>NC_048220.1:135008768-135040027 GCF_002007445.2 Ailuropoda melanoleuca
GATGGCTAATGATTTTGAACATTTTTTCATGTGTCTGTTAGCCATTTGTATGTCTTCATTGGAAAAGTACCTGTTCATATCCTCTGCCCATTTTATGATTTGTTTATTTGTTTCTCGCATATTGAGTTTGAGAAGTTCTTTGTAGATCCTGGATCTGTAGCATCATTTGCAAATATCTTCTCCCATTCCATGGGCTGCCTCTTAGTTTTTTCGACTGTTTCCTTGGCTGTGCAGAAACGTTTTATCTCTCATTATTTGTTAATCAGCCTAACAGCCTTGGGAAGCCTGGGACTTCCTGATGAAGTTAGTTTATCCTCAGGAAGTTATTTCCTAGTCAAAGAGGAAGTCAACAGATGTGTTAACCTGATTTTTAAGGTCAGACTGTGTCCATGACTGTAAAGGGCAAATATTTCCAGTATCAGGTTATTCTTTCTAAAATGTTGGTCCCCAACCCCTTCCATATGCCCTTTTGCCTTCTATGAGCTCAGAAGTCAGCCTTTTAGTGTAAAACCCCCCAAATAACCCAAAGAAAGGTGGTGGGTATAAAATGTCATAGAGCGATGGCGTACTTGTCACTGATGCAGTATGAACAATGTGCAGCCACTCTGTAACTAAATATTTTAGTGGAAGACTGGATGTTCAAAGCACTTCGGGAATGTATTCAGTGTTGTTGAGAAGGGGCCTCTTCAGAAGCCTCCATTTTTCCCCACATGAACCTAGATGGATTTTTCCAAATTCCTCACAGCCTTACAGCCATGCTGTATCTTCCTGTGCAGACTTCCACCTTCTGTCCACACGGGAGAAGCCACGTCCCAGGCTTCCATGACACCTTTCCCAACTGCTCCAACCCATGCCTCTCTCCCTTCCTCTCCTACAACAGCACCTCTGCAGAGCACTTATCCCACAATCTTATCCCACCCTGAATTACTATTGCACTGATTCATAGTGTTTATTTCCCCCAGTAATTGCCAAGGTTCCGGCAACAGTAGGTCTTGCCATGAAATCAAATTCCGTCAGAAGCCAAATAGCTAACAGCAGTATTGTGAAAGATGCTTGGTTAAGGCAACAGAGAATGATGGGGACTCAGGAGCTACCCCACCTAAATCCATTACATTAAACCCAAAACAAGTTTTGAAAATTCTTCAAGGAGAAGAAAACACGTCTGAGGGCTCATTCTCTGTGCTACCAATCTGCGACTGACATACATTTTGTAGTCTTCCCGTAAGTGCCTAAACAAATGTATTTAAACCCAGATTACGTCCTTTCACAACTTTCCATTGAATTAAATTACTGAGATTACTGGTAAGGTATCTGAGAAATGATCCAAGCCTTCACTGCAAATACACTTAGCTGTATTTAGGTGAACCAGAATGTCCACAGCTAAAATATATCAATTATTTATTGAGTGTTTTTTAGCAATGACAGAATAGAGGTGAGAGAAAAACAGAATAATTTTACACACGGGATGAGAATGCTAAAGTTCTGATGTTTTCTCTCCTAACTCTACATAAAGGCACTGACAGACGCCAGATGTCTCAATTAAGTATTACTTTAAGATGTCCTTAGACACACACACACACACACACACTCATGTACAGAAACCTAATTTCCTTCTGAGACTATTAAATGACATTTTTGCCATTCTGGATGATTCATTTTGGAAGATAATTCCCTTAAGAAATTAAACTTAGTTCTTGAGTCTGAGATGGTATTGAGGGTTTCATTACACATTTTCAGGCTTACATAACAATTTTGTGGATACCAAGATGATGAGTTTTCCACTGCTTAAACTAATCCTCAAATGCAAATTTGACTTCTTTATTAAGTTGGGCACATTGAATCTATAATGTGCTCAAATAACCCGATGTAATTGGTACAGTTTTTCAAAAGTCACCTAACTTACAATTAGGCAGTAGTTAGAAACTTGGCCATGAAGCAGTGGCTTGTTAATTTCATTACCAAAACACATTAAGCTTCAACAGCTAAAGCCTTGTAAGGTTTTCCTAAATAATCCTGAAATTTTCAGAAATAGTTAAGCTTGAAATTTAATTTTTAAAAGCAAAACAAATCTTTATAATAGTCAGGCATCACCTTCTTCATACACAGAGTAAAAGCTCCTAACTGCATATTTCTGATTTTGGGACTCTTCCTCCCATAAGGTCCTCCAAAACCATCCTTCCAGTTTGAACAGATGTCATCTTATCACTATTTTTAAAGAGATTTTCTCTATGCTATTTACTTTCTGCACTTCTGTACTTTTTATTCCTCTTCCCATGTTATATGTTTTCACTCTATATTTTCTCTTGTGTCATGGATGGAGTTCCATTCGATGCAATAGACTGCTTCGAGGCACGGTTCCAGTCTTGCAAGGCACATGCTTGAAGATTAATATCTTCCACCTGTGTACATTTCCAATTAAAGAATAACTGCTTGGCTCAGTTTTAAAGTAACAAGGAGTAATGTAACTAGTCAGTACTTTTATATTGCATGTACTATAGATCCTATATCATGATTAATTTAAATATCAATTTCAAACCCGAAGTCTGTCTGATGCAGTATGTTAAGGACACAGTTATGATAACCTGCAAACTAAGCCTTCAACAGTTTAGTAAAAAGGCAGCTTGGAATATTGACATTTGCTTTCAGTAACGAAGAATTTAAAGTAAATTTCTAGACTATACATGTATAATACTGATAATTGGGACACAATTATGGATTGGCATTTTGAAAATATAAGGACTTTCAAGATATATTTTGATATAAACATAAAAATGATTAGCATGAAATTCTTAGTAGTTCTACATGACAATTACAAAACAAGCATTAAGAAAAAATCTTATTCAGAATCTGGTACTTATAACAATCTTTGCTGTTTACTAATTTTCCATGACTTTGGGCCACACTGATGCTTTCCCAGTTTCCCTACTGTCATCTGCCAAATGAAAACATGTACTCTTCCTTCTCGAGAGTAATGTGACAATGAAACAGTTGAATGCAATAATGCTCATGAGAGCGCTAGGGGCAGCATGAAATAATATGTACCCCAAAAATGTGCATTGAATTTGCTGGATGGTCAAAAAGTCTTTCATTTAGGGAAATGAAATCTACCTTGAATTAAAAGCATCATCTTTCTCTTCCTGAGTGACTCATGTGAATTTTGTTTGAGCAGTATACTCAAGAAGCAGAAAGAAGATAATATAAGGAAGACAAAGAGAATAAAACAAAGCCAGCCAGATTCCTGGGCATTTTCAAAATAACTTCATTTAGAATTGGTCTAATTGGGGCACTGAACACGTGTTAACCCATGACTGTATAAATAAAGTGGTGATTTTAGGTACCATGGAAAGAATTCTTTCTATATCAGCTCATTTCACTCATGGCTCAAATGAAACATTTTAAAATTAATTTCCTTCAGGGAGTTAATTAAATGGGCAATTTTGCAAAACAATATTAAGTGAATTTATTGAAAGGCTATTTTATAATCATGAGCCAACTTAAAGGCAGGGTTTCCATCTCCAGCTGAGAAGCTAACCTATGTAAGTAGGTTAGGATCCTTCTGCTATTTGAAGTAGACCCTCTCCTCCCATTGGAAGGATTGCTCTATTTGAACTCAGTCTTTCTCAAACTCTTCCGGACAGCCTGCCCCCTGGCTGCAACCAGCTCAAACAGCAGCCAGCAATCCAGTGGACAAAACAGAATTAAATAGCTGCACACTTAGAAGGCAACAATGTTTTTAAAGGTTATGCTTTTTCCTGATTTGACCATCTCTCACTGAAACAATACTGTGTCAAACTCCCGCTCGACAATTTATTAGGTGTGTAATATTGAGCAAATCTCTTTATTTCTCTGTGCCGCAGGGATTTCTTTGTAAAATGAGTGTATTAGATTAGAAAATTGCCAAGGCCTTTGTAGCTCTAAAAATCCTATGATTCCATATTTGTCTGGCTTGATAACAGCATTTATAAGCCATCACACCTATAAATTGTGTTGTCAGTGAGTTCAGTATCTGAACTTGAGTATGTTTAAAGAGCGGCTGGATGAAGTTGACTCTTCATCAGCCAATTACCAATGGCATTTGGCCTTTATTTTTTATTTTTTTAAAGATTTTATTTATTTATTCGACAGAGAGAGAGACACCCAGCGAGAGAGGGAACACAAGCAGGCGGAGTGGGAAAGGAAGAAGCAGGCTCCCAGCGGAGGAGCCTGATGTGGGGCTCGATTCCATAACGCCAGGATCACGCCCTGAGCCGAAGGCAGACGCTTAACCGCTGTGCCACCCAGGCGCCCGGCATTTGGCCTTTAAAATAATTGTGTCACCTTCCCCCAGCTCCAAAGAAGTTTGAGCTGTTGAGACCTTTAATTGTCACCATTAAAGCCACGTCCTCANCATTTGGCCTTTAAAATAACTGTGTCACCTTCCCCCAGCTCCAAAGAAGTTTGAGCTGTTGAGACCTTTAATTGTCACCATTAAAGCCACGTCCTCATAACCCTGTTCTGAGAAAGAAGCCCAAGCCGAGCTTACTATTTCTGATTCTGTGTCAGGCTGGCTGCTGTGTGCTCTATTCTAACCGTGGGCTGGACGTGACTTTCATAGCTGAAAGTCAAAGGCCATTCCTTCCAGTACAAGGGAGAACACCCCGTGGATGAGAAAGACTGAAAAAAGTGTAACAGAAAGAATAGCAACACAACTGGAAAGAATTAAGCTGTGGCCTAGGAGGCTGGAATGCAGATTTTGTTGGGAAAAATGGAATGTTTCCAGCTTTCTGCACTTGAACCCAAACCCCCTACAGTGTCAGGAAATCAGGAACTTAAACTGTCACAAGAAATATAATGGGCTTTAAAGAAAGCCTATTCCATTTATCAAGGAGAAAGCTCTGCAGACTGCCAATTCCTTGAAAGAGGTGTGGCTTTAGACTCTCAAAATTAAGATGCACGAAGTTTTTGCATGAGATTTTGGAATGGAATACTACCATTTACGTAAAAATACCATTCTCTGTTGGATGAAAACCGAACTGTATCACCGTCTGTGCCCACCATGCCTCGGAGAACAGCCTTATGACCCAAAGTGGATGAGTGGGAACATCAGGTAGACGGCAAGGACATACTTACTAGAATGAATAAATGTGACCAGGGCCTTAACCATCAATCAGGCTTGGTTGCTAAAAACTTAAAATCCAAGCTGAGGTTAGAGACTCTCCAGGAAAAGCTGAAAAGAAGAAAGAAAGAAAAGAAAGAAAGAAAGAAAGAAAGAAAGAAAGAAAGAAAGAAAGAAAGAAAGAAAGAAAGAAAAGAAGGAAGAAAGAAAGGAAGAAAGGAAGAAAGAAAGAAAGAAAGAAAGAGAGAAAGAAAGAAAGAAAGAAAGAAAGAAAAGAAAGAAAAAGAAAAAGAAAAGAAAAAAGAAAAGAAGAGAATAGAAAAAAAGAAAAAGGCTTTGAGAAACCTGTGGGTCTATCATTTCTCAAGACTTCCAGAACTTCCCAGGAGNGAAAAAAGAAAAGAAGAGAAGAGAAAAAAAGAAAAAGGCTTTGAGAAACCTGTGGGTCTATCATTTCTCAAGACTTCCAGAACTTCCCAGGAGAGTATGTAGTACGAAGAACCCACTATGATGGGACACCATTCGCGGGGCTGTGAACAGGACTGGTCCAGGGACTCCTTATGATGCTTTCAGGGCAGTGCTGGCCCTGAGGCCGGAGCATCTCAGGAGAAGCTTTCAGCCAGCAGCCCTGCTCTCTGTACAGCCAAGACCCATGCTCCTGAAGGGTCTTCTCACCACTGTTCAAGACTTCTTTCCAGAGATGGGAGGCAGCATTTTCAAATAGTTTGTGCTGACTTAGACGCAAGTCTGAAGGTCATGCAGAAGCGGCACTTCCAACACCCATCTACTGGGTCTACCTCAATGACTTTTAGCAAATGTACTGTGTCGCGCAACTTTTACCACGATCCAATTTTAGAACATGGTCACCTCCCCAGTCAGATCCCTGGTGTCTGTCACAGTTAGTCCCGTTTCCCACTGCCAGCCCCAGGTTAGCACACGGTACGTGAGCGCCCTTCCCTCCCCTCAGCTCCCACGTCCTCAGGTCGGGAGCCCCCATGCACCGCGCAGGTTACTTACGTGCGTCCCAGTGAGAGACAAGGACTCTACCATTGGCTGTCTCCTGGAGGCCGGACACAATGGCACATGGGCATGCGCGCACACCCCCCCCCCCCCCCCCCGCCCCACGCCAGGGAATTGCTGTAATTAATACCTTCCCCATCCAGCCCAACAGTGACACATCCAACTCTGCTCCCCAAGTCTTCCAACCCAGCTATTATTGGTATGGCCACGGTTTGCAAAGGCTGCAGGAAAACTGAATACCGTCCTTCACGATATATCTCATTTTTAGAAATCAGTATCACTTAGACCTTTAACCTAAGCATCCTGCCTGTGTTTCTTGAAGAGGGTATCGGTCAAGTCAAAGGTGAAAAAAATCCTCTTGAGAGGATCAAAGAAGTGAAGAAGTAACGTAAGGGTAGTCAGACCGCTTCTGGAAAACCAGTTACACCACTCGCCCAACATTTTCTTAACAACCAAGTTAAACACGGTTCTAGAAACAGTGGGAAGAGAATCAGAGAAACTTTTTAAAATTGGCTCCTCTGTAGCATGTGTAAGAAACTGGTGTTCAGTTTCTGTTTCTTGGCACACGGTAGCTAGTAGGTGCTTTCTGGTAGGAGCAAACGTGCATACCATTGGGTAAACCCACTTTGTGGAGGTCAGAGATTGTGACACCCTAATCCTGGGAGGCGGACCAGGACTCTGTCACCTGTGCATTGAGAAAATGAGCACTGCTGGTGTTTCATCTTGAAAAACCAGGCTGATAATGAGACCGTTCTACAGCAAACATCCCTGAAACACATTTTTATGGAAGTAATACTCACACCTACTTTATCTTAAAATTTTTTTTAATTCTATTGATTAAAAAACAGTAGCAAAATTGGTTCAAACATACAAATAGTAAAAAAAACACTTAATTTTGCAGATATGCAAAAAAATGGATAGCATCTTTCATAGAGATGGGGTTCTTCCATTTAAGAGTTGAAAAAAAAATGCCCTATTAATTTAGCCCAGTTGCTAAAATTTGTTTCACATGGACATCATATTTTCCCGTTTTTCTTTCCTGAATTTACCCACAGAATGGTAGGAAATGCATTGTGACAAAAATGTATAAAACATTGGCTGAGCCTGCATCAAAAGACTCTTCCTAAGCAAAAGGCAGAATAAGATGAAAATTTTAAATCCCTATAGAGTTTTTTTTGTTGTTGTTGAAGCATAAAAAGCAGACATTTTTAGTGCATGAAGCCCCACAATCCCCTCCCCCAGTCCTGCAACAGAGCCCATACAGTTTTGTATTTTCTGTTTTTGAAAAGGAGAAAACACTAAAATGAGCACTTAAATCTGGAGAGGGAAACACAGAGGGATTATTTCACATACTTTTAACTTCCCATTTTCACAGCCACTCCAATTAGCCAAACTATGACCATAACAAGAGTGACTAAAATCATGGTAGAAAGAAGTGAACATCTTACAAAACAAAGATTTCTGATTAGAGAAAACTGTAAGTAAGTTACATTGAAGTGATTTCCACTCGGGCTTCTAAGAACGGAGGCCTCAAAAGCAAACATCTAGAATCAATTTACCTGACTTGCACGTTACCTTAACTGAATTTCAAGAACGACCTAGTGCTCATATTTGAATTAACAGCAGAAAATTCAAATTGGGTTTCTATCTGGTGCTTCACAGCACTGCGGAGAACACCCGGATCTGTTCGCCTTACAATGTTGGTAAAACAACACTAAGGCATTAAACGCCAGGGAATATAATCCCATTATAAAAGCTCTTTATACATCCGTCTGTCTGAAACACACCAAGTCAAAAATACCCAAAGAGAAGACATACACAGCAGCGGCCAACCGCCATCATTCACACACACACGGTCACGCCAAAGAGGAGCAACCACACACTGAAACGACCAACATCAGGTCATGGGGTGCGCCTCCCAGTATCGCAAGCAGCTTCAATTAAGCCTCAAGACAGAGCGTAGAAATACACCTGCACACACCCTGCGCACTTTAAGAAAGCAGGCTCTACCCAAGGTCACCTCACATTGGGTCTTCCATTGTAAGAGGCATCAGCATCTCACACTGGACCTACATTCAACAATTAATTTAGAAGGAGCTCTGCTTCAGAAAAGAGCTCACTTAATTGTGTTTAACATTAAAATAAAAACAACGAATTCCATCGAGTCAGCTTTCCACTAAATAACTACCACAGAAACACTGATTTCCACACGCAAACAAGTAAGAACACAAAAGCTTCTGGACTGCAGAGCAATTAATTCCAACAGGTATTACTACATATTGTGAAATTCTGTATCAAGAATATCAATGAGGCCGATCTTTGCCCTGAGAGGCAGGACTTTCCATGTATTCTTTAAATAATCAAACAAACCTCTTTTTCTCTTCCCACATAATGGTTAATTCAAGTTCTACAAATCACATGATTGTGACCTTCCCCTGGTCAAAATCCTGAATTCCAAGTGTGCCTATTTTGAAAGTTTTTGCAGGAACTTTCAACTACAGCACAGGAATTTTACAATCATAGTGTTTTCCACATTGAAAAACAAGACAGATAACATCATGAAGACTCCCCAAAAGTCAGCCTATTATATTTTCACAAAATAACAGCATTTGCCTTAGAATTGAGACACTTAAATCCTATCAAAACCTCTTTATCAGACGGCCACAGCATAGCACCAGAAAAGCAACTTGGGAAGCCCTTTGCCTTCTCATTTTTAAGAATCTCATATGCTCCCACTCAGTAGAACAGAACTGAGACTCACACATTTTATTTGTCTTCCAAAAATAGCCTGCACTGTGAACACAGGGAGAGAGATAATGAAGACCAGATGCCTACCTTCGCTGGTAGCCACATTCTTCTGGGCTTGGGTCGGCGTGTGATCTGTACTTGAACTCACGTCGGATGAGATGCTTGAGCTGCCTTTGCCTAGAGAAAACAGGAATGAGCAGCTTTTGAGTTTTGGAACTTCAAAACTGGACCATGCCTTCCACTCCATCCCACAGCAAGCCATATCACTTGTTTCCAAGAAAGGAGCCGTAATACCAAGAAGGGAGTTTATTAAGTTTCTTGCTTGATGCATTAAATACCTGACCCATACGAGAATGGAACTAAAGCCTTATTACAGTATAGCTCACCTGTAAACTCAGACAAGATTATAAAACATATGATAACGTAATCTCATTTTGGCATATGTGTGAATACGAAAGGACATGAGGGAAACTCATCTACAGTATTTTTTTTTTGCAACTATAAACTGTACATTTCCCGGTACAGGACAAAAGCATATCTAAGAATGAGGCATTATCCGAAGAGTAAGAACCTGCTGGCTCTTCAAAGAGTTCTATCACCTTAAAAACCAAATTCCCTGTTTTAATAGGTTCTTCTTTAAAAAAATAAACAAATAAAAAACACTTATGTATCTAATGCAGTAGTTACCAAGTGGGGGTGCTTTTTCCCTCGGGGGGGCATTTGGCAATGTCTGGTACCATTTTTAGCTGTCCCAGCTGGGGAGGGGGTGCTGCTAGCACCTCGTAGGTAGAGGCCAGGGATGCTGTCAAATATCTTACAACACACAGAACAGCTCCCACAAGAAAGAATTGTCCAGCACAAAACGTCAGTCATGCCCTGCTGTAAATAATCTTGCTTCAGCTGACAGCTGAGTTTCTACTCTTCTTTTAATACGAAGATACACACTAATGTTACAAAACATTCTTAAAACGTCGCATGGGAGTCTGCAAATATGAACCATACTCACTGCCTAGTGAAGGAAGTGTCAGCGACTGCGCTGAGCAGAGTTCTAAGTTAATTACCATGGCACCTGCTACAGACTGAATGTGATGCCCCCCACCCCCCCAAGTCATCGTAAGACCTAATCCCCAGCGGGATGGTATTAGGAGGTGGAACCTTTGGAAGAGGATTAGAGCATAAGGGTGGAGCCTCATGAATGGAATTAGTGCCCTAGCAGAAGAGACCCCTGAGAGCTCCCTGGCCCCCTCACCATGTGAAGACATACGAAAAAGATAGCCATCTGTGAACCAGGAAGCAGGCTCTCACCAGACACCTTGCTCTTGGACTTTTCAGCCTCCAGAACTGTAAGAATTACATTTTTGTTGTTATAAGCCACTAGTCTATGGTATTTTTTGTAGCCACTTGAACAGGTGAAGCTGGTGCCCACGTCCTTGGTAATCTGCTCCCTCGAGTGTGGATAGAACCTGTAACTTGCCTCTAAACAATAGACTATAGCAACGGTGAGGGGGTTCTGCAGATGCAATTAATTCCCTAACCAGCTGACTTTTGTCAAAGGGAGATTAACCTGGGGGTGCCTGGGTGGCACAGCGGTTAAGCGTCTGCCTTCAGCTCAGGGCGTGATCCTGGCGTTATGGGATCGAGCCCCACATCAGGCTCCTCCGCTATGAGCCTGCTTCTTCCTCTCCCACTCCCCCCTTTTGTTCCCTCTCTTGCTGGCTGTCTCTATCTCTGTCGAATAAATAAATAAAATCTTAAAAAAAAAAAAAGGGAGATTAACCTGGGTGGGCCTGGCCTAAATAGGTAAACTCTCTCCAAGAGTCTAGAGAAGAGACCCTGCCCACTGGCCCTGAAGAAGCAAGCAGCTGTGAGTTCTGCTGCTGCAAGGGAATGAATTCAGGCAACAGCCGTGTGAGCATGGAAGAGGACCCACCCAAGCCTCAGACGAGAGCACGGCCCTGGCCAGTGCCTTCATTACATCTCTGTGAGACCGAGAACAAAACTCCCAGTTGATCCAGGACCAGAATTCTGACCCCAGGAAACTGTGAGATAATAAATGTATCTCGTGTTAAGCAGCTGTTAAGTTTGTGGTCCTTTGTGATGCGGCACGAGAAAATGACCATCCAATTCTATCATAAATGAGCTCTTTTTGCTTCACAAGGTACGATCAGAACTCTTATGTGTGGGTGAGAAACACATTCCCAGTAGTGCTCCCCACGCAGTGGCATACACCCCAGTTTGGGGGAGCATGCCTACGTCGAAATACAGAGCAGAAAAGCCCAGATGAGTTTCACTTTAAGAGTATTAGGGATTAGTTTGTGAATTTTGAGAGTAATGGACCAACCCAAGTTCATGGTGATACCACCTGGGCAGAACGTCAAAAGGCTGTTGTCTCCTTTTACCACCGCCCATTGCTCATGGTGACTTCTGGCTCTGAGACAAGTCTGTTAATTCCTGTTGTCCCTGCCCATTTCACATCCTCCTCCTTGACAGTTAGCCAAGATGACGCAGGAACTCTCCATTAGTTTGGGTCTAGCCCATTTCTCTGGCCTGGCAGTGGTCCCCATTTATCTGCCATGGTTCACCTTCAGAAAGGATTGACACATTGGACCAGGTCCTTAGTTAGAAGTATGTCAATGTGGTCTCTGACCTTAGTCTGCTGCTCCCTTGCTTTTGACCTTGGACATTCACTTCTCCTCCAGGAGGCTTAGTGTCCACATGTGGTAGGAGAGATGGTTAGAATGAGTGATTCCCGGCAGCTCAAATAGTCTATGATTCTCTGAGTCCATTATGGTACTCCTCAAACCTGAGTAATGCCAGCACTCCCTTTAATATGGCACAACATATTATTGTTCACCACTAATGGAGACTTAAATTATTTTTAGTATACTGTTATTTAGTGATGCACAAATGGAAAGCTAAAAATAAACTCCATATGCTTTAACTCTGATTCAACAATAAGACCAAAACAAAGTAACAAATTAAACACAAAAACAAGAAAGTCCATAAAATTCAAATTAACAGCGTTAATTTAATGTGGCAAATGATGTTATTTTGCAGAGAGATTAAATTGCCTTTGAAAATGTAAATATAGTACTGGCTGCTAAAGCCAATATCTTCTTGGTTTGGGCATACCTTTGCTAACCCCAGTGAGGGCTCGGCCTGCCCACCACTTCCCTCCATTCAAACAGGGTAGTCCTTCCTCCCACAACAGGATGACCCATCACTGGGCCTTCACTCAGTCTGACTGTTTCACTCACAATCTTTAAGTCTACTCCTCTTTTACTCCTTATTGGCCCTTAAGCATTGAAGCAGAATTCTTGCCTTAAAAGATAGGCGTAAACTTGGACAAGGAAATCTTGTGGCAGGACTCATCTATTAAAGGGAACCAGTATACAGTGATTTATTGTTTTTTTATGATTGTCATCAAAACAAAAGCACAAAGTAAAATAAATATCAGAGGAAATTCTCAGACAGGTCTGAAAACAGAATGCAGACCCCTCAGGGGACCACAAACTCCAATTTAAGAAATGCTGGTCTATGAAGAAAGGGAAGAAGATAAAAAAACAAATATTATCATCAATGATATTTATAATAACAGCTATGGATGCTGTGCTGTGTAGTCTAGTAAATACTTCAAATGTTTCACCACATAGTCACTATGCCCTGTGGCTATGTTTTGCAATCACTTTTTCATTACTGCCCTCCCCCCAAGGAAACTTTTTGGACTTTTTTCCTAATTATCCCCCAAAAGAAATTGTAATACGGCCAATATACTGTATATCTGTTTGTGCTCTGTGTATATCTTTGGTTTTTACATAAAAAGGAGTTCTCAACCCCCCCCCCCATTAAGAACCAATTTTTGTCCCTTTGAGTACATGGGCCTTTGATAGCAAAACACTGACTATTAAGCAAATTAACTAATTAAGGAAAGCAAGATAATAGAGAATTACAGTCCACTCTTATTATTCACGGTAATTACGTTCTACAAAGTCACCACAAACAATGAACTAACAATACTCGGTCACTGCTTCTAGGGGAAAGACAGGAGTAGGTTTCTGCCAGCTGCTGGTCACAACATTTTTGTCCCCCCATCAATACATAACCTTGTTTCACGTGTGTTTCTGTTTAGAGACACCTTATTAATATATACTGTTGATCGATCAGTCCTGAACTTGTGACCAACAGTGCTGTCATTCGAACTTAAATGAAGTTTATCTAATAATACACGTGAGGCACATCACAACCTTCTCATACTTAGGAACACCAAACAGCCCGTCAGCATGATGCTTGAAGGCCACCTTAAGTAATGAAACCACCATCAAAACTCAAAAAATCAACAAATGTGGTGGTAAACAGGCTGCAAAAAGGACACTTAAGGGCTGAAACAAGACACTTAAAGCTGAAACAAGAAGGCAGACGTCATCGTGTTCATCCCCAGCCGGGAACGTGCACGCTGGGAGACTCGGATTTTTTGCCACTCTGCTCATGTCCTCGGTGAGTATTGATTTGGGGATTACAAACAAATTTTAACGAGTAGACAAATTTGCAGATATGGAATCCACAAATAGTGAGCATCAACTGTATATAATCTTGTATTACATACAGGCAGCTCTCGTGTGGACTGGAGTGAGTATAGTCCAGGGTCAGGAGGCCAGGGCTCCTATCTGAATTTGTCATGTACCAGTGTTGGGCAAATTAATAAACCCCTCTGTGCTTTAGTTTTTTTCAGCTATAAACAGGGTGGGGATGACCCATCCCTGCCTCCTAGGGCTGTTATGAAGAGTCAATAAAATAATCCAGATACAGCACTTAGGAAATACTCCACAAATCTTGGAATAATGGGGTTCATATTTCAGATGCTATTAATATGCTCTTTGTTTCTACCTTGCTTCTGGAGGCATAACCATCTCCCCAGTGAGTTCAGGAAAAAGGTGTATGTTTTGGGGTGGGAAGCTTACAGGAGGAACTCAAAGGAATGAACGAGGTGCTATGGGGCTCCCAATAGTCAGAAAACAAAAATCAGAAGTCTAACAATGTTCCTACAAGCCACGTTATTGTCTTAGAAAGATCGTGCCACATTTCTCACCTTCCGACACTGTTTGGTTTAATAACTGTTGTCTATACCTTGGCCAAATTGACAGAGAAAACTGTCCATCATCGTGTAGACCACGTGAGTTTAAACTCCCTATCTACCAGTTCCAAGTAATGTGTCAAGGAGAAAATCTTGCTGATTCTCTAAAGTTCATTGTCTTTATCCATAAAGTAGGGATAAAAACAAATAAAAAATCACTCTCGGTTGCCTCTACTATAAATGGGGAATTGGACCCACCCTTCAGTGTTTGGGGACATTGCAAGGAAAAATAAATGGGCTCTAGCTGGTAAAGCATGCAATCATATCAAGAGCTCACCCTGTGATTGTTTAGAACTGACCCATTTATTACAGTCTAACTTGTATCAGGAAACAAGAAATGAAATTTAAAACACTAATTATTATTATCCTACTATATGGACACATAATAGTAAATAAATATTATATACACATGTAAATTAAATTATATATACCCTATATAGCTAGCAAAAATCCCTCCAATATGAGCAAGGCTGACAATTCTGCCCTCTATCTAACTGCTTTACCTACATGAAAGTTTGTTTATCTGACCAATGGCCAAAACTCTCATTAGGGGTTATGAGCCTATCAGAACCATGCCTGTTAAATTTGGTAAAGTACAAAGTTGCACTTTGTTTAATATCCTCCCAACTGGGCTGAAGGCTCAAATGAGGACAGCTGAACAAACTAGGTATCAAATACAAATACAAATACCAAAGCAAGTGAAGACCAACTAATGCATGGACGTTGGTCAATGTTATTTGTAACAGATTAACACACATATAATTCTCAATCAGAGTACGGAGAAACTACTCAGCAGACTGCTCCTCCAGATCAGCTGGGACACACGGTTAATCCAGGGACGTTAGCAGAATGAAGGGCTGGTCTTCTATTCTAGCTGTGCATTCCTTGTTAGAATGTGCCATGTTTCCCCGGTGTTTGAACAGAAAGACAATGTTCATTCAATGAGGGTTCTATTGTAGAGAGTGATTTTAAGTCTCTTTATTTTTTCAATATTTTATTTATTTATTTGAGAGAAAGAAAACAGAAGCAGGGGGAGGGGAAGGGGGGAAGAAGAGAGAATCTCGAGCAGACTCCCCACTAAGCCTGGAGCTTGTCTTCAATCTCAAGACCCTGAGGTCATGACCTGAGCCATGGCCAAGAGTTGGATGCTTAACCCACTGAGCCATCCAGGTGCCCCTTGTCCCTTCATCTTATAATTCCCTTATGTAAAACTGCAAAACTAAGTTTCTTCTCTCTTCTTCCCAGTGCCCAAGGTGATTTTGTAAATGCAGGTATTTAAAACAAGACAGTCAGACATTCTGTTGTAATTTATTGATAACATGAGGAAGGTAAAGGGTGGAATAGAAAAGATCAATCAATACATGACCAAAAAAATGAACCAATGGGTCCTATGATCAACATTCTTAAAAGTCCAAGAAATTACTTGCGAAATTGATTCCTTATATAACTTCCAGATTATATGCATTGAATGCATTCCTGTGGGTTTCAGCCACAGACTTCTGATATGAAATCCACAAACAAGCACGAGGACCAACATGGGGGCCTCAGCCCATGACATTTCCTATTCCTTTCCAGTACCTTGTTTTCAAGCCACTGTTGGCACACCATGACAACCTGGTTTAACACTAAATGTCTACACCAAATGAAAGAGAATTTTTTTCAATGTCTTAGAATTAGATCACAGGAGTGGTGGGTCATATTTGTGTGTTGAATTCACTGTTATTTTCCTGATTGTTATCTTGAGATAATTTCTTACTTCTTTGATCCACAGTTCAAGTGTCTATACGTAAAGAATAATAATATTAGTTTTCTCAAAGAATGATCTGGCTTAACCCCCAGCCCAGGTGTATACTGGGTTTTGAAAAGGAACTGATATCGTGAAAGCATATTAGCTCTTTCAGGCTAAGGGGGAGAGAGAGATTTAACAAAGGAATTCTCCAGAGTCAGAAACCTGAAATAGAGGGAAATGAAGGATCAAATCCAAAACACTCTGCTTTACTTAACGGTGAGCAAAAATCAGTAGATGGTCCCCTTTGTGTTTGCGTCTCCCCTGGAGAAGACCGGAATAGGAGATGAAGAGGATGAGAGGAAGAAAGGAAAGGAAACAGAAGGGGAACCCTCAGCCCTGATGTTCTTTTTATTTCAAGCCATTTAACGCCCTAACTGGTATTTTCCTTACGCCAGTTTCCCAAAGCACTTAGCAAGTGGTCTCAGGGCCACTGAGCAGGGTGCTTACATCTGTAATGTGCTGGCGGTCCAGGGCAGAGCTGGAAAACAGGATAGTTAAGTGAGCACCTGCTTCATGCCCAGGCAGCGGTGTGCTGGCCCCTTCCGCTAAGAAGCTGCCATTCTTACAGGTTTATATTCAGCCTAAGAAAAGCCAAGGACACTTTTCAGCATTTGCCTTATCGCTGAGAGATGCAGTCACCACTCAAATCCAAGCCCTGATTCAGAGGGGTGGCATTTTTTAATTACATTAAAATATGTATAACAAAATTTGCCATAAAATTTGACTATTTTTAAGTGTACAATGTAATTCACGATATTGGGCGACCATCACTATTTCCAAAATTTTTCACTACCTGACAAAGAAATCCTGTATCCATTACACAATAACTCCCCATTCCTCCCTCCCCCAGCCGCTGGTAACCTCTGATCTGCTTTTTGTCCCAGTGAATTAGCCTATTCTGGATACAGCACCTAAGTGGAATAATACAACATTTGTCGTTTGGTGTCTGGCTTATTTCACTTTTTCTTTTCTTTTTTTTTTTTTTTAAGATTTTATTTACTTATTTGAGAGAGAGAAAGAGAGCACAAGCAAGGGGAGGGGCAGAATGAGAGGAAGAAGACTCCTTGCTGAGCAGGGAGCGTGACACGGGGCTCGATCCCAGGACCCGGAGATCATGACCTGAGCTGAAGGCAGACGCATCACCAACGGAGCCCCCCAGGTGCCCCATTATTTCACTTTTTCAAGGTTCCCTCAGGCTTTAGCATGTCTCAGGACTTCATATCTTTTTACGGCTGAATAATACTTCATCGTGTATATACACCATGTTCTGTTTATTTGATTCTCTGTTGAGGGGCTTTTGTCTGTTGCCTCTTCCTTTGGCCATTGTGGGTAATGCTGCAATGACAGGGCTGGCTTTGATTGCTTGTGGTTTTTCACTTTCAAACTTCTGGCGCATGTTGTTTTCAGCCGAAATCAGATCCTCAGCGCTGTGGCTGGAGCAAACGAACAAAGTACACAGAGTTCTTCCAGGACAGAACAATGCGACAAGCCCACCACTGAGTCAGCAGCTCCTTGAGAGCCTTCTGCACCCCTGCCTCAGCCCCCAGGAATGGAATGTCAAGCAAGGATGGCGGGAGTGTTGAGTTACCTCCAGGCAGGGCTGGATGGCCGCTGCGGCCGGGAGCAGTGATCTAGAACAGAAAACCAGCACATGGCACCGATGTCAGCCGAGCAGACGTCAGGCTTTGGAATCCGAACACACACCTGCGGCACAAGCTCTGCACCTGGAAGGCCTGCGAGGCTCTGAGTGCACACTTGGGGGCTTCCTCCTTCTCCCCAAATGGGGACTGTGCATGATCTAAGAAAGGCAAGAGCTTCTGCCTCGTGTAAGACAGAGCAGGAGGGGGTGTCCCACTCCCAAAGCACAGGAGCGAAACTGTGATGTGAAATGCAAGCCCAGGGCTTAACCGCACGTGACCCTGAAGGATAGGCAATCATTTAAGCAGTGTTAGCTTCAAAGCCAAAGGGTAAACAGAGAAAGAATGAAATAGAAATAAATGATCAGCAATCAGCACGCCCTCATGTCATTCTTTTTCTTGGGGGAAGAAAGAAGGCATGCTTAGACAAAAATCCCAATTAAAACCCATCTCTTCTGCATGCCTTCTGTATGCTGTGATGAACAAAAAGAAAAAGAAAGGGGCATGACTTTGACAAATCCACGGGAGGTAGCAGATGGCCGCAAAGGGGCCCAAAGCACAGCGGATCTCCTGGGGGGCGTGGAGCCTGATGTGGGGCTGCTTAGACCTGAATCTTGCCTTCACCACTAACTACATGGTTGAGCCTCAGGCCGTTTCCTTACTTTTGAACAGGAGTTACTCCATCTTAAAATAGGGCACCGCAAAGTCGACACTCACGGAGCAGCGTGAGAATAAAATGATGTAAGGCAATGGCTGAGAACGGCAGATACATATAAAAGATACTTAATACATGCTAGGTCTTATTAATCATCATCCTGATCGATATCCTCAATCAATAACTCGGTGTAATTCAACAAGTACATGTGAGACCTACTGCACACGAAGGATGATGATTAGCTTTGGGAAAAGCAAGACAGATCATATTGGGCTGGGGAGATAAACCACAGACACATGAATAGGATTGAACATAAATGCAGTATGGTTAAGTTTCTAAATCGGATCAGTGAGTGACATCCCCAAATACTATCTGATTCACAAAGTTTCATTGCTGTTTAGTGTGACTGCTTCTTTTCACATATAATGACATTAAAGATATGTAGATTGATTGAAATCAATCATGTCTGTCTTCTCCACTTGGATCCTCAACTCCACGAGAGTAGCGTAGGTTCTCCGTACTGTTTTGTTCGCTGCTGCCACCACCAAAGCAAACACTGTGCTGGGCACATTGTAGCCATTCAGTGCATATGTGTTGAATGAGTTGGCACAAGAGTGAGGTTCTGACTGAGTGAATAACTGGAAATTCATTCTTTTTCTTTTTTTTTTTTTTTTTTTTGGNGGTAGTCTCCACACCCAGCATGGAGCCCAACGCAGGGCTTGACCTCAAAACTCTGAGATCAAGACCAGAGCTGAGATCAAGAGTCAGAGACTTAACCGACCGAGCCACCCAGGCACCCCTGGAAATTTATTTCTAATGGAATAGCCTGGCCCTGGAATGTTTCCTAACAAGCACCATCCCTTCCTTACAGACACCACTCAAACCTATGTTAACCCAAAAGAGAGTCTTTACACAACGGCTATGTGTGGCGCATGCCTCTGTACTAGCGTCCTAGGCATGCCTTCACAAATTACTACCAACTAGGTGGCTTAAAATAACAGAAATGTACTGTCTCACAGTCTTGGAAGTGAGGGGTCTGAAATCAAGGGATTCAATCAATTCTCTGAGAGGGAGAATCTGCCCCATGCCTCTCTCCTAGATTCTGGTGATTGTCAGCAATCCAAGGCATTCCTTAGTTTGTGGCAACAGAACCCCCATCCCTGCCTCGGTCATCATGTGGCTGTCTTCACTCCATATGTCTCTGCGTCCCTTCTCATAAAGACACCGGCTATAATGGGTTAAGGGTGTGCCCTCATGTTAACTGACATCTGCAATGACCCTATTTCCAAAGAAGGTCACATTCTGATGCTCCAGGAAGGATATGAAGTAGAGTTGGGGGGGACACTTTCCAACCCAGTAGATATTCCAACACCATCTTCTGCAGAATTAAACAGAAAGCAGAAGACCCCGCCCTGAGTTTATCATCCGAGCATTTATTCCAATCTTACTGCATGACAACCTTCCTGTGGGTGGAAAAGATTAGCAAGTAAGACTGAATACATCATGGAATGCACAAGTCCTGAAAGAGTCTCCCAGCTTGTGAAAAGGCAAGCACTTAGCACTCCATCACGGCTGGTTTTAAGTTGAAAAGGCTGGGCGATATTTCACTAAAGGCACCAAGGCAGAGCCTGCTCCCCCCAGCCTCCCAGCTACCTACAGGCCTTCAGGCAATTGCACAAGAGGTAACACAGATGTCACGGAGACAGATGCTGTTGCTGCTGACAGATGGTGCCTCACAGCTGGGTTTCTGAGCCAAGTAACAGAGGATCACACCACAGACAGGCGAAAGGGTACATGCACCAGCACAAGAATTTCCATTGTACTCTAAGTCATTCAAAAGACATTTTTGTACCAATGGCAACATCCCTGTAATTTGTACCAGCGATTTTCCTCCAAAGTTCTGAAGGGCTGCTGTGGTCCAAGGACCATGAGAAGACTGTGCCTTGTTTAATGTGATGCACAAGGAAAGAGGAGAGTTCTTTTTGAAGCTCATTGCTGTTTCAACATGGTCTGGGAAGGCTTCACAGCCATGTGTTCATTCCCTGGCATCAAGAGCCTCTGGTGCGAATAAATTCATACCTGCTCTTCTGATTTCCTCATCCACTCACTTGGTCATGATCTCAGGGTCCTGGGATTGAGCCCCATGTCAGCATTCAGCTCAGCAGGAAATCTGCTTCCCTCTACCCCCTGCTCATGTGCACCCGAGTGCACGTGCAAGCGCTCTCTCTCCCAAACAAATAAATAAAATCTTTTTAAAAAATTCTGTATAAGGGAACCAAAAAAGATCCAAGCATCCCTCCTTGGTAAAGAGGATTTAACAAAAAAGTTTCCCTACCACAGAAGACAGAGATGCCCAAGACTGTTGAGAAAGCACTTAAATGAAGAAACTGGAATTCTAAGCTCAGATCCACATTCAGTCTTTGCCTTGCCGGGAGGCCCTGAGTAGTACTCAGGACTTCTCAGCAACCTCCCCAACACCTCTGACTGGGGAGGAGGGAAACTGGAGGAGGTCATATTCAAATTTTCAACTGCCACCTTCTCTATGTACCCCGACTCAAAAAGTTACCAACTCCATAGCAAAACTACAAACTGCTTACAACCATAACCCGAGATTCAAAAAGACCTAAAAATTAGCTAAAAGTTAAATGACAGAAACTGAGTTGTTAGCCAACTTCTTCCTTCCTCTACTGAACTAAAATTATATATAACTGTATATATATGTATATGTGTTTGCGTGTGTATATATATATAATTCCTGGCATCAAGTAAATATATACATACATATATATACACACATATACCAATATATAAATATACACACACATACATTTAAGTCACCAAATCACAGCTGGATTATTTCATTGCTGTGTCTTCTCGTTGGTTGTGTGACCTCTGACATGGCCTGTCCAGTGTGGTGATCTTAGCCCCCAAATGAGGATCCCAATTATACTACCTGCCAGGCGCCCTGAGAGTATCATTACTCTCCTCCAGCACCTCCCCCGCTTCCATGAGCTGGAAGTTTTCCGCAGGCCCGTGGTGGGAAAGGACAATTCTATCTCATAGGAGTGGAGGTGTTTATCCTTGCCAGCAGGCGTCTCTGAGAAAGTGTGAAGGGCAACCACAGAGTATCTCACAGAGCGCCAGAATCCTTCTAAGTCCTGACTCAAAGGAAGGAGAGGCTAAAGCGGTACAATGAATGCAGTGATCACCCCAGCCCTGAGTCCATTCCATCCCCGGGACTTGATGCAGCTGTCTCATGGCTGGGTGACAGTAACTTCACTTCCAGCTCCAGCACGGAGCTCTACCTGTCCTGAGTCTGTCAACAAGCACCAGCCCTCACTGCACATTGACTGGGCAGATAGGGAGAGGCAGTTCAATGGCCAAAGCCACTCAAAAGTAGGGACCAAGATGCTCCCTCTCCCTGTCTGGATATAACCTTAGTAGTTGTAAGCAGCCAGATTCTATTAAAAAGGAGAGTCCACCTGGGCGTAAAGATGCACACAGCAAAACAGAAAGAGAAATAAATCAGGTAAGGACATCACTAAGATAGTACAAATTTAATATAGTCCTGACGCCTGCCCCACTACTGGAATTCTGTTGTGTGAATCAATGGGACAAAGGAAGAGGTCTGTCTGCTGCGCCTAGTGGTGAACATTGGAACTGCGGAAGTTTTATGCTTAAAGCTACAACTTGCAAAGCAAGAAAAAAAAATTCATCCTAAAGGTAAGATAGTTTTTTCCATGTGAAAGCAGCACTTTCTTACTTTAGAGACTGACTCTATGAAGGGCTGAATAAGTATAAAGTAGTAATTTTAACAATGATGAATTGTCATATTTTAAACAAGCACGACCAAGTAAAATAAGAAGCCACATATACAGCCACATGATAAATCTGATAAGGTTTCCAGACCAGGGAAATAGTTTAATCTGCTCTGGGCAATGAACAGATGATTTGGTAGGTCTTTCTTCTTTTAAAATCCTTAATTCGGCCTCCACCTATAATCTACGTTGTGTTTTTCAAAGCTTTATGCATTAACAAAAAAAAATCACTCTCCCTAAATTTTGCATTTACAGCCCTTTTATCATATAAATTGCGGTCATAACCTAACTTGAGGCTTGCAGGGGCCAGTGAAGGGAAAGGTCTGGCTTCTATAAAATGAGATACATTAAGCAAAATAAATCTTGCCTGAAACTGAAATAGTTCTTGAATATAGCAACTTAGGAGCTAATCCCTCCTTTCTTTTAAAAATATAATAGCTTTGCCTTTTGGCCAAAACAGATATACTTCACAAATAGCTGTTGCTCCTTTCTTCATTCTCTTTCTTGATGTACTGATACTTGGCTGATGGTTGTAAAATCTCCTAGAATTCTTTTCCCAAACTCTTCTTGCACAAAGTCATTCCTTCATCCATGATTCTGACCATCCCATCTAGTCTGAAGGAAGAAAAAGGTGCAGGGATTTAAAGTGTCAAACTACACATCAATGTCCTCCTCTGTTCTATGCCTTCATTCACCTTCTTGTAAGACTTACACTCAACGTAAAAAGCAAACTGCATTTGATGAATACATTTTGTGGAACCCAGATAGGAATTCTGGAGTATGTTTATGCTATGAGTATATTCATAAAGACTTTGTTGGAATGCAATTTACAGGGCTTTAACTCATTTAAATAAAAAGTAAGAATTTTAGGCATTTGTGATGGTATTTTTTTCTCAATGTGATACTATCTAGGGAAATGTTTTCAGATGCATGGTTTGGGACAGGCAGAATAATCCTGCCTGCCTCAAGATTTATATAACTTTTATTAAAAAAAAAGAGAGAGATAGAATTAAATATTTTGGCCATGTTTTCCCTCCTGCCCTCACCACTTCATCTTCCCCATCTTCTCAAGATGTCACCACCATAGATGCTGATACTTAAACCACCTGATCATGTCACCAGCCCAGTTTAAAAACCCCTAACAGTTTCCTATTGGGTTCTGGCTTAAGCCCAAACTCTCTACTATGGCCCATGAGACTGTATGTTGAACAGCCAACTGACTGCCCTCTGCTCAGAATGCACCCCCAAGGATCCCCAGAGAAGGTCTCTGTCTGTTGAGATCACTGCTACCCACACTGCCTGGTGCTTGGAGATAGTCAATAAATATTTGTTGAATGAACTAGGTAATACTTACGTTAATATAGCCTTTGCCTTTTAGATTTATCCAAATGACAAAACTAGCAAGTTTTTTAAATACAAACCATCTTCAAGTACAGAAAATTTTAAAAAATCATATAGATCAATATGAGACAGACATTGAGTCTGCATATTGATCAGTGAAAGGAAATGCCACTTATATCACTTCAAGTTCACAGAAAAACTACTTTAAGTAGTTTACAGCCAAGCGGAAATGAAACAGAGGTTAGAAGAAAAATAAACTAATGAGAACAGATCAGCAAATAAATTAGTTGGAGGTAAAGGAGGAGGATGATGGGTGACCAGCCCTAGCCCATTACAATCATATAAAGGTACACCAGTCAGGTCAGGGTGTTACAGACAAGACAGAAATATCAATGGACAGAATGGAAGCCCAAAGATAAATTCATATATAAATGGTAAAGGCAGAAATGTAACACAAAAAAATCAGTGCAGAAAGGAAGAATTAACACTGGGACAGCTAGGTATCTGTTTTTTAAAAAACCATATTGTCATCCTCATCTTACTAAAAAATAAAGTATAATAGTCAAAATATACATTTAAAAAATAAGTAAATATTTATCAAATTTCTGGAAGGTGGATGTCTACTAACTTAAAGCTAACAGAAGAAAGTGCAAAGAAAATTATCAAGAGCTTCAACCGTATAAAAACTTTGAACTTCTCTATGTCAAAAGTAAACAAACAGTAACATATATAATTGAAGCCAAACAATCCTTTAGGGTAGAAAAATCACCAGAGGCAAATGTCTTTATTGCTCAAAGAACTTAGGAAATCACTCAAAAAACACTTAAGACTAACATACAACTCAGGAAAGGACAACGACAGGTGATTCCTCAGAGAAAACCACACATGGTATCACAGAATTTGAAATGTAGTTTCACTCGCTGACAGAAGCCAAGCAAAGTGTTTGTGTTAATGGGAATATCCATTGCACACAGACAAGAATAAATAGATGCAAGTACTTTAAAGTGTCTGGCGACGTTCACATCAAAAGCTTGATAGGGTTGAAGCCCTTTTATCCAGCAATTCTACTTGTCCTTAAATTAACATAGGAGTCTGCTGCTTCCTTACCTAATGGATTCTTGAATTTGTCTTCACAAGTAACCCTATGCAAGTCAAGCAGCTGACCACATTGTTAAGGGCCAGGATGGGCTACATGATTGGCGGGCCCCAGAGCAAAATGAAAATGTGTGGCCCTTATTAAAATGTGATTAGGAATTTCAAGAGGGCAATAGCAGAGCACTAAACCAAGCACAGGACTCTTTGGAACACAGGGCCCTGTGTGACTGCAAAGGTAGAAAATCCGTGGAGCCAGCCCTAGTAGGGGGTATTCTGTACCCAGAGTGCTGGGGAGGAAAAAAAGGAAATTTCTTATTATAGTTCATGCAGACACTGCCCTTCTGATCCTGCTTAGTGGGTGAGAGCCTTGGGATGGATTACGGAGAGCACTGGATGTTAAGAGGAAGGGTCCTCTTCTCTAGGGAAAGGGGAAAGTAGGACCAGGAGATGATACACTTGAGCAGACACTGGTGCCAAAGCCTGGGCATTAACAAGGCAGCCCCTAGCACCGTCCTCTCTTCATGGAGCTTAGTTGGCATTCAGAGCAGGAGCCCGATCTCTCTTCCTTCCCCCTGTGCTGCAACGGCAGACAGATAGCCCAACCAGCTTCGTTCACACCCTGCCCAGCCCTCTCCTGCCACTGGACAAGAAGGGATACTAGAGTAGCAATGGGGATGCCACCGCCCCTAGAGACCAGTTCCTTGGTGTCTCTCAAATCAAGGAAGGCCATGGAGAAGGGACAGGAGATAATGGATAATTACCAAGTCTGCTTGTGTGTCATTGAATAGATTTGTATCCTAAAGCATACAAAAGGTGCTTTAGGAATAGCAATAGTTAAAATATTTGAGTATTTTAAAGTTGACATTTATCTTGATCTTAATGTGGGAAACACATATTTAAAAATACAGAAGTGAAGAATTAGTAACTAATTCTGAAAAATTGTCTATTTGTTATTTTAAAAAAGTTTTTTAGAGGGAGAGTGGGAGGGCAGAGGGAGAGGGAAAGAGAGAATCTCAAGCAGGCTCCACACCCAGTGTGGAGCCCAACATGGTGCTTGATCTCATGACCCTGAGATCATGACCTGAGCCGAAATCAGCAGTCAGACGCTTAATCAGCTGAGCCACCCAGGTACCTGTTGCCTATTTAGAAACAAAACAAACTCTCTCTGCACACAAACACAGATCTTCATATTACACAAAATTAAATTCTACTATGATTTGTCCACCTGAAAGCACCAGAATTTACTTTAAAATGCTTTTTTCTCAGTTATTTCAAAAGCAAACCTTAGCCCAGTTTCGGCACAAGCAGACATTCTGATATGGCAGGTTGCTTGCTGTCGAGGCAAGAGCCCTTTTTCTTGCAGAGGAGAGCACATCCTTCTAACTCCAACATAGTACTCGAGCAAACCTCACAATACCTCTGAGCTTTATGCTTCTGTCAGGTGAGAAGATTAGGGCTGAGGCATTCCCCAAACTCTCCGAACAGCCAACCCCTACTGAACATGTTCTGCAAACTTATTATTCCACCCCATGAGGTAAGATCCATGTTACTCTCCCTTTTGTCCACAGAAGGAACCTAAGGCATAGACTCTGTAACCTTCCCAAAGCTTATAACGAAAAGCACCAAGCATTAGACACCTCAGTCACCACATGACATCATCTGCTTAGATTTCTTTTTTTTAATAGCCTCATTGGGAAAAGTCCAAATGCTAGAATCAGTGCACTTGGATTTGAACTCTTTGTCACTTATCACCCTTTGACCTTGGAAAGATACCAAACTATCTTTCTCAGTGTCCCTTTTATAAAATGGGGCCCCAGAGTGGTGGGTTTCCTGTGAATTAACACATGAAAACCACCTACTTTGATGCTTGGCACATAGGAAGCACCTGGCAAATGTTACTACCTATCACTATTGTTCTGAGTGTGGATTAATACAGTTGTATGATACTTCAAAATTAAGATCCTAGATCAGCACTTTAATCTAAACAATTTATTCTGGATTAATAATCAGACTAAAGAATTCAGAGCAGTGCTCTCTTTCCCCCTGGTTCTTTTGTTGCTGGAATAGCCTATCTGGTCTGCAGGTAATTCCCCAAACTCACCAACATTCTTAGTGGGGTGGCGTCCCTGAGACCCAAAGAAAGCTGTCATGGAAGATCCGTCTTTCCCACTAGCTTAGAGTGACATCTCTCATGTAAATATGACCCTAACCATGTCAGATCTTCCACAACAACCTTCTATGGGTCTCAGGGACCCCACCCCACTTAGAATGTTGGTTCCATTTACGTTTATTTAGCACTCAAAATTGTAGTAATCATGGCTGACATTTATAGCTGTTATGGGAATATGCTGGTTTGTGTATATCTCCTCACTGCTTTGGCATTCCTAACTTCTTTAATGCCCCGGGATCACAGCCTCTCCTACACTGCAGCTAGCAAAAGGGCAAGAGAAGAAGTTCACTGTTGATGGCAGTGCTCAGTGAAATGGGAAAGGAAGATGAGAAAGCCACAGTGGACTTCTTTTCACCTGCAGATATATTCTGTCAATGTGAATGACAAGATTCTATCAGAGTGTGCACAGATCCACACAGGAGAATAACCAAGTAACTTAAGATAGCAGTGGAGATGGACACAAAAAAATCAGGGAGAAACATGGCATTCCCATCGCCAGAACTTTTGTAATATGCAAAGAAGAGAGTTAGCTCTGGCAGTTTCGTCAACAGCCCCTGGAATACAGTGCGTCACAAGTACAGGTTATTATGGAAAGGCCAGTCTAAAATTTTAGAAACCTGAATTCTGGAACATGTCCTAGACCGCCTGTGAGTCTCTACTGTGGACCTGCCCCTTCTCTAGAATCAGTTTTTCTGGTTCCATAAGCCTTTCTTCAACTTTATTATCCAAGGCAAAGCCCATAGCCAGCCCGCACCATTCCTCTCCATCCCCAGTGTGAGCTGGGAATAGCAATTCATGCTCCTGTTCTTATCCCTAAATTACAGGCATCAGGAATTTAGACTATCTGGTGAGTGGCTAAGGAGTACACCCACCCCTTATGCAAAATCTACCTCCCTCGCCAAGTAAGGAATAGAGACACCGTTTGAAAGCACGGTTATGTTTACTGGCCTCGACAGCCCAAGATTAGAACAGATACACATCTAATCTTTTCAACTGCTTTGCAAATGCCTTGCCAAATTCTTGACCTCCTTGACCCAACACATGTCCTCTCTTCATATACTATGAAAAGCCTGGACAACCAAGGCATTAAATCTCCTATCAGCGACCTCTGCTTTGCTGATAGTTGACTTTCATTCCACAGTGTAGAGGTGGACACCAATGCCTTAAAACTTACCTCATTAGTATCACTAAGATCAACTCCAAGCCTGTTATCTCATCAACAAATAAATACTAAGTGTCTAGTGCATATAGAACATAACATGAGCATTGGACAAAATAATTTAGCATAAGGAAAGAAGTGAGTAGACTGGATTTTTAATATTCTGTTAAATTATAAGAAATTGACGTTTTTGTAGTTAAAAAAAAAAGGTCAGGATCAACCATTTCACATGATTCAACCTAATTATAAACACTTCTGTGGGACTGCACTCTAAGGGTGGTGATGAAGTAACTAAATGTCATTGGCTGGTGCCCAAGACAGCATAATCCCTCCTACTGAACACTTCGCATTGTGAGTTACCAGCGAACACAGAGAAAAAACATTCAGCATAAAGTGAGACAATCCACACACCTCCAATAAAAAGGATGAAAAATATTTGTTATGCTAATGAAACAAATAAACAACAACAACGACAACCATGAAACCTGCAAAATTTTATGTCCATCTCTTACACTGCTTAACTTCTTACCAAACCCTTGGGAAAAATCAGCTTATTAAATTCTCATCTAAATCTTTGCACCAGAAAACTTAATGAGAATTCCACACTAAGTAGAGAAAGACGAAAGTCTGCTTATTTCCAAAGAAGAGGCAAGTGACAGAATCTGGAAGAAGTGAGAGAGGAGAAGGCCACACAAGGGAACAAAATGGTAAGCAAGTGTTCACCAGCTGTATTCCAGCGCAGCTAACTGGCCTTCAGTCCGTCGTTTTTCATTTTAAAGGCTCTAAAACTTCAAATGTGTGCAGGGACTATTGTTCTACAAGGAGAAGAGTTTTATTGCCCATCCTTAAATACTTCCTAGTATCGGAGCAAATCAGAATCATGCAGCAGCATAATGTGGCTGGTACTTCCCTTGTGTTTGAGTATGCATATTTTACCATGGAATCTGTCGTTCATTAGTGCTCTTTTTTCATTTCTTCATTTTAAAGCACAAACAACATTGCAGCTCTAGGGCAAAATGTGAGGTAGACATAGCATCAGCTGTAAACTTCTCCAAATAAGGAAAATAATCTCACTAATAAAATTTCTTATTGCTTTCTGTGGCCTGAGCTGAGCTAAATGTTAGGAGTAGAATTTCAGTTTTCAATCTACGTAGAAAACAAAAAAAAACAAACACTAAGGGTTGAACTAGATGTGTAGACAACCATCCCCCTCTTTGTGATGATCAAGGTCTCCAAATCAGTTACAGTGGTCCCCCTTTACTCGTAGGGAATACGTTCCAAGTCCCCCAGTGGATGTCTGAAACTACACATAGTACCAAACCTCACACATATTATGTTTTTTTCCTACATATAAATCCCTGTGATAAAGTTTGATTTATGAGTTGGGCACAGTAAGAGATTAACAACAATAACTGACAAAATAGCCCACTATAATAAAAGTTATGTGAATATGGTCTTTCTCTCACTCTCAAAATATCTTACTGTGCTGTACTCACCCTTCTTGTGAGGATGTGAGATGATAAGATGTCTACGTGATGAGATGAAGTGGGCTGAATGACGTAGGCACTGTGACGTAAAGTCAGGCTATTGCTGACCTTCAGACGATTCGTCAGAAGGTAGATCATCTGTTTCTGGGCCACCAGGCAACTGAAACTGTGGATAAGGGGGGATTGCGGTACTACAAAACACATGTAGGGGCCTAGGACACAGCATTACCGCAAAGCTTTCAGGGTACCCACATTTTAAAAGGAGGGACTGAACTTACATGGCTCAGTAGTACGGATTTCAGGCATTCCAAACATAGGAGGAAAAATACGACATCAGGTGGCAGACTGGGGACTTTACACGCATAATCCAATGGGTCTTCACGAGAACCTTGTGAACCAAGCCTTATTAACTCCATTTTCAAGGTCAGAGAATTAGACCTCATGCACAGAAGTTGAGCTTGTCCAGGGTCACAGAGCAAGTCCATCCCAGAGCAGAGCCAGGTCCATCTGATTCCAAAACTCTTCATTATTCTGTGCCAGCATAAATTAAGTGGGTGACCATCAAATTTGGAGGTGGAGAATATCAACTTGGACCAGAGGACAAACAGTAAAAAGACCTAGGTTCCAGGCTAAGTTCTAGAATTTTCTAGCTAAGGGACTTAAGTTTTCTGAGCCCCAAATTTCCTCAGAGCACAGACATAGTAGCTATTCAATAAGCATTGGTTGAGCCCAAAGATTTATATATCCCTAAGATGCCTTCCATGCAGTGGCCTTCAGGGCCCACCCACCACAGCAGGCAGATGACTAAATATGGGGCCACAAATTTCAAGACTCACATCACAAGACCTGGGACAGAGATGATTGATGTCATTAAGCTCCTGGCCCTGCCAAGTGAAAGAGAGAACTGGAAGCTAACACTTCCAGTGTCAAGCTTGCTCTACTCCTAAGCCTTCTGCTACTCTGAGCCTTCCCCCTTTATCTTAGCCCCTAACAAGGAAATTACACTTGAACCTTGAACAATGAATGGGTTAGGAATGCCAACCCCCATGTGATTAAATATCTAAGTATAACTTTTGATGCCTCCCAAAACTTAACTACTAATAGCTTACTGTTAATCAGAAGCCTTACTGATAATATAAACAGTCAATTAACACATATTTTGTAAGTTACATGTATTATGTGCTGTATTCTTACAATAAAGCAAGCTAGAGAAGATAAAATGTTAAGAAAATCATAAGGAAGAGAAAATACATTTTCAGTCCTGTTTTGTAAAAACTCTGTGAATAAATAGACCCATGGTCACTGTGTTGTTCAAGGATCAACTGCATTTCCATTTTATAAGTGAAATTTGCACTTTCATGCCTTGTCCTATGACCTGTAAAATTCTCCAGGCTTAAGAGCCATCACAACCTGCTATGAACTCTGGGCAAAATGGTGTTGCAATGATTCAGGTCTGCAGAGACGCTGAGCCCCAGGAAAACCAGACTCATGTCTCGGAAACACTAAGGGAAATAAAGGGCAAGCGGTGGTCAATGTGGTCAAGACTCACACAATTAAAAACGTCCCTTCTTTACGCAGAATTCTCCATGCCGTAAATGGAAAAAGGAAAGAGGCAGGGAATAAAATAACAATACAACCATAAGGTTCATAGAAAAGATTTCCCCAAACGCAGCTCCCTGACTCATTAATTTATACGACAGATAATGATTTTGTCTCTGCTTTAATGGCCAGGCATTAGGAGCTGGGAGACTAACAGCAACACCCTCTCTGCTCTCAAGACATTTACAACACAGAGGAGGACTAACCCGAGAAGCATGACCATCTCTGCAGATGCCAAAATAAAGCCAAGGTGCTCCAGAGCTCACCGTAGGCCCACCTAGCTCAGACTTGGCTGGGAGGAATAAGAGGAATAAGGTGATCTGGAAATTTAGACAATGGTAAGTGCATACCCCAGGCAGAGTGGAGGGTCCAGAAGCAGAGGAGAACACTGAACATTCAGGAACCACAGATAATCTGGCAGGGCTGGAGAAGATGGAAGAAGGAAGGAAAGAAGAAGAGAGATGGTCAGGAAACTTGACATCTCGAAGATCCTGGTAGGGAACCTGAACTATACC
>NC_048220.1:135040679-135114444 GCF_002007445.2 Ailuropoda melanoleuca
GGAGGGACTGAACTTACATGGCTCAGTAGTATGGATTTCAGGCATTCCAAACATAGGAGGAAAAATACGACATCAGGTGGCAGACTGGGGACTTTACACGCATAATCCAATGGGTCTTCACGAGAACCTTGTGAACCAAGCCTTATTAACTCCATTTTCAAGGTCAGAGAATTAGACCTCATGCACAGAAGTTGAGCTTGTCCAGGGTCACAGAGCAAGTCCATCCCAGAGCAGAGCCAGGTCCATCTGATTCCAAAACTCTTCATTATTCTGTGCCAGCATAAATTAAGTGGGTGACCATCAAATTTGGAGGTGGAGAATATCAACTTGGACCAGAGGACAAACAGTAAAAAGACCTAGGTTCCAGGCTAAGTTCTAGAATTTTCTAGCTAAGGGACTTAAGTTTTCTGAGCCCCAAATTTCCTCAGAGCACAGACATAGTAGCTATTCAATAAGCATTGGTTGAGCCCAAAGATTTATATATCCCTAAGATGCCTTCCATGCAGTGGCCTTCAGGGCCCACCCACCACAGCAGGCAGATGACTAAATATGGGGCCACAAATTTCAAGACTCACATCACAAGACCTGGGACAGAGATGATTGATGTCATTAAGCTCCTGGCCCTGCCAAGTGAAAGAGAGAACTGGAAGCTAACACTTCCAGTGTCAAGCTTGCTCTACTCCTAAGCCTTCTGCTACTCTGAGCCTTCCCCCTTTATCTTAGCCCCTAACAAGGAAATTACACTTGAACCTTGAACAATGAATGGGTTAGGAATGCCAACCCCCATGTGATTAAATATCTAAGTATAACTTTTGATGCCTCCCAAAACTTAACTACTAATAGCTTACTGTTAATCAGAAGCCTTACTGATAATATAAACAGTCAATTAACACATATTTTGTAAGTTACATGTATTATGTGCTGTATTCTTACAATAAAGCAAGCTAGAGAAGATAAAATGTTATTAAGAAAATCATAAGGAAGAGAAAATACATTTTCAGTCCTGTTTTGTAAAAACTCTGTGAATAAATAGACCCATGGTCACTGTGTTGTTCAAGGATCAACTGCATNTTAAGAAAATCATAAGGAAGAGAAAATACATTTACAGTCCTGTTTTGTAAAAACTCTGTGAATAAATAGACCCATGGTCACTGTGTTGTTCAAGGATCAACTGCATTTCCATTTTATAAGTGAAATTTGCACTTTCATGCCTTGTCCTATGACCTGTAAAATTCTCCAGCCTTAAAAGCCATCACAACCTGCTATGAACTCTGGGCAAAATGGTGTTGCAATGATTCAGGTCTGCAGAGACGCTGAGCCCCAGGAAAACCAGACTCATGTCTCGGAAACACTAAGGGAAATAAAGGGCAAGCGGTGGTCAATGTGGTCAAGACTCACACAATTAAAAACGTCCCTTCTTTACGCAGAATTCTCCATGCTGTAAATGGAAAAAGGAAAGAGGCAGGGAATAAAATAACAATACAACCATAAGGTTCATAGAAAAGATTTCCCCAAACGCAGCTCCCTGACTCATTAATTTATACGACAGATAATGATTTTGTCTCTGCTTTAATGGCCAGGCATTAGGAGCTGGGAGACTAACAGCAACACCCTCTCTGCTCTCAAGACATTTACAACACAGAGGAGGACTAACCCGAGAAGCATGACCATCTCTGCAGATGCCAAAATAAAGCCAAGGTGCTCCAGAGCTCACCGTAGGCCCACCTAGCTCAGACTTGGCTGGGAGGAATAAGAGGAATAAGGTGATCTGGAAATTTAGACAATGGTAAGTGCATACCCCAGGCAGAGTGGAGGGTCCAGAAGCAGAGGAGAACACTGAACATTCAGGAACCACAGATAATCTGGCAGGGCTGGAGAAGATGGAAGAAGGAAGGAAAGAAGAAGAGAGATGATCAGGAAACTTGACATCTCGAAGATCCTGGTAGGGAACCTGAACTATACCCAGATAACAGCCAGCACCTTTAAGGGGCCACAACAAGACTGGCATCCCAGGTTGTGGAAAGACAGGTCAAGCTGCAGCGTAGGAAGCAGACAGGAGAGGGTAAAATTGGAGGTAGTGAGACCGATTGGAAAGATGTTTCTGGAAGTAGCAGTGGTGGGTGAAGAGAAAAGAACAGGTTTGAGAGATGTGAGTCTGGCAGAAACACCAGGACTTTGTGATTGGACGGTCGGAGTGAAGCAAGCAGAAACATCACATGAGGCACCTGAGATGGTCTTCTCACGTGTTCAGAGGAGTACATATTGCCCAGCCCGTTGTGTGTGAGCAGCTGGAGATGAGACGGTGCTGCGAGTGTTCGGGGCTGTGGAGATACTGAGCCCCAGGAAAACCAGACTCAAGTGTTTGAAACACCGAGGGAATGGATAAAGTAAGCTGTAGTCAATGTGGTCAAGACACCTCCACACCATGTGAATCATGCCTGCCCCCAGAGGAGACCGGAAACCAGATTCCAGTCCCTACACACCCAGTAATACACGCCCACCTTCCACTTCTCACTCTCCCCACTCCTGTGAAATTCTCCAACTCTCTTATTTTTCCTCTTAACCCTACAGATCAGGCCCAAGTAGGACCCAAAGGCTCCCTTCCCTTCCACTTGCTGCTTCCAAGCCTGTCTTTATATTACACTGTTGACCCTCAAGGTCAAAGACATCTTAAGACCCATTGGAAAAAGGTCATTCTTTGGAGAAAAAAAAAAAATGGCATGGACTTGGGATGGTGAATAAAGTACTAATTTTGGTTGTCTTCTTAAACACAGAGCATCGAGTTTTAGCCAACTCTTCACAGCAACATTCATTAGCTGTAGGGCAGACGGAGAAGCCACTGAAGCAGGTGGACGAGGCATCCCCAGCTTCTGCTGGAATCTCATCTGCGCCCCATCGCCTCTGATGACGGCACTGACGACCCGCTGGCCGAGCCCAGGGCTGGCTCGGAAAACCCAACAGAAGGTTCAAAAAACAAAAATAGCTCTTCGGGCCACATGTTGGCCTGACACCACTACCACCAGAAGGCTTCTTGATGGACAACTTCCAGAGCCATCACTTCTGATTTAAAGAACAGGAAAATAAATAATGTAGTTCATCAAGCCTCTTTAAGCACAGTAACTTAGCATGACGCTCCCCTCACTGGGGAGCCGGGTCCACACAGGGATGGAGGTGCAAATGGGCTGCTTACTAGTACCCAAGGTTACCGGATGCCAGGGTCAAGAACATGGGCTTTCTTGCTAATGGTCCCCCTGTATAGTCAGTCATCCTTCTGTCTCACTGAATATATTTTGTAAGTATTTCCATTAGTTACAACACGAAACCTTCCGAAATTTCTATTAGGAGAGCGGTTTTTGTGATCAGCACTGTTTCACTGATTTCCATATGAAGAATCAAAATGCAACAGATTAGCAACATCAAAAGAGACGGGAAATGAGTTAAGTGAGTTTTTTTTTGAAAAAGAGATTGGACCAAAATCTTTAAAGTTGGAACAAAGCAAGTTCGGATGGCATCGGCCTTCAAAAACTTGTATTTTAGTAATTACTGCATGATTTGCATGTAAACGGAACATGGATAGAGGTAGAGAGACATTTTTCAACTGGGAATAAAGTCATATGTAGACACGCACGCGTGCACATGCGAACACACACACATACACACCCCAGTTGCACATAAACTGTTATTGAGCAGAGATTATAACATTACCTTTGCCTTGTGCCACAGTCGTTCTGTGTGATGACCAAAGCCAGGAATTTATACACTGATACTTTAAAATGTGTAGTAAAATCAGCCTAAAATATTTTTAAAGTGGTAACTTATTTGGGGAATAATAGCATTCACTTTAAAAACTTGACCATTTAGTTCTGACAGTAAATAAATCACATGACGGTCTCCCTGCAACCTACCAACACTGAGTAATAAATCTCTGCATTCAACATTATACCAGACATAATGCTGTAAAGTCAAAGTCTAGTTTTAACTCAGTGACCTCAGTTTTGCCTCTGCTGGACAGTAAATCTGACGCAAAATGAGCAAATATGGGTGGCTGAGTTTCAACCTGGCATAACAGTCAGGCTTTGTCAGGGATCCCAGAATTTAGAGAGTTTTTAGGAACAATAAAAAAATTTGAAAAACAAAAACATATGCTAAACAGCTGGGGATGGGAGAGTGGAGGGATGGGAAGAGTTTTCACCTTAGCTGGGAAAACATTTTATTTCATGACCTTCCCTTTCAGCTGACCAATTCTACAGTTCTCTTTTTTAATCTCTAAAACTGTTATTTCTAGAAGTATTATGTTAGACCAATAAAGGTCCATTCATTCTTTCAATTAATAGAAAACAAATAGTATTTTCATCTCTTAATAGATCTGGGACCCAGAAAAAATTATTTCATTTCACTGTCCCTCAGTTTCTTCATCTGTAAAATGGAGACATATCTGTACCTAATTTATAGGTCACTTTAACCAGAGTCATGCATCCTCTGTAAACAGACACCATGTCAAAGCTAAGATTTACAGCAGTGAATAAAGCAAACCAGATTCCCACCTTCAGGAAGGCAGACGACATAATTAGGAAATGAAAATAAATGAACCTGGAATTTCAAAACAAAGACCTGGAGGAAATGCACAGAGCATGACTGAATAAAGGGGGGTCAGAGGTGCCACTTTGCAGGAGGGGTCCCGGAAGGCTCTGCTGGTTGGGAACTTTGAGCTGAAATCCAAAGGATGGGAAAGGATCAGCCATGCAGAGAGAAAAGGCACATACGTTCCAGGCCAAGGATTTTGGATCTGCAGAGACCCTGACCTTGGAATTAGCCAGGTGTATTCCAGAAACAGGGGAAATGTAGGAAAGGGGCAAATCATGCAGTACGCAGGGGCAATAATAAAGAATTTGGCTTTAGTGAATCTGTCTGTATGGATTAGGAAGTCACTGGATGGTTCTCCATGGGAGAATGACCAATTTTTGTTCTGAAACATGACTCTAGCTGCCAAGTAGGGAACTGACCAGAGAGGTTCAGGATGAAAGCAGCATGGGGGCACTGGGTTGGCTCAGTCACTAAGTGTCCAACTCTTGATTTTGGCTCAGGTCGTGATGTCAGGGTCGTGGGATCGAGCCCCACATCGGCTCCACACTCAGCACGGAGTCTGCTTGTCCCTCTCCTGCTGCTCCCCTCCCACTCTCTCCCCCAACCCCTATCTAGCTCTAAAATAAATAAGTAAATAAATCTTAAAAAAAAATGAAGGCAGCATGGAGGCTACTGAACTCAGTCTAGGGGGGAATGATGTTTGCTTGGCCTTGGCAGGGACAGGGAAGGTAGAAACAGATAGAATTTGAGGTACTTCCTGAAATCTCACAAAAGGTCTGCCTGGCCATTCTCTTCTCAGTTGCAAATATTGACAAGAGAAATGACTAAGAACATGTAAATAGTGCCTATTTTACTGAAGTTCTTCAGATGGCTTTCCTCATGAAAGCAGGAGTCCCCAAAGTTAACAAAGTGTTTTTATCAAGATAGTTTCCAGCCGTGAACCAATCTGACAGTTGAGGCTAACGTCTCAACTTCGTTTCAAAAGGCAGCTGCAAGACCCTGTTCCTTAGAAAGTAAAATCAAGATGCATAATGGTGCTAGATTCGCGTGGTAGACAACTCGTCATTGTTTTCCCTTTCGATGAAATTGTAAGTTGTCTTTTGGTACGTGCACAAGAGGTTTGGTGCCGACAAAGACTGGTAAGGAGAGGTTTCCCCACCATAGCTTCCTGATGAAGCGTCCAAGAAGACAAGCACCTTGTGGTCCGTTTCCATCCAGACATTAAAAGAGAGAACACCTTCTGAAAAGCAAATGCTTCCATTCCAACCTATCACTTACGTGCCTTGTGAAAGAAAAGAGAGGAGGGGGAGAGAGACAGAGAAAAAGAGAGAGAGAATAAACATGAAAGGGGGGGGCTAAAGCACCATTTGTCATCACCCGAAAGTGCTAACGCCGGCTCCCGAAACTCAGGCTCGTATTCCTTCATCAATCTTCATACCCCTCAGATTCTATGTAGAGTAAACATGGAAAGAAAAGAAAGTTTTTAGCCAAAAATTAGAGTCTAGCTTGGAAAAATGAGCTTTGCAATGACAGCACATATTTCTTAGGGCTTTATTGGGATCTAGCTAAGGAGACTGGCTCCAGGCCTTGCAGTCTCCCACAGTTTCCTGATTCCTAAGTTCATCATTTTTACATCATCCACTTTCAAATAAGCCAAAGGGAAGCTTCCTCCAGGAAGGGCCATTCATTGGCATTTCACAATTAAAAAGATCATGTTTGTGAGACTAGCCTTGAACAAGAATTTGATTTAGATTTAATAAGATACACGCTCATGGGTAATGCATACCAAAGAGTCTGACAAGAAATATTTGACATGATAGAACTCCAGCACAAACCTAAATCAGTTTTAACAACTCATCAGGATTTATTAGGCAGAACTTAAGCAACTTGATGGGGTTGCAGTTGACAGTATTTGAGCTTTCCATGTGAGGAAAAGGAGTCTAAATGTTCCCTCTTCCTCTCAACATATTTTAGGCATATAATCCTTGCTCTTGTCCACAAATGACACCCCAAAGACAAAATCAGATTAACAAATTAATGTATATAGACGTATTTATAGTAAGGGAAGTCTGTTCACAATGATGATATTTTTTGAAATGTAACTTTTAATTTTGAACGTTTTATTCTTTTTGCTCCGAAAAATATCTGCCCGTGTTTTTAGGAGGGCAAATTTTTCCATGTAAAGCAGGTGACTCTTAGATCCTTTGGAAAATTGCAAGAAATACAGTGGCCTGGGCCACTCTGACTTCTCAGTGCTTCTAAATCTTATCATTTATATCACTCGTTTTATTGGGCTCCTCTCCCTCCCTGTACAAGCAAAGACCATGAGTAACCATGTGGTACAAATAGGTTCATGGGCTGTCAGTCTTCCCTTGTTTCCGATGCAAATTACAAATGTGTCTCTTCCTTCTGGTATATGTGGGAGGATATCAAATTTCACATATGGCAACCCCTCCTCTCCTCAACCCCCCTACTAGACACAGACACACATTTTAAATTAAGGAGAGGGGGAAGGAATTATAATCTGATGAATTAATTATAGATCATGGGATATTTTTTTAAAATGCACCTGACTGTTTCAGCGTCCTACATCAGAGTAGCCAGCTGAAAGGAATTCCAATGGGTATTCATGACTCCACAAAACCAACTGGTGTAATGGCATGTGAGTGCAGGCTAATGAAACGGTCTATTCTTTTAAAAGAAATATTCTTCTCAAAAGCGTTAATCACACTCCCAGGGGCCTGCTTTTTACTCTGGATTTTCCAATCTAATGGCTTCAGTACATGACAGTTTGGTTCTAGGATAAAGGTAGAATCCTGGTCGGAGGTAGATGGTCGTTCTTCCTCCCTGACCTTTCCCACCAGGAAAAGCAAAAGACTAGAAGTTGACCACCTCAAGATAAGGTTTAGCATCGACAACTAGTCGATCTGTCACAGGATTCCTGAACGAGGACCGAGACCCTCAAGAACTGGTAAATATCAGGCAAGACTAGATGAGGTCTGCCGGGGATCCCCATGGATAGCCAATCCCGGAGCATCGTGGACCCCATGAAACCTCATTACTACATCTCATTCAAAAGGCAGAAAAAGAGCAGGAATTATCTGCATCTGACTCAGGCTTGAAAATCAGAGGAGATTCAAGACCCAGGCAAACTTGTCCACAAATCTCTTCTTCAGAGATATCCCAGAGGTGCACTGGGATAAACCAGCTCTTCTCATTATGTCTTATATAAATACTCGGGCAATAATAATCTAATACCCAAATAAGAATAGTCAAGAGAACACCTATCCATTCATTCATTTAGCAACCAAGAAATCTCTATTAAATGCAAACACACGGCTGGCAATGGGGATACAATTAAAGCAATATCAGGCAGAGTCCCTGATAGGGGGAAGTTTCCAGCTGCTGAAGGAGGAGGTGCTCATCAAATTATCACACTTATAAATGTATAGTTTCTAACTAAAGGCTCTAAAGGAAATGACTATAGTTCTTTGAAAATGTAATAAAAAAACAAACCCAACCTGAGATTGGAAACCAAAGAAGGCTTCATTTGAGAATTAAGAGATAAGCGTAAGGCCAAACCGGAATCTGGGTACAGAGAGAGTATCAGGCAGAGGAAACAGCCTGCAAAGGTCTAGAGCAAGAAAGAGCAAGAGTTCCAGAGCTAAAGAAGGCACGTGGAAGGCAGTGACAAGGTGGGGGCAGAAGGAAGACTATGCAAGATTCATGAGGCACATTCAGAATAGAGATCTTTGTCCCAAAAGCAATGAGAAATATCTAAGTGTTTTACTTTTAAACACTTTTCAAGTTTCCTGGAAATATAATCTATCATAAGAGTGGCATTTTAAATCAATAGGAACAAAGATGAATACTTCGATAAATATTTTGGGACAACTGTCCAGCAATTTAGAAAAAAATATATATATATATATAAGTCTAGATCGGACCTCACTCCTTACCCAAAAATATATTTCAGATAAATAAACCATTACAATGCACAAACTGAAAATTGAAGGGTGCTGAGAGAACATAAGCATAAAAGTTTCCTACTCTGGATTAGAGAAATCTGTTTAATATTAGAAAATGCTGAAATCATATCAGAAATGATGCATAAATGTGACCTAATAATACAGTAAAGCTTCTATGTAGAAGAAAGAAAGAAAGAAAGAAAGAAAGAAAGAAAGAAAGAAAGAAAGAAAAGAAAGAAAGAAGGAAAGAGGGGGAGGAAGGGAAGGAGGGACGGAGGGAGGGAGGAAAGGAAGGAAGGAAGGAAGGAAGGAAGGAGAAAGAAAATCACCCAAAACTACCCTATGGAAAGTTGAAAGATAAAAAGTATGCAGACAATATTNTATATATATATATATAAGTCTAGATCAGACCTCACTCCTTACCCAAAAATATATTTCAGATAAATAAACCATTACAATGCACAAACTGAAAACTGAAGGGTGCTGACAGAACATAAGCATAAAAGTTTCCTACTCTGGATTAGAGAAATCTGTTTAATCATATTAGAAAATGCTGAAATCATATCAGAAATGATGCATAAATGTGACCTAATAATACAGTAAAGCTTCTATGTAGAAGAAAGAAAGAAAGAAAGAAAGAAAGAAAGAAAGAAAGAAAGAAAGAAAAGAAAGAAAGAAGGAAAGAGGGGGAGGAAGGGAAGGAGGGACGGAGGGAGGGAGGAAAGGAAGGAAGGAAGGAAGGAAGGAAGGAGAAAGAAAATCACCCAAAACTACCCTATGGAAAGTTGAAAGATAAAAAGTATGCAGACAATATTAACATACAGGATGGACAAAGAATAATTATTCCATAATACTAGAGAACAAAACCCCAACATCAAAATGAATAAAGGACAGGGTTAAGCTATTTATCAAAGGAAACAGAGAAATGGTCCACAAACGTGAAATGTTCTATGTCAATGGTAACAATAAAAATGAAAATAAAAATAGGGGAAAATTTTGTGTGTACATGTTGGGGACATTATCAAAGACTTGAAAAGACTCAGCAAACCCACATGGTGGGACGTGAGGCCTCACGGATTCTTCAGCACTCAGGAAGAGTGGAAACTGCTCCACACTTGTGAGGACAATTTGATTGTATGTGTGAAAATTTGAAACAAGCATAGTCTCTTTGATCCAACAAGACTTCTCTGAATTTAGCCAAAGAAGCTCCCCAAGTTGGAAAGGGTTATAACCAAGGGTTGTTTGTTCATTTAATCATTTACAGGAGAGAAAAGGTGAGAACAATATGGAACTACTTAAATAAACTGCCACTTACATTTAAAGGAAGATGATACAAACATTAAAAATTGATGCATTTATTGACGCGAAGTGTGTCTATGACACCGTTGCATGAAACGAGGTTACAAAATTTATGCATCCCAAACTTTCATCTGTCTGGAATATATTTTAGTGTAAGGAGTGAGGTCAGAGCCAACCTATGTTAAGAGGGATTACATCTAGATTGTGGGATTTTGGTTTCTTGGAGGGATCTGGGTACCTGACAGAAACAAGCTTGCTTTCCCACCCTCACCCCCTTCCCCCACCCCATAAATTCATATACAAATGCACCACACCCACCAATGCTCACACAAGCACATGATGGGAAGGAAGGAGGAAGACAGACAGACAGACAAAAAAGGTTCTACTTTATAAGACCAAAGTCTGAGAGTCTTCCAGATACAAAGGGATAGCATGTTGAGTGGGCCTAGAAGTTTCCACAGCAGGGAGACAAGGTTGCATAAAGCTAACAAAAGTTGCTGCTTTTTTACCTGCACTCCAGTGGTTTCCTCCAAGCCCTAGAGGCTGTTTTCTCTGAATGCAGAAGCACCCTGGACACAGGTAGGAGGAGCAGTAGTGGGTCCACCAACTAGGACATGGGTCCCACGTGTAAGCAGCAGTCAAGATGCTAGGGCAGAACCCAGGGTAGAGAGGGTGGGGAGATGAGGGGTAGGGGGGTGGGGGGTGTGGGTACCATACATCATCTCTGATTTCACATGCCCTCAAGACCAGCTACACCCCTAGCAATTGGGTCCCTCCTGCATCCTCTTGCTCTTGGTAAAAGGTTACTTTGAAATAAGTTAATTTCAAAGAATTACATAATAAAGAACAGCTAGTGAATATGTCAGCAGGAGATCTGCAGAGGCTGACTATGAAAAAGCAATACTTGATATGCCTAATGTTATACTCAGTACGTACCTGTCAGAGTAAAATGGATCAATAGCTTGCACCAGACTCCCATAAGACTTTTGAAGACTTTTCAAATATAAAGTCCACGAAAGTGTTTCCTTGATTGTATGTAAGGAAGCAAGTGGGCTCTGTCCATCACCTAGTGGCATCTGTCCCTGGCTGCTGGAACTCATAGTCTGGGACCTAGAAAGATGTCTTTGCTGGATCACCTTGAACAGGACCATGCAGGACTCCAACCTCCTGTCTGCCATTCATCATTCTAGACATGTGTTAAATTTCATTGCTGCATCCATAAGTGTTGCTAAGACCTTCTCCAGGCCCAGGACTGCTCACCTGGACAACTGAGATAAACCAGGAGCAGCCAGGAGACTCCTGATGGCCTCAAGACATACACAAGAGGGGAAGTTCGTGACATTTTCCAGGATCATCCCCTCCCTTTCCTGTCCTAGCCCCTGCCAACACTCCCTGGCCCAGAGGTTTATTTTCACGTTGCCTTCGGTATCTTCCTGCCAGGTAGGCATAGCCTGGGCCCCTTACCTGTTACAAAAGAAAGGAATTAAGAATTTCAAGACTTGTTCAAAGACTGTAAAAGAAGGGCTTCTCAGTTTGCTTATTCAGGAACAGAAACTAAAACTTTTCTTATTTTTAAGGAAATGTGAAGCAAAGTGTGATAGAGAGTATTTTTCCAAAGAAGACCACACACTCCCATACATTATCTGCTATCCCACATGCCGTTGAGACCTGCCACACCCTTAGCAAGAGATGGAGTCTGAGTCCTCTCCTCTTGAATCCGGGTGAAAAGTGACACTATGTGACTTCTACGACTGAGTTGCAAAAGGTAATGTTGCTTCTACCTTGTTCGTTTCATTTCAAGAGTGGAATAAACCATTCTTGGAAATTTTCTCCTGCCATGTATTGACTTCTTTGAGACCTCCATTTTGTGAGGAAGCCCAGACTAGCCCATATGGAGAGATCACAGCAGAGGCCTTGAGCCCCTGTGGGATGGAGAGACAGTGACAGAGAGAAAGGGAGGCCAGCCCCATACAGAACTGCTCTAGGCCTGGCGTTCCAGCTCCAGCCACTGCTCAGCCCCAGAACCACTCCACCTAGGCCTTTCCAAATTCCTGACCCACAAAAACTGAGAGAGAGCATAAAATGATGGCTGTTGTTTTAAACCACTAAGTTTTAAGATGATTTGTTACACAGCAACAGTAACCAGAGCACACTGTGACATAATAATAAAGAGGCTACAATTGCTTTATTCTGAAATATGATTTCTTGCACTTTTGTAAAGCAATTTTGTTGAGCTTAGGGAAGCATCTGTGTTTTATAACTTTCATTATTTCCCTTCAGACACGGTGTTTTTCTGGATAAGGAGTTATAGATTAGATTCTAAAGCCACATACTAATGGACAAATTACAGCCTGTGGGAGAAGCAGCATCCTGGAGCCCTATATCCCTCTAAGATCCCAATTACTCACAGATCCCAACAGTAATATACACAAATTCCCCTGAAGAGAACTCCTTCCCACACTGCTTATGGCCACACACTGCCTGGGGGAGCAAGTCTTAACTTCAGTGTGGTTACACATAAGTAATGAGGTATAAAATCTCTTCCTACCTGTTTTCACAGAAGGTGAGGGATAGCACTTCTTTCCTCTCTCATACAGCCCACCTCCCACGTGCAGGTAGAAACCCAAAAGCCTAAAGACATTAAGACCCAGAAATCTCTGAAAAGGTACAAATACCTAAGAACACAACACTTTGGTGAAAATTTTGTGAAAATTTCAGTTCCAGCAATCCATATTGAATTGCGAATGCCTACAACAGCTGAAAAAATTACTTTTCATCAGTATGTTCTAAGTCATGTATGACAAGAGCATACGGAAAACTTCAGCCAATTCTGAAACATTCCATCTCAAGTATTTAAACACCAAACATCTTTTAAACTTTCTTTGAGGGAAATGGAATAAAACAGGAGAAGTTGAACATATTTGTTTTGTAGAATTAGTACACCTCTGTTTGCTCCATACTAGATTGGAAATATATCCATTTTTCTCTTAAGCATATGGTAATTGTACTATTTGCTGCTTAAATTATGAAAGCACTTTGGATCTCTTGTAGTATTATAGGGGTGGTGCATGAAAGTCTCGTGAGGGGTCCAATGCTAAAAATATTTGGTGATGCACTTAATGTACTTCAGACTTTCCAGAACCACATCTGAGGCCATAGATAGGGGTTAGTTTGTTTAGACTTTGCCTAAGAAGACACAGAAGTTCCAAATCCACCGGGCTTACACAAAACCACCCAAAAGGCTGACCAGTTAAACTCACTGATGTCCTTTTGATATTTGGTATCATACAAGGAACAATACTGTTTTTCTTTGAGATCAAGCCTCTGCCTACTGGGAACCACATCCTAATTACTGCCCAAAGGGGATTTTTTTCCAATGCATTGTTTTGTCTTGTCTTAAGAAACTCATTAGTTATTTCAAAACACAACCCATATGCTGTTCTCCTCTCCTCTGTTTTATATAAAGATTTCTCTTTCTCTCTCTCTCTCTCTGTTTTTTTCTTGGCAGAAAGTTCCAGAAATTTCTCTATTCTCACAAGAACAGCTCTAGGCACTTTCCCAGTATAATAAAGAAGCTTTTTATGTTATGGGTGATGGCCAGTTAACATTTGTATTTTTCCGGAAGAACTACAGCATTCCTATCAGCCAAGGGAAACACCTGCATAGCCTGTGTTCCTGAATTACATCCATGACCACACATCCCATAAACAAGGAATCAGAATCCAAAGGACAAAAACCACAGGTGCTGCAGAAAAACAGCTCCAAGTAAACCTGTAATATGCAACAATCTCTTCAAAACAAACAAGATTACAAGGGTATAATTATAGCTAGGAAACATGGGCATCGACCCCAATAGCCTGTAATTATTTTTATAATGTACAGGGTTTGGACTAAACACGACCACAGATGAAAGCACTAAGGCAGAGTTCCTTATGGTGGCTGACAAATACACATGATTGTATTTGTAAAATATTTAGCCAGACCTGAACCTTCTTTTTTCTTAACACATTTAAAACACAAATTTGAAAAAAGGGTATATTTAGACCTCAAGTCCCTGAAACTACCACATCCCTAGGTTTATAAATACCACCCCCCACATACACACACTGTTTTATATGTTAATAATAATGTCTCAATACAGGAATCAGGGCAAAACCAAAAACAACAAGAAACCATTTTAATTTACTTGAAAATGATGATGTTGCCCAGAACATGTCTCGTTCAGAAGTCTTACAGAACAAAGATGCCATGCACCTAGCTAACGGAGAACCAGTTTCTCCTTGTCAGCTATCAAACGGATATTCTCCATAGTACCTGACTTGCATTAGAAAGTAAGTGATGTCCACCGGAAGCTCACATACACAAGGGGAAGAAAACGAATGCCCTTCAGGCACGGAGGATGCTGGAAGCCAGTCTCCCGAAGAACCCAAATACTGTGATGGGGACAAGAAATGCCATGAGAGATGATGTCATCAGAAACCATGTTAAGCCAGGAGAGGGTGTGGGAATGGGATGAGCCTGGCTGCCGGACTATAAGAATGAATGAATGAGTCACGCTTGTCAGAAGGAGTTTCATGGTGGGCAGATTAAAACGAAGCAAGTCTCTTGAGAGGCACTATCAACAAGGCTGCTTCTCAAAATATTTTACAGAAAATCTTATAACTTTGGAGTCTTTATGTTTAATGAAGTCTTTATGGCAAAAAAAAAAAATACTGACATTGTTTATTCAATTCAACTTTTGCTATTTTTTTTTGATGTTTTAACATTTGCCATATTCACACCACAGTGCGAGGAATGCCCTTAGAGCAACTTCGAAGGAAGAGGAAAAACAGAGAGAGATAATCAGGGTATCAGAAAGATTGTGAGGATGCTGTAATGGGATGTCTACACACTTGGGAATGAGTTTTCAAACTGATGGCCCAGATCCCTAGCAGCCAACTACCTCATCTAAACTTTACAGTTCCAATGAGTTATTAAGGACCTCCCCCCGAAAAAATCAATCTTTTTAAAGGTGTCTTAAATGTCAGTGTCAGTGATCCACACCAGCTGCTAAGCTTAGCAAGAGCTCTACATCAACTGTCTCTTTGCCTGGTGAATTTTGCCATACACGAGCGCTGACAACATAAATATTATTCTTAATTCCAAAGATACAGCTTCTTGATCATTTTTGAAGTCTAGCTACTGAAATGTTATCATCCTGCTATGAAACTCTGTTAAGATTCAGAAGTCATCATCTTTCCCATTGCTACGAAAGTGGTGAGCTATAAACCCAGTTTATGCCTTGAAAAGATACGATATTAAGAACGTCTCCGACAAACATTATTTCTGACATTATTTAATGAATCGCTAGACCCAGTTCTTGTTTAAAAATATAAATCAAACACAAAACACTAGAGTGCAGACCAAAGCGGGGAATGGAGAATGCATCGTGGAGGACCGAGGACGTGAGCTGCCAATAATTTAGCTCTAGGTTTATAGGTCTCTTGTCATGCTTTTGTAGAAAACTGCAGCTCTTTGCTCCCTAGACAAGAGTGCGACGAGACAGGCATATTGCATGTGCGAAAACAGAACCAAAGAGAAAGAATAAGTAGCTAGAGATTATACCATATTTCCCAACAGACGTAAATGAACACTTACTACATTTCATTCAACTTCTATTGCTGCATGCCAGCTTGAGAATAATTGATGTATAAGATGTAGGAAAAATGATAGATACAATTACCAGCCATTCTTCATAGGAAATGAAATGTTCTGCTAAGCAGTCCAAATACTAAGGACAAAGAAACAAAAACTATATTTTAACGTAAAACGATACTCACTTCTTGTCACAGACTTAAAATAAAGAGGCCAGATGAGCACAGGGTGTTATACGTAAGTTACGAATCACTGAACTCTACTCCAGAAAGAAACAGAGGATCTAAAATAATTAGGCCAACCATTATTTGGCCTCTAACACAAAAAGATTCATCTTTTCCAGTCACTAAAAAAAGAAAGCTATTATAACTGAAAAGAACCAAGAAAACACCAAGAAGGTAACCCTCCTTCATGTGATTCTCAATCCCCTTGCGCACATTATCCAGGAATCAACTCTAGATTTGTTTCATATTTCAAGGAAAAGGCAAAGCACACACACACCAACAAGAAAAGCACATAAGTAAGTACACAAAGGGAGGCAGGTTTAAATGAAAACACGCCTCTATGTCAGAATAAGTTAGAGGAGAGCCTGGAATACTCCATAACTCATGTTGAGAGAAACTCAACATGTGATTATTTTAGAGCTGCTTTTGCTAAGCCAGGGTTTCGCAATTCTGGTGCTCCCACATTTTGATTTGAGCCTGATAATTCTTTGTTTTGAGAGGCTGTCCTATGCATTGTAGGATGTCTAACGGGGTCCTTGGCTTCTACCAGCTAGGGGCCAGTAGCACTCCCTCCAAATTGTGACAACCAAAAATGTCTCCAGGGAGTCGAATGTCACCTGGGGAGCAAAACTGCCCACATTGAGAACTACTCTTCTAACCCAGTGATGACAAGGTGAATCCCAGATAGGCCAAATAGCTTTCAACTCTGCATGGCCGCAGATGCAATGAGCTTATCTCTGTCCAAGGTGCTCAAGTGAACCCACTGTGTTCACCGCCTAACGGGTGGTGTCTAGGCCAACACAAAAGGGAAAAGCTTCAAGCTTCACACCTTCCCAAAATGCTTCCCAAACATTTCCTCTTCTGGGAGTGACATTTTCCATCTGAACACTGGGATTTAACAGGGCTGTCTACATAAACAAAATAAATCTGACCCATGTCTAGATGACATAGAGTCTTTAGAAATCGCCGGGAAGGAAAGGACAGGGAACACATTTAATGGTCCCAAAATGACCAAGAAACTAAAAGATGCAAGAAATACTGGAAGAAAACTTTCCAAGATGCCTCAGATTTTTTTAAAGGATAAATTATCAATTTCATTCAATAAATAGGCACTGGACACCTACTGTGATTCAACACCTGAGATGCAAAGACAAACAGAATTAGGTCCTGCCATTTTAGGGAGTTTAGGGACCCACTGAAGTCTAAGGCAGGCACACTAGTCATTCTCAAACCTGGCTATATATTCAAATCTCCTGGAAGAGCTTCTTCAAATTACCCATGGCTGTGCTTACACCCAGGCCAATTACATAAGCATCTAGACTCTTGGGTAGTTCTTAAAAGCCTTTGAGCTAGACCATGAGGTTGGTGGGGATGTGGACATAACAGCAGTGAGCGGGGATGGCATTTCTAGTTGAAGAAGCTACAAGAGAAAAGTCATCATGATGGAAAATCAAGGGCATTTGATAGCTAAAAATAAAAACAAGTGGTTTCTCTCCCTCTGTTCACAAGGTCTGAGAAGGACAGTGAAAGAAAAGAAAGTGGGTAAAACCAGATCCTGGAGGGTGTTAAACTTTGGAGAGAATGGAGAATCTCTAAATATTTCTGAGAAAAGAGTCAAACTGTACTTAAAAAACCCGATCTTCCTAAAATTCTTATAATAATAGAGGGTCCAAGGGAAGAGACAAAGTACAAAGTCAAGTGTCATGTCTACAGCAATAAGCCCCAATTAAAGTACTGGCTTCCCTTCATTTCCATGGGAACTCTCCTCAGTGGTCTTTCCCACTGGCCTCAGCCAATGCATACTAGATTCCCTCCAGATCAGGGCTAGACCCCATGGTCTTGTTATTCTAATTCATTTTCCCTAGGTGATCCATGTCTGTTCATTCACTTACCATCTGTATGTGCATGGTTTGGAAATTCTCTACCCAGACCTCACCTCACACTCTGGCTGTTAACGCTAACTGCCTGTTTGACATTCCCTTTGGATACTTTGAAGTAACCTCTAACTCACCATGTCCAAAATTGATCTCATGATATTCCATACACAACCTAGTGCTTTTTATGTCTTTTCTTTCTGGAAATGGTACCACATTTCCATATCCTATCCAGTTACACGGGCCAGAGATTTGCACGTCATACTTGACACTGTCTCTTTCACCCCTGGACCCGGTCTACCACCAGATCCTGTGGATTTTACCTTGAATATATCTCTCAGATTCCTCCTGTTCTCTCCCCCTCTATCACTACCTCCTTAGCCCAAACGAACCATCTTCCTTTGTTTGATTGTTTCCATTAAAGTTGCGACTTACTGACCCAAATTCACTCTTGCTTTCCTACCAACACCAAGTCACCAGTTCAAATTCCAAAACTAACCACATCACCACTTTACTTAAAATTCTTTCATGGCTTCCCATTAATCTTATGATCAATGTAAAGAATTCCTCAGAAGGCCTGACAATTATCTCAAACTAGCCATAAAAGCCTTTGTTTAGTCCCGCATGTTTGCCATGATCGCTCCTGCCACAGTGCCACTGTATACACAGTTCCAGCCAAGAGCTTGATCTCCCTGTTTGGACTATTAAGCTCTTAGCCACCCCACAGACCCCAGTAAAATCATTTTCCTCCAGGCAGCCTTCCCTGATCTCCCTGCCTTACAGCAGATTGTTACCCACAAATATTTCCTTTTAAACTCTTGACTTAGAGGCAATTCTACATTTGGTGGACTTACCTTTGATGCAAGTATTTGATTTGACACTTGTTCCCCCACAGGTCCAACCCCTACCTAAAATGTGGGTCTGGAAAGAACAAAAAATACATAGGACAGAGTGTGAAGAAGGTGAAGAACAGACTCAAGGGTTCTTGTGATTTAGAGATGCTAAATTTAAAAAGGCAGAGTAGACTCCGAGGGGACGACAAAGCTTTCAAATCTGGGTGACTAAGAAATACGAAGGCCTAGGTTAGTACCTGTACTGAGTCTGATTGATGTATTTCATTTGTACATTGTTTTCTGCCCTTTATTTCCCACCATTTCAATTCCCATGCCAAAACCACTAGTATTTTATTTAAAGCAAGTGACCTAAAGTTGGCTGCGACCAGCGCATTCCGGTCTAAAGCCCAAGTGCGATAATTAGTGCAGGCCTACAAATGTCCCCACGGTAAGACCAACCCTCTCATTCCCTCCAGCATTAAATATACAACGCCAGCATACAGGGAAACTTTACCTTAGTACAAACAAAACTTTCTCCATGTAGAAACATCCAGCGCATGCAGGAGTAATGAAGTTCCTGGATTTTCAATCCTGCAGAGTTTATTTTTAGTCTTAATCTAATTTTAATAGTCCAGAAACATTAACACCTTGTGTTTACCACATCACAATGCATTTCTTCACAAAATCACAAAGTATCTAACCAAAAGCTGCTAAAATTTGAATTTATTTCACCCCAAAACACCCTTCTGTTACACTGGCAAGTATTAGGTTGAATCTGAATTATCTTATGGAACCTGGTAAGTTCCTGCTCAGTAAGTCTTTCTGCTTTTAAGCCATATTTTATCCCTTTGCACTTTTACAGGGAAGGCATTAAAGTTTATTTTTTAAGCCAAAGCTGTGATATAACAAACCATTCTGGAGATGACACAGTTTATGTATTCATAAAGTGTTTCTGAATTTCAAAAGATATATATTATGGAGTTATCACACCTATACAGAGTTGCCAAATATTCACAATATTTTTGAAATAATAATAAGGACAGGTATATCCAATAAAAAGCTACCAATGGATTTCTGGGAAAGTAAATTACATTCAGAAGTCTTAAAGAGTTTCCCTGAAGTAAAGGAATTATGGGTTTCGTTCTGTCTTGGCAGGATATCAAATGGTAAGAGTAACACTGAAATCTATACATCAACTTAATGGTATATCTATTCGGCTCAAAAGTTTCCAGCTCTATTATTTTCTTTGGTGGAGGAGTTGGTGGAAGTGGTACAAATTTTGTTAGTGCTTATCTGCATTTATGATGGTGTAAATCAAAGACACATAATAAACTATCAATTTGAATGGATGGCCTTAAATTCACAGTCCACAGGGATGGGAGGCACACTGCCATTACTCATCAGTGTTGACTGGTTGAATCAGGACATCCAATGAGGTGAACAGGGCAGCCCCTAACCACACACACTGGCAGAAACCACTGCTTACACCGGACCATCTGCTTTCTGAGAGAAACAAAGAAAAGTCCAGAGTGCAACAGTAACACTGCCTTCCCTTGCACTGTGGAGGGATGGCCACCCCTGGATTCCCTCTTCTGCCAAGATATCTTCCCTCTTTCTACCAAGCAAACTAAGACTAGCATATACTGTGATTTTTTATAAAAATGGAAAAAATCTTTTTCTGAGCTGGCTTGACCACTTTATTGGCAATATTGAGAAGCCTTCCTTGAAATTTTCTGCTGTAGAATTCCTTGTCACTCCTGACTGCTACCTCTCTACCTGGAGTAAATGAGAATGCATGTCCTTTTGTAAACACTGTTCTTTTCCAGAGACTGGACGACACAGAGGGCTCGGAATCCCTCAGTACAAATGAGCAAACACTGAGCTGTTTGTTGTACTGCTCACTGGGCCTTAGAATTAAAAAGAGGTAACATTCAGTCTCCCTTCCAAGATTCCACAGTCTAGTAGAGAAGACAGACATCTGCTATAAACAAACGTGGAGTAACAGGTATGGCAGGTACTGTGGGACACCAGCAAAAGAAAGGGAGATGATCCATCTGGCTAATGAATTTTGGATTTGGCAAGGCTTTTCCAGGACCCAGAGTGAGACATAGTCTCTGCATCACCTCCTGACCCCTCCCTAACAAAGAAAAATTCTATGTTGGTATGGGTAAATGAGTTACTGTAAACTATTAGAGTCTTCCTTAAAGGTGGAAAAGTAGTTAAAAAAAAAAAAAGAGGAAGGAGTAATGCAGGGTAGGTCAGGGGGCATGGGGTTCACACTGCTGTGCCTTGGGCATGAAGGAAGAAAGAGATTTCAGGTTTCCACTCCCTACGCAGTCACCTCGCCCTTCCTTTGTGCCATCTGTTCTCTGAGTTAATATTCAGTGATATGCAGCCAGCATGACGGAGACCCATCGCCACCCTCTCAAAGGCCAGAACTGCAGCCATCACCCCAGATTCTCACACCCCAGACACACATCTGTCCTTCTGTCCCATGTCTACAATCTTGATGTAGTCTTCTTTTTCAAAGTCAAAGATGATACTTAATAAACAGAATTGGCCAGCCGCCAGTCCCTGTTGGGTATTTCAGCATTTGTGCAAGGCTGGTTCCTGCCCATGTTTGGCTAGTTCTTCTTTTAAGGAGCAGACTATGGCTGGGAAGCAGCTGGCACAAGTGGGGGCCACTACTGATGGCTCTGCTGAAGCTATTCCAAATGTTAGCGTGTCTCGTCCCTCTGTGTAACATTTAAAGCCTCTAAAGGACTTTGCAATTGCAAAGTGTTTCCATTTTCCCTCTCTGGTTTTATCCTCGTCATTTTTCAAAGCAAGCATTATTATTTCAACTTTAAAAAGTATAAATTAAGTCTCAGAGAGGTGAAATTACCATGCCAAAATCATTCCAATAGTAAATGCTAGAAACATTTGGACAGGCCCAGAAGCTCTGACACCCAAGGTCACAAACTAGTGAGTCACAAACATTTTTTATTTGGCCCACTTAGTGTTCTCTAAATTAAAAAAAAAAAAATTAAAAGTTGGATACATCATACAGTAAAAATACAGATTTCTAGAATCCTTGAAACATTGGGACAAGGAAGCTCTGACAATTCTGGGCTAATTCCATGTGCTAGGTAGGAGGGTAGGAGGGTAGGAGGGTAGGAGATGGGGACATTCATAAGCTAGTTTTTTACGGTCTACACCAGCCCACCCCAGAAGACCTACTCATTCATCTTATCTGCCTGGCCTGTGAGGGCCCCTGAGTTTGTCACCACACTGCAAAACTATGGCAAGTGACAGAGGGTATCTCACCCAAAATGCTCAGAGTACTCTTCTTTATGTCACCTCCAGAGTGATTCCACTGGCACAAATTTCAGCTAAATGTCATTCACTCAACAATGTCGCGTTATCACCCCATACGTACCCAGACAGTGATGGAAAACACTTCCTCTGAAAAAGTGTCTATACCCTCATCCTATCATCTCATTGTTATAAACTCTTTACATATTTGTAGAGGATAAAAACCATTGGATTCAAATTGCTGTCTCTGGCCCTATTTCCACTTCCCACTTTAAAGCAAACACCTTAATCTTCCAGCATCCTAACCATACTGCCCATTTGCCAATGACCATGGGATGGGCCAAGGTTTAGAGGTCTTGGAAGATGCCCAAGGTCACTTCAATTGTTGCCAGTATAATGTTAAAGAATGCATGGCCAAACTAGGGCATTCTCATGTTTCTACTTTGCTAGTTAAAAGACATTATTTGAAAAGAAAAAAAAAAAAAAAGGCACCATTGATTTAAATGGCAGTCAGACTCTCGGTTAGGTTTTATGATTTCAATTCCATTTTGGGATTTGAATCTGCTTGTGGAAAACAGATGTTTTAGCTGCTAAAACAATGACATTTTAAAGTTTCATTTCATAAAAATTAAAGCACAGCTATAACCCAGGAACTCAAAAGGAACCAGCCCACACAGCTGTAGTGAGATGAGGGGCAACTGAGCTCCCAAGTCTCTGCTTAGGGGTGTATGGAGCTGCAGAAAACACACACCCTACAACCTGACACTGGAAGGCATTTTTTTGAAAGCTGCCAAGTGCACGGGGACAGCCTGGAGCGAGAGGTGGACAGCCCGTGGCCTTGAGCAGGCCTGGTCAGCTACACACGCTAGCCACCACCTGCATTTTGGATCTGCACACTCTGAATTGAGCAGAATAGCACAATTCGAATGACAAGAAGCAGACAGGCTTCAGGAAAGGGGAAAGGGTTCTCTGCCCCAGTAACAGTCACTGAAGCTCATCTCCAAGGCGGACACACATTTTCTAATTAATTCAACTCAACTAATATAGTTTTGTTGGGAAGAAAAATAAACTTTTCAGGGTTTTTTTTCCCCCTACAGACTAGGAGACATTTTTAGACTTATTTCATTTATATTTGAGCAAACCGCCCAATTTTTCCTGGCCTCTGCTGGTACATAAGATGGAAGGATTTAATTCAGTTCCTTCCAATCCACTTGTACGCCTGTAGGGATTTCTACTTAGTTCATACATCTTAGCAATACAATAAAAAAGGGGGGGTGTCTTTTTTCCTCCAAACTATAGAGTAGAATATTAAATGCTTCGACATTTATTATGTTGAAAGAAAAGTATTTTTTTAAAAAAGCTTCAACATTTAATATTCTATTTATAGTTTATAAGAAAAAAGAAACCTTTTTTCTATCAATAAAATGTATCAACTAAGTAGAAATCTAAGAGTATGGCAGTCAATAATTATCGACAGGAAAAAAAAGTCCCCTATGTTGGGGACAGGTAGCGACACACAGGCAGGGCACAGGAGACTTTTAGGGAAGTAACGTTACTCCGTATGACACCATAGCTGTAGGTGCCATTATACACTTGCCCAAACTCACTGAATGTACAACACCTATGTGAACCCTAACAGAAGCTACAGACTCTGTATGAAAATGATGTGTCAGTGAGGGTTCATCAATTGTAATAAATGTCCCACTCTGGTGGGGGATGTTACTAATGACAGAGCTTATGCATATTAAGGTGATATATGGAAAATCTCTGTACCTTTCACTCAATTTTGCTGTGGACCTAAAATTGCTTTAAAACGAAAGAGAGAAGAGAAGAGAAGAGAAGAGAAGAGAAGAGAAGAGAAGAGAAGAGAAAAGAAAGGAAGGAAGGAAGGAAGGAAGGAAGGAAGGAAGGAAAGGAAGGAAAAGAAAGAAAGAAAGAAAGAAAGAAAGAAAGAAAGAAAGAAAGAAAGAAAGAAAGAAAGAAGAGGGAAGGGAGGGGAGGGAAGGACAGAAGGGGGGAGGGAGGGAGGGAGGGATGGGAGGTGAGGGAAGGAGAGGAACTGAGCTGAGTTGGGAAGGGAGGGAAAGGAAGGAAGGAAGGGGGGAAGAAAGGGAGGGAGGGGAGGAAAGGAGAGGAGAGAAACTGAGCTGAGCTGGGAGGGGAAGGAAAGGAAGGAAGGAAGGAAGGAAGGAAGGGAGGAAGGAAGGAAGGAAGGAAGGAAGAAACCAGGTTAAAAAAGCCCTGAAGAGTAATGCTGATGAGTTGCTAGCTTAGTTACAATGAAGAGAGCTGGTGTCCTCACAGCGCAACAGGTTCAAAATCGCTGTGAGCGGCAATATGGTATGAAGCAGATAAACGCACATCATTTGGATCAAAATGACTGCTGTCTCAGCCCTCCCCCTGCCAAGGAACCCGTGTGACTCAATATCTCACTGGGGAGAAAAAAATGCTTCTGCAGTAAACCTTCTCTGACAAACTGTCTGCATGTATAAATACAACATGTATTTCAAAAGGGATTTGCAAGTTCCCAGGAGAAAGGCAAGTCCCTACAGATAGGTCACAAAAAGCAGGATAGGCAGGTAGGACCCTGCATCTCACCCACGAGTGCTAAGGAGCCCGTCCCATCGGACTCTCTGTCACAGACGGCAGAAAAAGAAGCCGCTGGCTTTCGCAAACGCTTGAAATATCTGTTCCTCTGCAATAAAATAAGTTTCTCACAAACTTGCTTCTTGGACAACCTGTGGAGTTTATGGGTTGGAACTAGTGTCCAGGTCCCCAAAATCGTTCACATTTAGAAAGCCAAGGTCCTTTCTCTCCCCGAGTGTTTGCTCTGAGTCACGTCCCTTATAACCACACCTAGCCCAGGGCAGCACACATGCCAGTTACTCAAGTTCACCAAATTGAATTAAATGGTTTACAGACATCCTTGGGGAAAATTACTCAACTATTGTTTGGTATTCCTAAGTTGGCTTGCCTAAATAAAACAAGAGAAGCCGGTGCCCCTTTGCCAACTGCACTTACAACTGAGATGCTAGCTGTTCATTTTTACTACTTATGCTCAAATTGAAAAAAAAAAAAAAAGCACTGGAGCACAAGTTCTTGGAAACCTGCTCAATTCAAGTCTCCCACCCATCCAAATCCTTTTTCAATATAATAGTAAACTCGGACCCCACACTCTCACTAAAACACAAAAACGCCTACATCCTGAAGCATTTTACATCATCTTCAATCTATTTTCAATACAAGAAACAGAAGAGATGTGAATTTTCCAGGACAGATTGCTGTACATGTCTTATTCTCCTGTCTTCTGTGTTTTTCTTCTTCCTATCCTTTAAAATAACATCTTTTTTTGACATGTGTATTTTATGTGTCGATTTGACTGAATCAAAGGATGCCCAGATACTTGGTCAAACGTTCTTCTGGATGTAAGCGTGAGAATGTTTTGGATGAGATTAACAACGGAATTGGTAGACTGAATAAAGCAGACATCCTCTCCAATGTGGGTGGGCCTCATCCAATCAGTTGAAGGCCAGATTAGACTAAAAAGGCTAATCTCCTCCTGCCTGACTCCTTGAACTGGGGCTCTGTTCTTTCTTGACTTTGGACTTGAAATGAAACATTGGCTCTTTTGTGGTCTTGAGCTCACTAGTATTCACTGGAACCACACCCATGTCCTCCTGGATCTCCAGTTTGTGGACTATACATCTCAGGACTTGTCAGCCTCCATAACTGTGTAAGCCTGTACAGACCTATACACACAGAGATGTATGTACGTACACATGGAGACACATCCTATTGGTTCTGTTTCTCTGGAGAAGGCTGAGGGATACGACATGACAGGGAGACACATGACCACATTTTCCCCTTGGCTCCTTTTAGAGTATTATCACCAAACCGTAAGCTCGTTTCCCTGAAAGAAGATGAAGATTTCCTTCCATTTGAATATTACCTTTCCCCAGCTTCATGTTTTTACTGGAAAAACATGGTGTCATGTTAGAAACAGTCTAGGTTTCAATCAATTCTTTCTTCATGGAAACTTGACAAACTTTTCTTAAGCACAAGCTAATCATATTTTTATGGCATGGAAAAATCATATCAGAAAGACAGGAAAATGCAGCCAACTGCCATTCACTTTGATGGAAAAGATCATATGCCTTTTTTTCTCCCTATTATAGGAAAATCTATTTTTATTACTGTTATTTTAATAGCAGCATATTGGAAACATCGACAAATGCTTAGTTTTATTTGCTTTTCCAAAGTTGTATCTTTATTTCAAAAAGAACCCACACACAAATACAATCATAGCATCTTTCTTCTGCTTTCAAAGACTTACAATGCTTTCTTTTTTATATAAAGACCACAGAACTGTTACCAGGCCTTTCAATACGAGCTGTGCATCTTTACTACAGGAGCCAAGAGAACAAACCTTGCAACACTGGAATGTATTTCAGGCATATTGTGCACTGAATTGCATCCTCATTCATAAAACGCTACCAAACAGACTTCTGGGGGTTTGCTGTCAGAACCTCTATGAAGGCCATTTGGTACCATGGATACTAGGCCATAGTCAAACAAGGAGGAGGGAGGGGGCGGCTGACTGGCTCAGCTGGTGGCACGTGTGACTCTTGATCTCAGGGTCATGAGTTCGAGCCCTACGTTGGGCGCTGAGATGACTTACAAGAAAAACAAAACAACAACAAAAAACAAACTAAGAGGACAGGACAAAGTGACAGGGCGGCCCACCAGTTAACTGAAATGGCGAACAAGATACATTTTCCTTTACCAAACTGCCTTCAGGGTTTGTTTTTGTTTTTTTTTTTTTCATTTCTTTTTTCTTCTTGCTCTGATACTAAGAGTATGCATCTATTTATTACTTATGCATTCAATAAATCTCATGAACCCTGCTATTCACTTTTAGCATCTTCTTTGAGAAAATCTAGAGTGAGGCTCACTAAGTATACCATGTGTGTGCACACGCGCACACACACACACATGCACACACACAGATACTGACATCACAACTGTCTAATCCACTAGACTGAGGCTGCAAATTATTTTTAGAAGCTAGAGGCAGAATTTAAGAATGACCATTTATACTGAAATGGCAAAACAATCAAACAAAAAACACAACACACAACTGTTCCCTTGTTTTACATTAATATAACAAAAATGCACATTGTGGCTTTTTTTATAATGGAGGAAAGAGGGGGAAGTACACAGGAATCTTGTATATACTAAGAATCGTTTATTAGGAAGAATATTATATCCCAACTTTTAATAAAGAAAAGTTAGTTGGTAACTCAATGGTTCAACATACACTGGAAAGAACGAGGAGGGGGGGGGGGAAAGCCACTCACAATTCATCTGTTAAATGTGCTGACCGGGATGAACAGCTGCCAATGACGGCACTAACGGGGCTTTATACGAAGTGACTCTATTTATTTTAAGTGCCGAGACTGGACATTTTAAAGCACGATGAGACACTCAGGCACAGAGTGACTGGATGTAACCACCCATTTTTATTTTAAATATTTAGAACGTAAAGGCCCAACTCTGGGACTTGACATATTTCAAGAGTACTTCAGCCCAGAACTTCCTTTTATGAGGCACCAAGCCTTCCCAAGCCCAAATAATTCCCTAAGTACCTTAGATCCATTTTCCACAAGCAAGGAAGGATCAGTTTGAAAGTGTAACATTCTGCTTGCCAAAACATCAGCTGGACAGGAACGTTCAAAGGTGCAAGTTCAAGTGCAGACTTCTGATTCCACACAGGAGCTGGAGAGCACGCTCTTGAGGCAAGCTGCGGAAGCCAGGAGCAAGAGGAAAGGGGGCATGATGTCCTATAAAGAGAACTTGGCTTCTTCAAGGGTTGTTTCAAACAGCAGAGTGAGAAATACTTGCAATAAACAGCTAGAATCGACTTACACTGGATGTCCTTTATTGCTAAAGCGGCTTTCGCGACTCCAGTTGTCACAGCCAACAGAAACTCAACCAAATGTCAGAGGCTTTCTCTAAGAACAGTTTAGCACAGAAAATAAACGGAAGGCTGCTCTCTGCTCTCCTTGCAAGATCTGATGCCTAAACAAAGCACAGTTAATACGATGAGGTGTATTTTCGTCCCTCCTGTTCTCGTGCCTACAATGAAGTTCTCTTTGGTCAAGCAAATGTTAGCCCAACTCTGGGCCATACATGCCGCGGGTTATGAAGATGCAGGGATGAATAAATCATTATCAATGAAAAACCATTTGGCATTTTTAGAAAATCCAGCCATCCCACTCCTAGGAAGATATGCCTCGGAAATACCTCTGCAGCCAAGGACACAGAAAGCCTTGTTCCCAATGGCCTAAAACCAAAACCACCAAACGCCATTCAGCAGGAGAAAGGCGACTAATTGATGCCATATACCCCAACCATCCTCTTTAACATTGAAAATCATCACTGCTTATCAGGGGCCCTGACCCCTTTCATGCCTTACTTTCATGCATAACAATTATTAACATCTAATAGATGAACATTATGACAATTTACAATGTTTAGCATCTGTGTCTGTACCCCAAACAAGTTCCATGGGGCAAGGATTTTTTTCTTTTTTTGAGGGAGAGGATTTTGGCCTTGTTTTATTTACTGCTGTGTCTGTCCACGGAGCCTAGAATGGCATCGGGCACATGGGAGGAATCTGATAAATATACGCGGAAGGGAGAGGGGAAGGAGGGAAACGGACAAGGAGAGAGGAGCTGAGGAAAGAACAGAGGGAGAGAAGCTGGAGGCAGCAAGACAGACAGACAAGAAATTACTCTGGAACAGTGAAAATGAAATTAACTAAAATACAGCTACGGGCTTCGATGGGCGCGATTCTCCTGACAATGACGCCGATTGCAAAAAACCAGACGGAAAGGAATACACAGAGTAGAATTCCATTTACATTCAATTCCAAACAGGCAAAACTCATCTTCTGATACGGACATCAGTCGAAGAACTGGAAGGAGCATAACACAGGTGTGATAAACACAAAAGCTGATGCGGACGACATGGCACTGCCGAGGGCACAGGGAGGACCAGACACGTGCTGGAGCGCCACATGCCTTCAGCTGGACTGTGAGTTTACACGTCATTATTATTCCCCATCCTTCATACGTGTAGTAAACATGCTTACGAATTTCATAATTAATATGAAAACAGCAAGTCACTTGAGCCAACTGCCTGGTGAGACAGTCCAACCTGACGAGAGAGGGCTCCAGCAGCACGGGATGAGGTCTTGGACGCAGGAGCAAGCACGGGTTAGGGAGCAGCAGGCGGTGGTCAGCCAGCAGCCCTGTGTGGTTTTACAGGCTTCCTCTCAGAGTGGCAAAGGGCCTGGTCTCCAATGGTCACTTGATTTATATGTTTTTAAACCTGTAGTTCGTGTAAGAGAAGCCTCTTCAATAACGGTTTATCCTATCTTAACAAAGAAATCTCGCCCAGCTTCAGCAGAATTTGGGAGGTGAAAGAACTAGAGGAAATACTTCATGAGGTATTACTAGGGTCACCTGGGGAGGAGCTGTTAAGAATCAATGCTCTGTAATTGCATGAACTAATCTGGTCTGCTGTATGTTCATTCAGTAATTATTCAGAAACTGTTACTGAGTAGTAGCAACGTGCAAGGTATCTGCTAGGTAAGATGTTCGATGAGCTTCTATACTAGTGGTAGGACATGTATATAACAATCATACCGTATGTGCTGGTGCCGGGAATACCCTCAAACCACGAAGAGGACTGTGCCTGATGAGTTCTGCATGAAGCAACAAGAGAAAATGAGCAGTTCATTCTTACAACAAGAAAAAAAAAGTGCATTGCTGAATGCTTCCTTGCCTTATGTTATTCGGCGTTGAGTCTAATTCTTACCATCAATGTAAACAGCAATCACTCACACCTCCAGGTCTTTTATTGTCAAAGGGATAGCAGAGATGCTGCAAATCTTTCCAATCTTTGCCCTATCTCCACTAATCTTTCTCTTTTTTTTTTTCTTTTTGACAGATGTTTGCTTCACCAAATTCTAGGTCCATTTTGACCAATTAGGAACTTGGCAAAATCCCTTTTTTTCCTTTGCCCATGGGGTGTGTGTAAAACTATCCCACAGAATAATGAAAGGAGTCTTCTAGAAGAGATTTCTGGATCACTTTTAGGGACAATTACTTAGGGCAAGTCACTTCAGTCCTCCGATGCCGCTGTTTCACTTACAAAGAGTACACATCCAGGGACCTTGTATGAAATATACCTGCACCTCCATATATACACATGCAGATGGAATTTCTATCACACTGACATGGTTCAATGTCAACACCATGACTCTTGAGTCTTCCAACGGTCGTGTTGTGCATATATGACCCACAGCCCCTTCACAATCTCACATGAGATTAAACTGAATGACAACAGGTTGATGGGTTTTCAGTTGTTTGGGACATGTGCCTTCTCTCAGCAACACTTTATGTCTTCTGAATGTGTCTTTATTTTTTTTTAAGATTTTATTTATTTATTTGACAGACAGAAACAGCCAGTGAGAGAGGGAACACAAGCAGGTGGAGTGGGAGAGGAAGAAGCAGGCTCATAGTGGAGGAGCCCGATGGGGGCTCGATCCCAGGGATCCAGGATCACGCCCTGAGCCGAAGGCAGACGCTTAACGACTGAGCCACTCAGGTGCCCCTGAATGTGTCTTTAATTTCGATCTTTTATCTTCCCATGCATTCTCCTTCTTCAAACACAACCTGCTTTTTACGGCGTGTCTGAACAAGCAAACACACGACTACTAGAGCACGAGTACGACTGCTACTAATAATGGCTCACAACGATCGAGCACTTAGCATGTGCTAAGCACTGTCCTGAATGTTTTACCTGTATTAACTCATTAAATTCGCAGAACAACCCAAGGGAAGTTAAGTACCTTGTGGAGATGGCACTCTGCGTGGAGGACCCAGAATGTGAATCCAGACGGTTCAGCTCTAAGGCGCATGCCCCTAACCCAACCCACCTTTATAAATGCCAGAGATGTGGATGCTTTCCTGTGTGTGCGTGTACACACACACACACACACACACACACACACACACACAATTTGATTTACGGCTGAAACTATAAGGGATAAAAAAGCAACCTCCGTATGAGAGAGAAGAAAATAATTCTCTATAAAATAAATCTGACTTGGACACCATTCAATGTGGGTTTAAGTCTAAATACCCAAAGGGTCTCCTATGTGCCCCCACCTACAAGGAGTTGCCACTGCTTGGGTACTGATGAGCAGAGCCAGTTTACTTAGGAGCCTTGGATTTATTTTTGGAATCCAGATGCAAGGAGCAAGCTATTTCCATGTTCAGTCCCTTGGGCATAGCAAGCTGGGTACTTAGAAACCACATATGCCATTTAGAGTCAAACCCACCCTGGCACCTGTGTGGTTCCCTTGGCCGGCTCCCCTTGGCCTGGCAGCAATAAATAACAGGGCGTGAGCCAGAATCCGTGCTCTGCATTCTAAAGGGAAGTGAAGATTTATCCTCTTGGAAAGTAAAAGAAAAACCAGCCCAACCTTTTCTGGCTCGTGAAGGGTGCAGCCTAGGCTAATGCTGTTAATAAGATGTTCATTCTGCAAAATATCCCACTGTGAGGTTTTCTCCCTTGCTTTTCTTTTTTCACATTTAAATTTAGAAAATTTTGGCAAAAACACTTGCCCTTTTAACCATTTTGAAGTGCCCAGTCCAGTGGCATTAATTACGTTCACAATGTTGTGCAACTATTCCCTACATTTGCCATCACCCCAAATAGAAGCCCTGTCCCCATAAAATAGTAACTTCCCATCTCCCCCTTCACCCAGCCCTGGTCACCCCGAATCCACCTTCTGCCTCCAGGAGGTTATTTGTCTTAGCGACTTCATGAGAGTGGAGTCATACAATATTTGTCCGTTGTGTCACGTGATGTTCAGGTTTTATGTGACTCTCTTCCTAGCACAATGAACCTCCAGCATTACAGGATGGCAAGAGTGCAAGGGGAGCTGGGGTCCTTCCCAGAGCCACCCACTGCCTGTCTCCTGCCCCAGGCGTCCCTGCATTGCCAGTGATCAGACAGGGAAAGCAGATCCAAATGGCTAGTCCCCCAAGCTGAGAAAGGCTCTCGAGCCCCTCCCCATCAACTACCTCTCCTTCCGGCCACATCACTCTGGATAGTGCATGCCCGACTCTTGTGTTCAAGGCACTAACACAGTAGCTCATATAAAGTAAGATGAGGTTCTTTTTTCTGAAAAGGGGGGTAATCACAGTCATTCTTCATATGCCTTACGCATCTTACATTTAGAAGTGTTATCCTATAGGATGTCAACCTAAAATAACCCACAGCTCACTTTAATTACGTAGAACTCCAAGTTGAATTGCATTGTAAGTTGCTATATCTCAAAGACAATTAAACCTTTATTAATTCTAACGTTATAGTCTTATTTCTATATCTAACAAGTTTGTAGGGCTTAGGAACTATGCCGATAAAGCCTAATAAATAAAAAAGTCCCTGTGCATGAATGACAAAATATCTTATTTCAGGCAGAGTTAAGGAGCAGGTTTCTTTAGCCACTTCTCATTTTGATTATTGGTTCTGGCCTTAAAATATCCCTTCAAAGTTGAGAAGAGTTGAGTCCCACACAGCTTTAACTCCAAAGAAAAGGGATGCTGACTGTTCCTTCATATCATCAAGGTTGGGAAAATTCTAAAACATAGTTAACACATACACCTTGCTTCCTTTCTCATTTGCCATGGTAAAAGAGATACCAACATTCTTAGCTTATAACTTATCAAGGATTTTTTCCCAAACTAGGCACAGTCATGAATGCAGAAGGTAGAGAGGAATCTAAAAATTTGACTGAATGAAATATTAAATAGTTTTGTTCCAAGTATTCAGATGTTAATGTATGTTGTAACAAAGATACACATAGCATTTATTATCCTTTTTATTCCACTATCCTTGATTCATCCCAATTCTAGCGTGATGGTTAATCTTATGTGTCAAAAACTTGGCTTGTCACAGGATGTCCCGATACCTGGTTAAATATTATTTCTGGGTGTGTCCATGAGAGTATTTCTGGAAGAGAGTCGCAACTGGATTGATAGACTGAGTGAAAAAGGTGACCCTCCCCAATGTGGGTGGGCATCGTCCAACCATTTGGGGGCCTGGAGAGAACAAAAATGTGGAGCTGGGACATCAGCCTTCTGCCCCCAGAAAAGTACTTTTACTCCTGGCTCTCATGGATCTCAGGCCTTCGGACTCAGCCTGAATTATACCAGTATTTTTGGTTCTCCGTCTTGCTGACTGCACACCTGGGAACTTCCAAGCCTCTATAATTCTGTGAGCCAATTCCTCATAATAAGTCACATTATATTACATATCCTATTATAAAAATGAGGTGTAATCTCTAGGTGTATTAGGTTTTCCAGAGAAACAGAAACAACAGAATACACATATAAATATTTAAAATCTTGGTAAAACACACAGAACATACAATTTTTCATACGTTACATATACATAGCTTAGTGCTGGTTCTGCTTCTCTGGAGAACCTTAGCTCATACACCTAGAGGTTATGCCTTATATCAGGTAAAAAGGCAGCTCTCTTTCTGTGGGCACTGCTGTGTGTCCATCCATCTGCCCTTCTCTGCTAACCAATCTCTGAGTTTATTCAAGTACCCGGGAGAGAGCCCTTATCCCAGGGCTGTGACACACTCTGACCAATGAACTGGAAAGAAAGCAGGGGAGGGGCCCGGTTCTGGGAATAGCATTTTCTTCCTGATAAAAAGGGGCACAGGAAGAAATTTCCTTTCCTGATTCTGCCTCCTGAACACAACACTGTGTGACAGCAAGTGTGTCTGTGGCAAAGGACTGAGATCATGAGGAGCCCTCTACCCTCAACCAGGCCGCCAATGGGCCATGAAGCCATTCCCAGCAGCTGCCCAACTGGGGATGCCCAGTGAGCTGCCCACAGCAACGCCTGTGGGGTAAAGACTCTGGACTCAGACCTTCATCACTTGAGGCTGGAGGTAACCTAACTGCTACACAGCTGTCAGCTTTGACTTCTCCTTCCCACATGGGCCACACCATTCAACAGGTGTCCCTTGGCTGTGTCTCCAGGCCGACAACACAGGCCTTTGATAAAGTGAAGATGTGGTTTCTGTGCTTTCACTGGATGTTTCGTGGGGCATGTGTATATGTGTGTGCATATATGTGTTAACTTAAAGAAGGACTAGTGAAATTTCGGTGATTCTAAGTTAAATTTGGCTGAACGGAAAGCAGAGGAGTGGTACCCTTCCGAGCAAGAACATGAGGAAAATATCTTTTGAAAATGCCTTCACTGCCCAGTCACTTTGAGGAGTACCTATTCTAGGGGAAAACGAGCAAACAATACTTGTTTTCACTGAGGATTACAGATTTCACTCTGTGACTCTGTTTGTTTTAGATTTTNTTTTTTTTTTATTTTTTTTTTTTTTTTTTTTTTTTTTTTTTGGCAAAAGTACTTAATTGCTTGAACTCGCCTTTCGGGAATGCCCACTAGGCACAGGTACTTGTTCCCATACCTACCCTGTAGAAACGCCACCATCCGACAGATGAGCAAGGCGGGCAGTGTGTGCAGACCACCTCCTTCTGCGCTGAGAGCCTTAACGCAAAGGGAGCCTCGGGCCGCAGGAATTCTATCGGGTTTAGGAATTCTAAACCAGTGTTCTGCTTCTAAACCACGTTCTAAACCTGAACACGGCACAGATGAGCTGGGGGCCTGTGAGCACGCCGGTGGGATCCACGCCTGCGGGGTGGGGCCCGAGGTTCTGCGTTTCTAACAAGCTGCTGGATGGGGCTGACGCGGCGGGTGTGCAGAGCGCAGCTCGATCTCCAGGCTCTCCAAGAGCAGCGCGTGTAAGACGGCATTCGCAAGCGCAACGTTTTGAGTGCCATGTTTTTCATCAAACTCCCCAACTTCTCTTATTCTCAGTTTTCTCATCCAACAAAAGGCTTCAAGGAACACTCTTGCCCTCATTGGGCTGTTACGAAGTTTAGTGAGAGAAAACATTTCAATGCATTTCCGACACCTGGCGGATACGGAGCACTCACAACGGGTAGAGATGGTGACCACTTACCCAAGCCCAAGTGTTACTGAGGATTTACAGATTCACAAACGAATCAGACAGGGATCCACGTCAGTTGGAATACCATGGGGTGGCAGAACGAGAAGACTGCAGACTTTGCATTTCACTCTGCCATCCTGGGGCAGATGTTTTGCAGGGGTGCCCACCCACAGCCACCCATTGCTCTTCCAACCTATTCTCAGGATGGGAACCAGGCGGCTCTCGGAACCAGGTACACCCACAGCAGAGTGGCCATCAAGGGGGTCTGGGATGGACACCTAAGAGGCAGAAATGATTCAGAAGCAAGACTATCAATTTGATGTCTCCCCCAGGAACCTAACTGGAACGTGACTTTCCCTTGTTTTTCCCTGTGCCTCAGTTGTTCAGCAGCCCCAGATCTTGGATGTAGATGATAATGGGGACTGGACAGTGAAGATGAACAGAGAGGAGGGAGGATGAGACTCTCACGTGGATGATGGGAGAGACAGAGCCTGAGAACAGGGGCAGAGGGACAGGACAGACACAGACAAGCGTACCGGCCTCCTGGCTGCTCATAGGTTTCTCTTCTTGGCTCAAGTCCTGCACTTGTATTCTGCATAATTACCCTGTATCCTTTTTCTCATTTGCTTTGGCTAACTGGTGGGGAGTTCTGGTACCCACAACTAAATAGTGCATACCTAAGAAACTTAAGTTCCCAATTAATCACTATAAGCCTCAGTTTCCTCCTCTGTAAAGTGGGAGCTTATTCATTTGTTCAAGATTTATCGAGGGTCTACCATTTGCCAAGCACTAGCTAGATAGTGGGGAAAGCAATGGTGGGGAATTCCAGAAACTATCCCTACCTTTGTGGAGTTTACAGTAGAGGATGTTAAGCCTTAACAGATAAATCAATCATAAGAATAAACGTTAAATTACAAGTGGGGTAAGTGTTCCAACTAAGGAAGGACATGATATAATGAAAACATATGCAAGGCTTAGAGGAAGTCTGAGAGAGAATCTGAGAAGAGAGTAACAAGGCAAAGAGGGAAAAGGAAAGCTTTCCAGGCAAAGAGCATCACTTTCAGTCTCCAAAGAAAAGGAACATACAAATGTGGCTGAAGACAGACAAGTGGGGTGTGGGGGGGGGATGCTGCAGGGAGAAAGGAAACCAATATGAGATGAAGCTGAAAAAGAGCTAGGGGTCAAAACACCGGGGGGCTGGGTGTGCCCCGATGAGTATATTAATCGTTATTCTAAGATATGTATTCCAAGACCCATGATTAGTCTTCAGTAGAGAGGGAAGGTCATTTCTCACTGGCCACAGTGTGGAGGATGTCCTGGAGGGGGCGGGAGTGATGTGGGTACAGCAGGTAGGAGGCTGCCTCAGTGGTCCAGGCCAGAGGACCAGATAGAGAGACAAAAATCCTGAGCGTGACTTAAGAGGTACAGAAGCGAGGTGTCTGACATCACCAAGATGAGACAGACATTCTAGCTGAGCAGTCCGCGGAGTGTGGGTGTGGACTGGTTGGAATGTCTAGACCAGAGACACAAATGTGTGAGTCAATGAGGCCAACCTGTGGTCTTAATGGAAGACATGGGCATGCATGAGTCGTCTGGGGAGGGAGAGATGATGGTGTGGGGAGGAGCGAGGGCCTGGAGGAGCGCCGGTGGGTAGACACTGGAACAGATGGGGATGGGCCACGGGGGAGGCAGAGGCAGGACCGGGAGGCCGCTGTGTCATGGACGGAGGACGCAAGTGTTTCCACGGGGACAGGAGGAAGCGGCCAACAGGGTTCATCAAATGACAAGACAGCTAAAGGAATTAAACTGGATGATAAACAAAACCTGGAGGATGACCTAGGCAGAGTGCAGTGTGCCTGGGGAAAAAAAGGCAATTGCCGTGATGAGTGGCTCCCAGATTTCGTGAGCATGAAACTCGGCAATCCATGCATCGAGTACCTGACAAGTGGAAAGCCTCCAACAGATGGAAACAACACTTTCTTCCCTTTTGAGATACTTTAGGTCTATAAATTCCTCCAAGAATCAGGGATACCTTGAAATAGGCAAGAGGATATGAGGATGATATGAATACTGAGAAACAGGAAGGGGTGAGACTTTTTGGAGCAAAAGAAACGAGGATGTACGCTGGAGGGGTCAGTGCAGACTGAATCGGATTCCCACGCTTCCTCCAGCACCGCCTGTGACCGAAGCGGGGACCTCAGGCACTGCATTCACACACAGACGGACAGGTACATGCGTGAAAATAGAACACCACCTTCCACTCCAGAGAAACAACACATAGGCATAAAATGAATTTCCTTAGAGAAACCCTGCCTACTTTTTTCCATGGATCAAGATTTATCCCCTATCCAAAAAAATAAGTTAAAAGTATCTTAGGGACTGGATAAAGATCCATCAAAAGCCCAGCCGGGAGCAAGAGTCTCCACTCCGTCCCTACAACACAGCATGACACCGAGCAACCATTTAACTATTCAGGGCAATGGTTTACCCTTGTGCTTGCTAAAATCCCTTCCGAGTTCAAGAGAGTAAAATTCTTGTTCTTGATAATATCCCCTATAATGCATACAGGACAGACCTCTAGTGTTACTACCAGTTGTAGAATTATGCAGAAGTAATGCACCGTTCCCGGGCTTTGTCCGGAGAAGCTTGCAGGGCACGGAGGCTTTCTGCCTTGAAAGGGAAGCCCTTCAAATGTTGGTGCCTAACAGCTAAAGAAAAGGGTCCCATGGAAACACAGATGCTCCCAGGTCAAGTACATGTTCTGAGAAAGCGAGGGACATGCAAATGAACACAAACTAATGGATCAAAGCCTATAGCAGCAGTGTTTTCTCTGATCAAGCCTTTGTCCCGCTGTAATGTGACAATTCTGCGGCAGGGCTCAGTACAACGCACACATCAGGAGATGAAAGGCGGGGGCTTCCTGGTAAGAGGTTTCCTGCCTCATTCTCCCAATCCAAAAAAATGGATGTTCATTTTACTTAAAATTGGCAGAAAATAATAACTCCCACCCTGTTTTGTATGGCCAAAAGCCCAGATTTAAATTTTAACATTTGCTCATATGCTACTGTTTAAGTCGAACTGATGCAGCTGCTCGCAGAGGGGAGGTCAGAAATGACGGGTGGGCACCCCTCGAGTCAGGGTCCAGGTGACGCGGGAGGTGACGGGGTCTCGCCCCCCATGGGCAGTGCCTGGAGTGGAGGGGCGGGGCATTTTTGGGGAAGAGTTCGGGAGAATCTGGGTCACCGCGAAGGGATCTGGACGTGTTTTTACATGTTCACGAGTTGCAGATACAAAATGGTTTAAAGCGGTTTGATGGCAAAGTCGACAAGACAGTTTGCAGGGAGCCCCGGGGCCTCCCCCCGGCCACTGGGCAGCTTGGCCAGGAGGTTATTCGGGATCTGTGGGTCACATCTCAGCTTCTGTGCAAGGAGGCTGACACAGCCTCAAGGCCTCCACGGCTCCCGGCTGGCCTCGACAGCATGCTCCAGAGACCCATCTCTTTAGTCTGTTTTTATTTGGCAAAATCCAGATCGCCATGGGCTCGGTGCCACCGACAGCACCATGTCCGGCACCAGAGCCCATGAAAGGCATCCCAGAAACCATTTGTGACACGGTTTGATCCCAGGCCACCTCCCAACAGCTTCGCGATGTAAATGAGTTTTCCAAGCCTCCTTCAAGGGAAAATAAAAATACTTCAAGTTGCTTTTGAAAAGTCCTGCCAAGCTTCTAGGCTTACATCTTTTGAGGACATTTTTTATTTAGAGCACCCCTGAGAGGTGGAAAGAAAAGTGTAATCTGGGGGAATGTTTCTATTTCGACAAATTTAGCCAATGTTCCCTAGGACAAGAGATCTTCAGAAAACATTCCCTCCTCGGCCCTTGCACAGAAGCTCCTGCTGGGCACAGGTTCCTGCCTGAATCTCTGCAGACACATTACATGCAGCAGCCCTGCTTCTAGAAGCGTCCTGCTCTGCCCTCCCTGGCTACCCAGCTTCTGTCCCCTGCACCCTATCTGTAATGACCAGCTCTCTGGTTTTCCGAAACTTCTCGCACAGGGACCACCCCAGCAGCTAACAGACATGGAAGCAGCAAAGGCGTGGTTAGAGCAACACCCAGCAAATGCTTTCTGGAAAGGGCCAGGAGGGCCCTTATAGAACAAGAGAGGAAGCACATTTCCACATCTTATATAAAAGAAGAGATACTTACAAAAACAAGAAACACATTTCCATGTCTTTTATACATGAAATCCAAAATACAATAATAATAACTGAGTGCAATCATAGAATACAAGCCTACTAATGAGAGTTTGGAATTATTTGGGGGGAGCACGGGGATACCATTTCCTTAACTGGAATTCAAATTTTCTATCATTGACTCCATGGTAATAATCATCCATAAAAACCATCCTTAGGTCCAGCACTTGCAAAGGCAGGCAGCTGGCAGGATTTGGCCCCCATGCTGTAGTTTACGGATTCGGGCTGGTTTAGCACAAGCTTGAGATTTTGGCTAAGCTTGGGTTAAATACTGATTGTACAACTTACTTGCCACCTTCTCACTTCACTTCTCTAACACATAATTTTTTCCTCTTTATAAAGGGGCCAAAAAGATAACCGTAAGCATTCCACACACTAATGACTAGCATTTGTCAAACTCCTACTACGTTTTTTTTTTTTNTTTTTTTTTTTTTTTTTGAAAAAGGGGGGGGGGGGGTGGGCAGAGAGAGAGGGAGGAAGAGAATCTTAAGCAGGCTCCATGCAGTGCAGAGCCCAATGTGGGGCTTAATCTCATAGCCCTGAGATCATGACCTGTGCCAAAACCGAGAGTTGGACACGTAACTGACTAAGCCACCCACGTGTCCCATGTCTTGGAAATTATTCTATGTGCTATGTGTCTCCCAAGTATTAATTCGTTTAGTGATCAGAACAAAATGTACAAGGTAGGTACAGTTCTTATACCCACTTTATATGTGAGGAGATGAAGAACAGAGAAAATAGGCAAAATGCCCATGGTTACCCACCTACGTGCCAACATAGGCAGTGGGAAAGCACTCTTCACCACTAGGACTTGTGAGCCCTGTTTGATGAATGTTGGCTATTGTTGCTTTTATTCTTGTTAGTGAGGTAAGTCAATGAAGTAATTAGGATGAATTTTAATATATATTCCAGAACAAAGGCATCAAAACAAGTTTTGTCCCTCAAAGGTGTTCACCTTTGGAGACTTTCTGCCTTCCAAATAAAGCGTCATTGTTCAAAATGTTCTTGGTTCTACCCTTCAAACAAGTTCATTAACTCCAGAGGGCATTCAGTCTCATTACACTGTTACTCCTAATTTCCCTTTCTAAATTATAAGCTAATATATCAGTTAATGAAATATTAGACTGCCTCATTAGGTAGTCTATTGTTGACTTAGTGAAAGAAGAACTCCTAGCATCTTTTCGTGGTTAAATAAGAAACTAAAATGCCAATCTCGGATCTTTCCCAATTTGTCAGTGTCTGTCACCCTGACCCACTTACCGAGAGCATCCCCACACCCACCCTTCTGTAGCCGTGGGCAGCCCAGGACAGAGAACTTGCTCACGTGCCCTGATTTCACCCCTCTCCAGGGAAGGTCATCAGAAACACATGGCTGCCCACTGATCTGTGAGCTGGCCCCAGACATCTGAGGCTCCTCCTCTCCTCCCCTGTCCTTGGAATGTGGGTTCCACTTGCCTTTCTCACTCCCAGAAGCTGTTCCAAGGACACAGCCCTGAGATGGTGTGTGGAGTTGAGAACACCTGCAGGGTGTACCTCACTGACCCCATTAGGACCTCTTTTAAGATTTGGTTTAAGATACACTTTTAGGATTTGGTGGGCAGGTGGGCAGGGGATCTACTCGGCTTGCTGCTGCCCAGGACAAGTCTTGCATGCAAGTTCCTTCTGGTTATTAAAACTGCCACTTACCCACTGGGAGTGGCTGCCTCTTTCTTAGGTCTCTCCCAGTCCTCTGAGAACAGGGGCTGGTTTCAGATTTCACCTGGGAAGCTCTGGAGAGACTTGCAAATCAACACTCCCCACTTTGCTGCTGCCCGGCCAGTCCTTCACTCATTTCTTGTGGATTTCCACTCTGCACACCCTTTGCTGGAAGCTGCCAGCTTCCTCCCCAAACACCAGCTAAGTGCCTGTCAATCCTTAGGAGCTAAAATGAAGGGAGAATATTTCCCAAGAGGTAATCCATTTTCTTCATTTCCTTTAAACATGCATCCCCAGGGTGCGAACATCACAAGCCGAACAGAAGTCACAGGGTAGCAGAGGCAAAGCTTCTGGGAAGGAGCTCATAATCCAAGCTCTCGAGGTCCACGTCAAGGTACCTCTCCCTTCTGACAACCTCAGACACCCTCTGGAATTTTGAATGCAAAACGACATCACTCAAACCCAGATCTCTGATCTAAATCTCTCCTCCAAGTCAAAGACACATCATCCATTCTACTAGACCATGCCCACTGGGGACATCCACCTGGATTCGCCACTGTCGCAACAAGCTTGGTGTGTCAACTACAGTGTGTTCATAGAGCTTCTTTCTTCTGTCTTTCAACTTGATTCATGACCATAGCTTCACACCACAAGCCCCTGTCCACTGCTTCCCTCCTTCCCTGCCCCTCCACCCCGTGCAATTCGCAATGCCCCCTCCTACCTAAAATATGCATGGATCCAAGAGAAAGATAATGCAAACCAAAGCTGTGAGCCTTAAATGTACTTTCAAATATTCTAGAAGCAATATTTAAAAAGCTAAAAAAGGTAAAATTAATTTTCATATATTTCATTTAATGCAATATATCCACAGTGTTATGCTGTCAAAATGTAATCAATATGAAATATTAAGGACATAGTTACATTTTTTCATACAAAGTTTTCAAAATCCAGTGTTTATTTTCCACTTACAGCAGGTCTTAATTCAAACTAGTGAAACTTCCAGCGCTCCATGTCCACCATAGAGGTCAGTGCCGGACAGTATAGATCCAAACCCTACCGGGCATGCAAGGATCAGCTGGACTCCTCCCACTCTGCAAGATCCCTCTAGCTCCTACAGGCCTAGTGGATCGTTCCCGTCTTTGAATTGCCATCATGCTGATAACCAATACACTCTGTTGGACAGTTTTTTCTCTGTATTTCGTGACTACAAGTTTTGTCTCATATCCAGCCTCCAAACATATTAAGAACAGTATTTATTTTATCCCTGGAGTATCTATCATGATGCCAAATATAACCATTCAATAAATACGTATTAATTGTCAGTGAGGAATCAGTAAAATATGTCAGTAGTAAATAAAGGGGGAAATTGAGGGGGAATCATTAAAAATCGAAAGAAGCAAAAACATAGTAACATTCAGTTGAAAAACATGACAATCCATATGAAAATATACTGTTACCCTTCCACGGTGCTATTACTGAATTTAATCTGTGTCTGTGTGTAAGTGTCAAATAATGGCATATTAAAACTGTGCCTGCAGTCCTCACCAAATATGAGGCAATAACCCTGGAGAAAAATGAGAGATGATAAATGAAGAGACACGGTGGGCTGAAGCTCTTTCTCACCCGGCCTCGGGGGTCCCCTGATTGCTCGGTAAGGCCATCACTGGAGTCCTGTATCCAGGAGGGGCTGTGTGTCTTGGTCATGCTGAACTCCCAGCCCCTGTGGCCTCCAGTCTCATAATTCCATTGCCCCTGATTCCTCTTTCTAAATTACAAACTAATATCTGCTAAAAAACTATAGACCACTCACAAAATAGTCCACTGCTAAGTGAGGAGAAGAAGAGCCAGCGAAGTGTCTGACACAGGGCCCATTCTCAGTAAAGGCTTAGGGACTAGACTCGTAATGAATAGGGTTGGTGCCTGACCCATGATGATGATGGCACGTGTGATGGGAAACATGGGGGCAGTGTGGGCAGAGACGACAGTGTAAAGAGAAATAATCTTGAGTTTTCCTAATGGTTCTAAAGGTCGTCCCATGGATCAGAAACAGCAGAATGGGGGAGAACCCACTGTATCTACAAAAGGTATACAGATTATAAGAGCTGTGTCTCCAGGAAGATCCTTTCCTTCCTCCTCTGAATAAATCTCAATAGTCTTTCAAAGTAAGGTGTTGGTAGACTTTATCTGGGCACACTAAAGGAGATATATAATGGCACCCTGAACCAAAAATTTAACAAATAAGAAATAAGATGGGCTTAAACGAATGAGGGCCCGTGAAGGTGAAGTTCACATGCTTCACAGCCGAAGGCAAACTGCTGGGTAATTAACAGGACACTACGCTGTGCTTTTTAGCAATAAAGAGACACAATGAATGTTTAAGACTAGAAGTAACCCCCAGCAGGGCTATTTAATTTCCCTACTCACTAGCAAATTCTTATCCACATCCAACTCTGAAATTCATCATAAACATAAGCCCAGTTTCAAAACTTAAAGTAAATATAATGTATCTTTCTTTCTTTTCTGTTTTTTAGTGGCATTTAAGGTCTATGTGGAGGGATGGTACGTGTGCATGTGTGCACATGTGTGCGTGTGCATGTGTGTGTGTGGGTGTGCATGTGTGTTTTGCAGATGTTACACCAAAAAATGTCTGAGCTGGCATTATCAGATGTCTTAATGATATACTAAATATTAGAAGCAACTGCAAAAACCAATGAAAACATTAATTGTCAAAAATGGGCTTATGAAATTATTAATTCTTAAAAGGACACTTTGTCACATATAAGCACTTAAGTGGTTTTCGGGTGAGTGCTCATCTGGGGTTCCCTTGACCTACTAAAATAGGCGAGAAGAATGGATGACTAAGCAAGGGCAGTCTAATTGCTGACAGAGGACAGAGCAAATGCAAATCTGGCAGACCCAGTACATTTATTTCCTAGTCCCATTTCGTTTTGAGAAGCATTTCAGAACAGTTGGGAGACTTTAGAAGAAAGAGATATCCCATCTACGGCTCATTGGCCCGACAGCCCTTGACCCTGCTTCCTTGGTTACCCTTCTGTGCACGGGACTGAGAACTACACTCTGCTTGTCAAATGCCCACTGACCCACTAGTGCTTTCTCCCCACACGTTTCCAGTTTCATGAAGGTACAGACCTGACTGAATAATGGAGCCCTTGCTAGGCTAGTCCTAAAAGCAGGAAATGTGCTTTATTCACCAGTGTATCCCCAATGCCTAGCTTGAAGCCTGTTATGTATTAGAAACAGCATATATGGTTATTGGACCAAACTGGGGTTGCTGATTTTCTTTGGGAAACTCTGGAAGAAAGTGACTCTCTTCCAAGGCCAACTCCCCTCTGTATCATTCACAAATAGACATCCATTAAACCTATATTTAGACTTTTACTGCTCAGGAACCTCAAATTTTTCTTCAGTGTGAAAAGGGCACCTGGGAGATCCCCCCACTCACTGCGCTGATGCTCAGATCTGTTCCAGTTCAGGAAACTAGTTCTTCCATATTCTGAAAGCAAATCACCAGTTCTATTTGTACAAAGGGGCATAAAAATCATGGGGGCAATATGTTAAACAGAGTAATCTTGTTCATGTGTTAGTGTACCTTATGATTTAAAAAGCAGAAAAGGAATTTGCAGTTTGGAACACTTAAGATTTGTCTCAGTCAACATATGCACAAGGTCATATGGATTCTGAAGTCTCTCTCTCTGCTCCATGTCCACGAATGTCACTAAGGGTCATTTATGATTCAGGAAGTGTAAAATTAGGAGTTCGGAATTTCCGGCTCTTCACAAATGTTGAAATTGTTCCAGAAGAATGATAGCTCTATATCTGAGTGTGTGGACTATATGATCACATGCCCCCTAGCAGGTGATTGCAGTAATTATATTGTGAAAAATATTAAATTATGGAATGTGCTAAAATTGCGACTAAGAATAATTTGTCATTGCAAGGCTATGGAAGAACATTCATCACAAAGTCTTATGGGTGACAGCAGAAAAGTCTCCTATACCTTCTGGACCTCCATTTGTTAATCACATAAAATGGGATAATCAAGAAAATGCATAGGTGTGCACATACTCACTTCATGCCATGGAGGTATATGAAAAGCAAATGAAAAAATCTGCACGAAAGTCATTTGGAAATATATAAAGGATCATACTGTTATTAACTGAAGATAGATATTTAAAAGAATTGCTATTTTTTCTTTTTGAATATATATATATATATATATATATATAGGCCAAGGCATTAAGTATAATGATGCATTGATCCCGATGTGTTAATTCCATTGTATGACTCTTAAAGAGTATGATCTGTCAACTAATGAGCCCTCATTTAGAGAAAGATCTCTTGGAATTTATAGGGAACAATAAACCAGCATATATTATTATGCAAAAAAAAAAAAGGAAAGAAAAAGAAAAAGAAAGCTCCCTCTAAAGAGTATATATAGCACGCTGCCCTCTATGTAAGTAAGAAAGTAAAAAGACTTTCCTACACACACTTACTCTATAAAAAGAAACAGAGGACGGGTAAACTAGAAAGGAATGAAAATGGTTTCCTGCAGGTATGAGTGGGAGCAGGGGGAGGGGATAAGGGAATGGGGATAGGGTCAATGCTTCTCTCACTGTACCTTTTTATATATACAGTTTAAACTTATGAATCATATAACTATTTCCCATATTCGAACACACAATTAAATTTGGGGAAAAATGCAAAAAAAAAATAAAACCCTCTAGATCTGAAGACAAACTGTATTGGATGGGATATTGGTACTGAGATCACATAAGAGAATGCCTTTATTCCTAAGACTCTCACTGGAGTATGTGGGAGTGAGGGGTCATTATATCTGTGATGTATGTGCAAATGGTTCAGCCAAAAGAAATATATGCAGGTTCATACTCACATGTGGGCGCATGAGTGTGTAGGCTCATGCACACACGCACACACAGGGATAAAGAGAGTAAATGAGATAAAAATCTTACAACTCGATGAACCCTAGGGAAGGTACCTTGTACCTCCAATCTTTTTCTCCTACCACTGAACATAATTATACCCGGGTCCTGGGAAAGCTGCTGAGGGCTGGCCGGCCTCCCTGGCAATGGGTTAGAGGGACAAGGGATCAAAGAAGCAGGAAGGAGATTACCCCTTGGGAGGTGAGACTGGGTTGCACAAACTTTTAGTCTAGAAGGAAAAATGGGACTTAGTCCTATATGGTTGAAACAAACCAGTAAGTCTTCCTAAGGATCAGATTCCAAGAAGTAAGGCAGCTCAGTAAAAGATAAAAACAAATTTAAAATTTTGATTGACAGGAGCAAATTGCCCTATAACAGCACTATACAACAAATCAGTGAAATATAGTTTGGGCATTTTATTTCTAAAAGGGCTCCTTCAGTTAAACAAAGATTTGTTTGGCAAATAATCAAGTCAAAAAATGGGCAGAAGACATGAAGAGACACTTCTCCAAAGAAGACATATGAATGGCTAACAGACGCATGAAAAATGTTCAACATCATTAGCCATCAGGAAAACTCAAACCACTACATTGAGATAGCAACTTACACCAGTTAGAATGACAAAAATTAACAAGATAAGAAACAACAATTGTTGGAGAGGAAGTGGAGGAAGGGGAACCCTCTTCCACCACTGGTGGGAATGCAAGTTGGTACAGCCATGTTGGAAAACAGTATGGAGGTACCTCCAAAAGTTAAAAATAGAGCTACCCTATGACCCAGCAATTGCACTACTGGGTATTTACCCCAAAGATACAGATGTAGCAAAAAGAAGGGGCACATGCACCCCTATGTTCATAGTAGCAATGCCCACAATAGCCAAACTGTGGAAGGAGCCAAGAAACCCTTCAACAGACAAATGGATAAAGAAGATGTGGTCCATACATACAATAGAATATTACTTAGCCATCAGAAAGAATGAATCCCACCATTTGCATCAACGTGGATGGAACTGGAGGGGATTATGCTAAGCAGAGAAAGACAACTACCACATGGTTTCACTTATATGTGGAATACATATATGATATATATATATAATATGTATATGATATATATATATATATCATATACATATAAGAAATAGTATGGAGGACATTAGGAGAAGGAAGGGGAAAATGAAGGGCGGGGATCAGAAGGGGAGACAAACCATGAAAGACTATGGACTCCAGGAAACAAACTGAGGGTTTCAGAAGGGAGGGGGGCAGGGGATGGGTTAGCCTGGTGATGGGTATTATGGAGGGCACATATTGCAATGAGCAGTGGGTGTTACACACAAACAATGACTCATGGAACACTCCATCAAAAACTAATTAAGTACTGTATGGTGACTAACATAACATAATAAAAAAAAATTGTGTTTGGAAGGGCAAAAGAGAAAGTGAACATTGACCCTGATTCATGAGTGTTTTAATGTCATCATTCCCGTCAATTAAGGTAAAGTGTTCTATCTGGACTTTTCATCTCCCCCAAACTGGTTCTCCCATAGTCTACTCCAGCGACTGTTGCCAAACCAAGCCGAGTGCACTATTCGCATGGTTTATCACGTCATTCTGAAAAAGAAAATCAGATTTTCACCCAACTCTGCATTTACTGAGAACTCCTAAATGGAATAAAATGAAGGATCCTTATTAGGAACCATGTTGCTTGTTTTTAAAACAAACTTTAAAAAGAATAACTTTGAGCTATATGCAGAAGGCTAATGTTGTGTAAAGTAATCAAAATACTATTTACATAGTATTCTTTGATTCGCCAAAGAAAGCCTAGGAGATGTACGTTGGAAAAATGACCTCCTTTCAGGAATGCACCAAGACAGGCTGACGAACTACAAGAGAAACACCAGCCCGCCCCCTCATAAAACACTGGCACAGACTATCCAACGAAATCTCTCTTCCAGGACACCAAGCTCCTCAAGTCGGCCTGCCTCCTCCACAGACGCTTTTACTGAAGAGAAACGAATCGCAGCCCACATGGTAAACTCACAGATGACTCACCCTCAACTTAAAAAGAGGTAGCAAGTAAACAAAACACTGTGTAGACTGGCAAGAATTACGCGGGTCAGGAAAGCCCTTCTGTGAAATCCAAGGAGATTTCCTGTCATCCTTGCTCTGAACGTCATGTTTGTGGGTCGGTGAGGAGACACTGGAAAGTTGAGTCCCAAATTTAAAAGCTGTGCTATTTCGCTCCCTATTTACAGCCTTACTCATCCGAGTGTCTGGTTAGATGTGGCTGCCGTCAGTCGCCAGAGCTCAACCCTACAAAAGCAAGCTAAGACGCCATGGAAGTCTTCTGCTATTGGGCATAATGAGGTGGGGCCGTTACATTTTTACTGCCATTAGAATAAATTGTTCACAAGAGAAAGATGCTTCAGCTATTAAAATAAGTGAGGGGGAAAAAAGCCCAGGTATATAAGTATGTTTTATGTGAAACGCTCAGCAGAACATCTGCAAATCATTTTAGTTCTGTAAGCTAATAAAAAGCGTGCGCGCTTTTTCCTTCTGTTTATCCTCTAGAATTTTTTCTTCTGTCTACCACTCATAAGAATACATTTTCATTTTCTTCCCCAGCCACATTTTTTTACTGGCTCCTCTAATATATGCTGTCTCTAAATCTGTACAGAGGAATTACCCTAACAGGCTTTCTGAGTTTGTGTAAACCCACAAGTAAGCAAACAAAATGATTTCCCCCACATTGGAGCTGGAATCATACCAACACAATGACACTGACCCACTGCTCCCCACCAGCCCCTCCAAGTGCACATTGGCCTGTGTGGGGCCTTTCATAATCAGAGTAGATGCATTTAAATAGATTTAAATAGCGGGCTCTGTCAGGATGCATGGAAGAGAGAGTATCAGGTTCCCTGAGCACATTTGCCATTAATATTCTGAGCTCGTGAATGCCAGTAATTTCTTGAAAACTTGACTTTCAATGTCAACTTGAATCTGCTGATTTCTGTCCTATGATTTAGCACAAACCAATTATTCTACCTCCTCCACTCCTATCAATGCAATTACACTGCACGAGACACAAGAGGGGGTTATGGCATCTTCAGTTCACCCCCTGAAGATACTAGCCTTCACTTGAATTTTCTAATAACAAACCCGCTGAAAAGCACCATCGGGGCTATTTCTTCTCCTTCTTAGCTGATGAAGAATAGTAGAACATTACTCCCAACATAGTTTCCTTCTAAAAGAAAAACCATGGTCTCAGAAATAAGCAGGATCAAGAATTTTTTCCTGCAGATAGTTACAGCCCTCAAACTGTTTTTCAATGTATAGAACTGGCACAGTGAATAAGCAGGACTCACAAGGTGTCATTTCTTCTGGGCCTCCTCTGCCCATTAGCGTATATTCAGTTGGGGGGGGGGTTGTTCCCCTGTTCCCAGATAAAAACTCAGGGAACTGAGTCCTATGGGGAGGAGAAATACGATGAGCAGAAGAAATCTTATTAGACTGGCACTGACAGAACCTGGGTCTGGCTAAGACTTAATGCATCTTCTGGGATTTTATGGGTTACCCCTCCTCACCATAGCTCTGTCTCATGGCAGTTCCCCTGATATGGAAGAGGCACTTTTTTCTAGCTGGCCACTTGCTCATTCTACAACCCAAGGTCCAGTGGGATGGGCCTCCGGCTTTTCTCTGCGGAGGGGTAGCCAACCCCAGTAGGACAGATTTAACAGCATCCAAGATCTTCTGACTCTTAGCTCCCATTCGTGTCCTTGGGAAATACTCAAGCACCTTTTTCCCTACAAACTCCCTTTGCTCCATGCACTGAAGTAGCTAGCCGGGAAGATTTTTCAGGTAAGAGAAACACCCCATACCTCTGTCACTCGTCCCACTTCAGGGAGCACTGCCAGCTGTCAGGTTGAAGACTTCTCAGTGGCCTTGAGGGGAAGGACAGGCATCCTTCCCGTCCCCTATAGGCTGGGGAAGGGGCCCCTCATAACTCCAATAGCTCTCTCCGAACATGTTCACTTTGATCATCTCTTTTCATCTTCAATAATCCAACCCTTTCTAGCCTCTGTGTGGTGAGTGCTTCAAGGACTAAAAAACTGGCTTTTGGAAATTTCATTAACCAATGTGTATGTGGTCTGGGGTCTTTGTGGTGCCCTATCTACTGTGCTTTTGTGTCTCAGTAAAAAACTTGCAATTTAATATCTTGCTCAAAAATGCTATTCTCCGAAGAAGATACACAGGTGGAAAATCAGCATATAAAAAGATGCTTCCCATCATATGTCATCAAGGAAATGCAAATTAAAACAACGAGATACCACGACACACCTGTTAGAATGGCCACAATGCAGAACACTGACCATACCAGATGCCAGCAAGGATGTGGAGTGACAGGAGCCCTCGTTCATTGCTGGTGGGAATGCAAAATGGCACAGCCACTTGGGAAGACAGTTTGGAGGTTTCTAATAAAATTGAACATACTCTTACCATTTGATCCAGAATCACGCTCTGTGGTATTTACCCAAAGGAGTTGAAAACTTATGTCTACACAAAACCTACATATGAATGTTTAGTTTATAGCAGCTTTAATCATAATCGCTAGAACTTGTAAGCAGCCAAGATGTCCTGCAGCAGCTGAATGGCTAAATAAATTGTGGCACTTCCAGACAATGGGATAATATTAGCACTAAAAAGCAATAAGCCATCAATCCATGAAAAGACATGCAGGAACCTTAAATGTGTATGACTAAGAGAAAGAAGCTGGTCTAAAAAGGCTACATACTGTATGAGTCCAACCACATCACATCCTGGAAAGGGCAACAATATGGAGACAGTAAAAACGTCAGCAATTGCCAAGGGTTAGTGGGGAGGGAGGATGAAGATGCGGAGCACAGAGGATTGTCAAGGCAATGAAACCAATCTGTATGATACTATAATTGTGGATACGTGTCATTATACATTTGTCAAACCCAAAGAATGTACAACACTGAGAGTGAACCTTAGTGTAAACTATGGACTCTGGGTGATAATGATGTCAGTGTGGGTTCATCAACTGCAACAACCTTACCACTCTGGTGGGGAATGCTGATAATGAGGGAGGCTCTGCATGGCAGGGGCTGGCGGAGGGTGGCAGGAGAAATGGTGAAAATCTCTGGACCTCCCTCTCAGGTTTGCTGTGAGCCTAAAGCTGCTCTAAAAAATAAAATCAATTCAAGAGGAAAACAAAACAAAACAAAAATGTTACTCCTACATCAAGTTCCTGGGAATGTTTTCTCGAATATTCTCAAAAGTACCTTCCTTGTCTCATTATCTGTAATAAACAAGACAGTGTTGGGGCGCCTGGGTGGCACGGTGGTTAAGCGTCTGCCTTCGGCTCAGGGCGTGATCCCAGCGTTATGGGATTGAGCCCCACATCAGGCTCCTCCACTATGAGCCTGCCTCTTCCTCTCCCACTCCCCCTGCTTGTGTTCCTTCTCTCGCTGGCTGTCTCTCTCTCTCTGTCAAATAAATAAATAAAATCTTTAAAAAAAAAAAAAAAGAGTGAATATTCTGGCTAAGGAAGTAGCCAGTTTTTAGAAATTACCCTTAATCCTCCCTACATTCCTTGTCCTTCTGAGATTATTCACATCCAGAATTAATCATATTTTGGCCTTTGATTCTGCCAAGCCACACCATGAAACTCCTGACCCCCAAATTCCTCCAGTCTTGTACAATACTGGCACGGGGCGAAAAAGCATAGCATGGAGGCTGGACCCCCTTGTCATATAGATGATTTTTCTGGCTTTCTGAGCGATTCTGATGTGATCTTTATTCCCTTTACTTGCCTTCAAGATAACATGCATTTATTCAACCATTTTCACGACTCTTTGAGAATCTGATAAAAATTATGGCTCCTTTACCCATTTCTGTATACAATTTCAAGTCTCTGTGGGCTCTCTGAAAGTCATTCATAAATTCCCTCGGCTCCCTGTATGTAAACAATGCTTAATATCACTCATAACCACACACCATACCCTCTTTATCCTACCACAAAAATGTTTTGTCATTTCTATGGAGCCAAAATGAGAAAACAGTTTATCGCCATGAGCCAATCAGTTTTTCTGTCGTTTTCACCAAATGTTTATGGAACAGCCACAGCATGCAGAGCACTAAAGCAAAAGCGTGGCTTGCTTCAGCCTTACAGTGTCATTCTCGAAGGGACACGCTCATTGGCCAACCTCACGCACTCTAGTGATTTCAACTACGAGATGGGGCTCCCAAATCTCTCTGACCCAGATTTCTTCTTGAGCTTCAGACTCTAATATCCACTGGGCACCCCCATTTGGGCATCCCACAGTCACCCCCAAGCTCCACAAATCTGGAACACATTATCATGCCTCCCAACTGTGCTCCTCTTGCTGCATTTCCTCTCACGGGAGAATGACACCCCCACTCAACCATTCTTCCACATCAGAAATGTCAGAGATGCCTGGACGCTTCTATTCTGACATCCAATCAATCATCAATATTCTGCCAATGTGAAGCCCTAAGTGGCTCTTGAATCCACTCATGTCTACAACGTCTGCTCTGGATGCATGTGATTACATAACATTGATGAGAAGTAAGTTCTTCTTTAACTCTGATTTTCCCCTCTAAAGGCAGAGGATCCAAACCTCTTTGTTCTCTGCTAGAGATCTGGAAGGTACAGCCAAGGGCTGAGTAGATGCTGGAGGACAAGGCTGGAAATGCAGCCTATTAGGAAGGACGATGGCCACTGAAATTTAATTTTTAGTGACAAAGCAGTTTAGGTCCCAGTTGGTCAGAAAGGCTTTTGAAAGGATGATTTTTATTCAGCCTTAATTAAATCCTTTACCTTTCAACTTAGCCAAGGAAATACCTGACTGATAGAAGTGTTTGTCCCTCAGAATTTGTCCTCAAGGAATTATCTCAGAAATGTTGTTGCTAAATTCAGAAAAATTAAGGCTGTGGGGAAAGCATTCAATCACAGCGTCTACCCTTAACAAACTAAACCAGATTATTCAAGAAGCGTTCATTCTCACTTGAAAATACTTTTTAAATGGCAGAGGGCAATATCATTTAATATTAAAATGGGGAACTCTATTAATATGCTAAGAATTGTCAAGAAACCAAAACTCTTCATTTCTAGTGTTGACTAGAAATAGACACCGTAAAAAGATGGATTTGCCTATTCGATACTGAACAGACTTATTCACCAAGTATATTCAGGCACACATGGCTTAGTTTTAATAACAACCAGGAATAATTTGTATCTAGCACTCACTATATACCAACCGATATATTAACATTTCATACAAAACATGTCATCGTCATAGAAGCCTATGAAACTCTTATTAAAAGCACCTCCATGTTATAGTTGAAGACACCAAGGTTTAGAGAGTTAGTAATTTATCAAAGACTGCACACTCTTGACCCTGAGCCAACAAGACCCAACAAAGGGTTTCTTTGAGCATAGCTCCATACTGTGGAGGGAATGGCAAGAAGAGGAGGCATAAAAATTAAGTTTGATATAGTTCACGTCCTAGCAAATGTTGCGATAGGCAGGGAGAGGAAAATGGCGGTATGCAAGGACTAATTTAATGCTAGGTACACAGTAAATTTCAATATTCTATGACTAAGGTCAATGTGTAAGTAATTAAAGAAGATTGGGTTAGATGAGCTGAAATCTTGAAATTTTTAAAAATTGAAATGAAAATTACATTTTAATTTAATCTCCTATGATAAATGGATAAAATAGTCTAACACACCACCTGAGAAGATAAAATCCAGTGTGTTAGTAACAATAAGAAAAAAAGGGCATGTGTCGATACACAGCAATTAACTGCATGAGAGACTGTTCCAATCTATAACCCACAGATAGTAACACCATCTCTACAAAGTATATTGCAACACGACATAATCCTACCAGTTTGGATTAAGAGAGAGAGGGGTCGTCAACAGCAAGTAGTAGAGAAATCACACACATAGGTGGACAAAAGACAGTTCCCATTTTGATTCTAAAAAAGAAAAAGGAAAGTAAAATATAGTTCCACTAATTTGAAAAGAATGTCTTGGGCTTCTCTAGAAGAGGTTAATTGGTTCATTACAGAAACAAGCTCTTCCACCTCCCACGAAGGACACATCATTTACTCACACGAATGGCCCATAAAGTCCATTCTGTTGAAGTATATTTCACTGCCTTCATCAAGCCTTTGCTTCGAGTAGCAAGAGGGTCAATATTTTCAACCCCCAAATCCGCCTAGCACTAAAGGCATTCAGGGAGTCACAGCTCTGCGGTTCCACATAAGAGTCAAAATTGAGCCACGCCACAAACACACTCAGTTTACTCAGTTAGCACAAAAAATAAAGCCAGGTGTATAAAAGGTTCTACTCTAGGTTACTAAAGTTTTATGTCTCTATCCGCTTAAAGAACAAGTAAAAGCTGAAAGCCATGCAATACCTGAATTAAATCCTCATATCATCTCTCCCAACACTCGAATTAACTATGGCAAATAAACCATCAACTTAAATATCAAATCCCTCTAGTGAACATTAGCTCATGTGGTAGGAACTGGTGATTATTCCCCCAAATCCATTCTTCCCTCCCCTTTCCCCCACCCCCCGACTCCCAGTCATAGTTTAAGCGGAACACATCCCACCAAGCCATAGGCCACCTTCTCTAGATTCGCTTCGCAGCAGGGGGCGGGGGTATCCATGGATTTGGAGCAATAGGATGTGAACAAAATTGACATCAACAATGTCCGGGTCATGGTCAACCTATAAGAAAGCCACTCACCCTGGCATTCTTTCTGTTCTTCTTTGAAACTAGAACACATAGGTACTGATGATGCCATGGGAATGCTGAGCCAAAAAGATGGAAGGAACCATATTCACATACGATTTACAGAAAAGAGCCCCATGTGTAATGTGGACTGCTCACCTCCTGGATATTTTAGGAAAGGTTGTTTGAATTCTTTCATTTGCTGTATTTTTGTCATCTTGTTAAAGAAGCTTAGTTTTCCCCTAATAAACTCTGTGAAATCTACTGGTGAGTGCCATTTACTCCAACTTAAATCCTCTGTAACAGCACTGCCCAATAGGATTTTCTCAATGATGGAAATGTTCCGTATCTTCACTGCCCAATATGCTAGCCACACATGGAGACTGAGCCCTTGAAATGTGGCTAGTGTGCCTGGGGAACCGAATTTTTAAATAGTATTTGATTGTAATTCATTGAACTTTTAAAAGCCGCATGTGGCTAGTTGCTAGTTACTACTCGATTGGACAGTGCAGTGTCTGGAACATCTAAACGTGTGAATGCAGTTAGAAAGAACCATTATCATCATAGAAAGATCTGCTTTTTAAAGCTTAGAGTTTCTGCTAGAGCATTACAGAATAATAGAAGGCCTCAAAGCACAGTTTCCTCAAAGAAGAAATAGACTCTGGGCTGAGACTAAAGGAAGGGGTGTTTAGAGTCGTACCTGCATTTTAAAGATGACACGAGCTTACGTTGCAATATGAAGGACACCTGGGATTCTTTTACACTATCATCAATGTGTTCATCTTCCATACAACTAAACTCAGCAGATTATTTTTGTTGAAGAGCTAAGTACAAAGCCTAACCAGGAATTTATTGCTTTTATTCCGTTATTCAGAGGCCTGGGACAGCAAAACTTAATTTAGGGATATTTAAAATACCTTCTCATCAATTTGGGTACTCGCTTTGTAAAGCTCCACTTCAGAGAGGTCGGGCTTGCATGCAAATCATAAAACACTACAAAACTCTAGTAAAATACTTGTGTTACAAAGGAGACAAAACGTCATATGAAACATCCATCTGAAACATGTAACTGAGGCTCTAAATACAATTATGAGAAACAAATAAAGCAAACCAGGCAGACAGCCCAGAGTCAAATATAAACTTTGGAGAGACACAGAGACAGAACGAGAGAAAGTGTTAGGATAGTGTGGGGCGGGGGAGTAGAGGGGGGTGAGGGCAAGGGAGAGGGGACGATGGGTGACCGAGGGCAGTGGCAGGGAGAGAGGGCAGGTCATCTAGAGCAGGACAAATAATGAAACAGTAATGAAGGAGCAAATCAGACAGAAAGTCTGGCCCAAAGTTTTAAATGTATTCACAAAAGCCCTCATTTAGGCACTCTGGTGGGGATTTACATAGACATCTAGAAAATGTACACGGTTGTTGCCCCCAAGTGAGCTGATCAGTAATCTTAACATATGAACACCCCAGCCTCCATTGTTGGATGAAATTTCACCAGCAATGAAAGCAGTATTTTCTAATTATGATTAAAAGCTGCAGATGAATTTGAATCTTTGCTCAGCATAAAGACGTTTATCATTGTTTACAGATTTAACCGATCCAAACAGGAAGCAAGAGCAAACAGAGGGCAATGTCATCCTTCAGCCTGCAAGGACGCGCGGAGAGAGGGTGCTCGTTCTTTCAAGGAAATTCGGGCATTTCCTTAACCTCCTTTCTGCAATAAGATAGAACCATCACACTTGGTTTCTTGTAGGACTTGGAGCCACAAAACTTAAGTGTCACAACAGTTCTGAGTCAAATGACATCGTCCAAAGAGAAGGCTCTGTGTGCTCAGAATAAACAGCTAAAATTTTTCTTTCCCAAAGTGAAAGTGTCTAAAAGTGCAGTTTATACAAAAACATTACCCAGATGTACAATGTGGAATAATGAACTGAGGGCGGGATTAGGAGATGCAGTTTCTAATTCCAACTCTGCCTTAAGTCAGCTAAATAAGAACAGTAGCGCCCTATCTCATATTCTAAGCTCCACCCCCTCACTGTCCATGTCACCTTCATGGGACAATCAATATCACCTTCAATTCGCTGCGGCAGATCATGCTGTAATTTTGTGAAACCTGCCAGTCGTGCATTTTGAGATCAAGAAACCAGTGACGTCACTGTATCTTAGATTTGATGAAATGTGGATCATCGTAGACCAATAAGCAGAATTTGTTGTGCCAGGCACTATGACTTCCTATCTACTCATTTTTTTTTTTTAAGATTTTTATTTTTATTTATTCGACAGAGATAGAGACAGCCAGTGAGAGAGGGAACACAAGCAGGGGGAGTGGGAGAGGAAGAAGCAGGCTCATACCAGAGGAGCCTGATGTGGCTCGATCCCACAACACCGGGATCACGCCCTGAGCCGAAGGCAGACGCTTAACCGCTGTGCCACCCAGGCGCCCCCCTATCTACTAATTTAACCCATGACAACTCTTGGAGGGGAAAACTGCCACTGACTCCATTTTCTGGATGCACAAACTGAGGCACAGAGAGGTTAAGTAACTTGCACAAGATCACACAACTGATAACTGGAGAGCCAGTTTGAAACCCAGAAAGTCCGACATCTAGGCCTGTTGTGCTACGAGCCACCTGGCTGGCTGTCGTATCTCATACAGGACTTTGCCTGAGTCCTTTCAAACATTCCCTACCGAGCTTCTTGTTGGTCCCCAAAGGAGAGCACTGGACCAAGTCATCACTAGAGTCCCTTCCAGCTTTAAAACATAGGGTTCTCTGACATAAGTGAGAGCAGATCACACATCCTCTTGTAGGACGGACACCATACTATTAAAGAAACAAATGATACTTAAATTTCAATTGTATTTCTTAAATTCTTTACAGAAGGAGACTGTATTTCTCTCCATTTATGGGAAAAATAAACTTCCAGGACAAAACTGGGGCATTTTTGTTCTTAAGTAACAGTAATTTTAGCTAAAGCAGGTATTGCCCATTAGGAACCCAGATCACTACTTCTGTACCACCTCCTATCTAATTCAGCTACCTTTTTCAATTCCTGTGCCGTGGGGCATCGGGGGACAAACTAAAATCATAGCAAATAAATGTGCCAGAATCTGGTGGAGAGCATACGGTTTGATCTTGTAACCACTAAAATAGGAACAATTAGATACACGCATAGATACACACACGTGTACACACACAATTTGCATATGTAAAGAGTATTTTACATTGAATCAAGGACTCTGGAAACAGTGGGATTTTTCCCACCAATTTTAGAAGATTAAGAAGCCCATATTTGTATGAAATGGCATGAAAACCTACAAATCAGCGTGTCATTCCCTGTGAATACCAGGTCCGTCTTTCAATGCTGCAAACACCTTCTTTCCCCACTTCTTAGGAATGTCTAGAATTGCCATCATAATAAGAGAGCTCAGACTCTTTTCCAGATCCCTGATGCAACGAGAACTCACAAATGAGAACTTCACCAAAAAATAAACCACATTCTAACTTCCCTCCATCAAGTGCACTCTGAAGGGATTGTCCCAAAGAGGGAGAAATAGAGCATAACTTAACGTCGCTCCTGTGACAACTTCTTTCAGCTAGAGACAGGAATTTCCTGTTTTAAAAATGAATTCCAAAAACAACTTTTTTTTTCAATTTTCTCAGTTTCTGGCAGAATTTACTCAAAGCCAATCCACTCGTTTATTGGGCCAAATCAGGAGAAGTTGGAAAGCGTGAAGTGGCATTGGAGGTGGAGGCTGACTTGGCGACCTTAAAAATAAGGCTCTGGTGAGCTCACCTGTCTTGCAAGCCGCAGGGTCCCGATTCTAACTCAGGCTGTTTGGCTCCAAAGCTGTTTGAGCAGCACCGTGCACCACCCATGCCCACTCCCTCTCTTGTGAGTCTCTGGCTTGCTCACTAGACTCTGAGTTAGTTTGCAGAGGACGAGCGAATGTTTTATTAATCACTGGATGTCATGGGCAAGCCAAGATGGGTACTGACACATAGAAGGAAATCCATAAATATTGGCTGGCTAAATGAATTAATAAAGGAATGAACAACTTAGATGGACAAATGTCCAAGTGTATCAGTCCCTCAGAAATTCTCCCTCATCCTGGATGATAATGACCTAGGAGAAATGGAAGGCCAGGTTAACTGTCCTGGCATGAAAAGCCAACTCAATGATCACTCAGGTCAATCAGAAAGTGAAGGTATATGAACTAATGTGGCCTGCAACCAGTGAGCCAGAAGGCAGGGTCCTTCTAGAATTTTCCAACTCACTTATCCCCTCAGCCCATTAGTTACCAAGTCCTGTTCATTCTACCTTCTTTTCATTACTGAAACCCACATCATCCTCTTCAATCATTATATTCCTGCCATAATTCAGATTTTCACCTGCTCTCCTTTAGCTCTTCTTCCCATCTCACACTGTGCGCTACTCTTAGGGTCTCGATGGGGCTCAATGAATAGCACCACTTTGTCCCATCCAGGTCCAAAACAAATTAAATTAATGATTAAAAAAAAAAAAAGGAGTGGCAGACAGAGAAAAAAACAGTACCTTTATTTCTGGGAACTCTATTCAGAGGTTGTGGTTTTAGGTCTACAGCCAAGTGGCTAATAATGTTGAACCCAAGTGTTGGCAAGCAGGAGACCAAAGCTAGTCTACTCATGGAATTCCATTCAAGAGGCTTCCCGCCAGAGAAGCTGCTCCCCCAAGGGCAGCTCCCTCTCAAAGGAAAACAGAATGCAGCTCAGATGTTGACTTTATTTCTCCCAAATTTACCAACCAGGTAAGTTCTCCAAGGCAGGGGTTATATTAATGATGCTCTCTTCACACGGAAACAAACACAAGAAGTGGAGAAGAGTAATCCATTGACTTTCTCAGTGATCTCTGTAAATCTGTCCAAGGCTGCTATCACCAGCAGCCCCCTCCTGCAATCCACCTTCACAGTGCTTTCGTGGCCCTGCAAACCTGCCTACCTGTCCGGGTGTGAGGCTCGACTCAGCTCACGCTCTCCTGCCCTGTAGCTCACCCGCTGGATCCTACCTCTTTGTCTGACCTTCTGTTGTTCCATCTACCTCCTTCTCAGCCACACCTGACAAGTCCTAACTCATCTTCCTAGGTCCTCTCAGATACGAAGTCCTTGTGAACATCCCCCTGCCCCCCGAGGGTCACCATGGCCCAGTCTGTGTCTTCCATCACATGCTTTAGTTTGTCCATACGTGGCTCCTCTAGCACTTTCTTAAGTCCCGTTCACTAGACTGTAGACCACTTAGGTGAAGATCAAGTTCTCGTACTTTTCAATCTCGCATTACCTAGCACAGGTTGGGTACAGGGGTACCTACAGACACTTACTGAATTTGAGAGAAGAGAGCGGCTAAATGCAAAGTAGGACATAAGAATTGCATACAAATAAAATGCCATGGTGGTTCAGAAGGAAGAAAGTAAATCTAGTTGGGAATACCTGACATGTTTCCTCAGAGCAAGGGGTTAATAAGCATTATAACCAAAGACATATCTAAGGGAAATCAGAGAAAATTTCATTGACAGGTAATCATTTGGGAAGAATAGTCCCAGAAGAAAAGGCCCAGCATGACAAAAGACACAAATCTTGGAAAACAAATGATATGTTTGGGAAACACTGAGGTTCCCAGTTTGTCTGAGGTATGAAGTGCATATAGAAGAGAAAGCCTGAGAGAAAGTACAGCATACAGAGGGCCTTGAATACCAAATAAAACAAACTTTGACTTCATTTACAGACAATGGGAGTCAAAGAATGTTTTCAGGAAGACTGGCTGGTTAATTATGCCAAGGAAACTATATAAAATCTGAATCCTTGCAGTAGCAATAATAATAAACTAATAATTTGCTTTTCAATTACTTCCAAATTTCTCAGGATCATAGTGACTCTGAGCTTATAATAGTTTGATAACCTCCATGGAATAGTATTTGAGCATAATAAAATGACTAATAAACTATTTAGGATGATCATGAGACTACATATTAATTTGTAGTCATTTTTCATTTTGCTTATGACTGTTTCAACCCACTGCTGCATGTTTCATCTGTCTAATGAATGTGTACTTGCCACTGGTCTATCATGTAATAAGCCTTGCCAATTTCCCAATTCTCTTAATAGCCAGTTAACACGAAATGCTGATTTCAGGCAAAAACAACTATGACCATCTGTTTCTACTACACTACTTCCTCTTCACTATTCTACTACCAACTGTGGTGAGCTTCAGTGATCACTCTTCAAGGAATAGGAGACCATCAGCAAAATGAGGCCACGCAGGAATTATTGCGACGTCTGATTTCAGTGCCAGAGCTGAACACATGGATCAGAGAGATGAATGGTCTCTAGACCCATCTGCAGTCAACTCTGAGTTATAGCAGCAGAACGGCTCGGAACAAATTCCAAAATGGCTCTTCAAAAACAGCACCAACAGCAGCAGACAGGTACTATAAGCTTGTTTTTGCTCTTTTGCCAACTAGCTATGTGCTACTGGTCAAGTCACTTTAGGGGATGGGGCTTGCTTTCCTAATCTATACAGTGAAAGGAGGAGCCTAGGTCCCCAAGCAGAAAACTGGTGCCAGTCTCTTACCTCTCAGCTGGAGACTCCCCTGGAAGGACCATCAGGGGTCCCAGGAAGATGATCTCCCCAGCAGTGCCATCCTGCCCTTGACCACTGCCAGAATGCAATCCCATTCCAACTTCCCCATTTTCTTACATTGAGTTGCCTGGTAAACAGCCTCTGTGCTGATTTTCCGTGCAGTTTCTTGGGAATACCCTTGGGATCACACTTGGGAAAGGCAAAGATGGCAGACTGCACAGATGCGTGTGGGTCTGGGTGCCATTAAGCTGCAACAATGGTCTCAGCCAAGTGCATGGGGACCTTGGACCCCAGAGGGCCCTTCCAAGTTCTCCCAAATGGTATCCCCACCTCAATTAGTCATGCAATGGGGGCTGCTCCTTTGCCTTGGGTGACAATAATTTCTAGAGAGGCACTGGGCTATGCGTCATCAGTGCCAACACTGTGAGCTGAGGGTCTGAGAGGGCCAGTACCACAGGGGTTACAGGGCAGGGAGGTAGAGCAGACAGGACATTCACCTCCAACTGTCTCGAAGTAAGAAGAAAAGGGCGTGCAGCGTGATGAGGAAGAAAGAAATGGATTAAAAAGAAACAGCTGGACTAAGAAAATCAATGTTAGTTTCCTCCCGCCTTGCTATCTGCATGACTTTGGCAAAGCCTTTCATTTCTTTGTGCCTCTCTCTCTTTGTAAGGATCACGACGGTCACTCCCACCACTACAGTATCCATGATTGTATTCCATACTTCATTCTTGGTCAACATCCAAAGGCCTTTTGTTAACTTACAAACATCGCTAAGGAAAAAAGAACCCGCCCATATCAAAAATCTCCAGTAGCATCTGAAATTCATCTTCAGTGACTGTGAAGAGACATCAGTAGCAGCAACAAACTCCAATCTACGCACCACAGCGGACACACAGCAATCCCGAGATTAAATTAGATTTGCAGGCAGCAGTCTGGGGATTCTGACATTAGACTGAATACAACTACTCAGTTACTTGTGTCTTTATTACCCATGCTCCCCCTCGTGAGGCAATTTTCCTTATTGGAAGTAAAGCAACCCCAACCAAAGCATTTAAAAATGATCCTTTTCCTGTTTTTATTAGCCCGTATCAAAGAAATGACTATTTGAAGCACGACCAAGGGGAGGGAATTGGCTTTTTATTGCTTAGTTCATGTTGTTACGGCTTTAGGAGTGGAGAAAGACTCCCCAAGGAGACACTGCGTCTCAAAACAAGCTCGCAGGATAATCAACAGGAGAGGCCTTTCAAGAGAGATAGAAGATAGAGAAAACTATTAAAATATAATTAAATAAGCCGAGTGGATACAAAATAAAATGTGAAGAGTAAGATGTTCAGGACAGAAATGTCATGTCTTGAAATTCACTTTCATACCAGTCTACACAGTATATATTGTCCAAACGGGGCTACACAAATCTTTCCAACCAATGAAGTAGCTATTGATCTTAAAAATTAAAAAAAAACAAAAAACAAAAAATGAACACATGAATGTCGCCTATGATTCTGAATTTACACTCTGCCACTTCAAAACAAATGTCAGCCAGGCTCAGTGGCATGCCACGTAAAATTCCCACTCCTCTGAGCTGAACACACATTCATTCAGGTAAACAAACTTAAACATACAGTTCCAAGTGGATATGATGCCACAGAACCATTTCCATACAGCCACCTTCATCCCAAGTTCCATCTCAAACAGCTCACGTGTTGGACTATTTGCTTCTTCCTTAGCTTGATTCTTATGGCGACCTTTTGTTGGAAGCTGTTCCTCTAACATACCATAACATTAAAGAAACACAGGACATTTTAATTTTAATTATGTTTCTTAAATTCCTTTCAGGATATGTATTTCTCTCCACTTACAGAAAAAAAATAGGGGTGAAGAAGAATAGATTTCGTTAAATTTATAGAAAAGAATTGCTTATAGTTTCAAGTACACGTACATATCCATATACCACACACAGCTCAATAATGTTTTTTTTTTCTCAAACTGATTATTTCACTTCTGATTTAGTAATAGGGCAAGCCAGAGGCAGAGGATCTAGAAGTCATTCCAATCACATCAGACACACATAATGACTTTTCTATTTTGTATAATAAAAAGGAGAAATAGAGACACAAAATAAAAACACAACTACTCAGCACAAAGTAGATCAATAAATGAATTTAAAAAGATTCATAACCCTAGGAAAGTTTAATCTAGAGAACACAGAGCCAAAGGGATGGTTTATTAATTTAAAGATCAAATTTTAGAAATGGTTTCTAGGTTAACAATTTGCTTAAACTGTCACATAAAATGAATTTCCAAGTCAGTTTAAGCAAATATTACCAAACAATATACTTTTCAATAAATACACAGTAGTGTTCCACTCAATACTAATCATTGAAAATGGTTAAGATGACAATATTACAGTGAAATTGAAAAGCCTTCAATGATTGTCTTCAGGAATACTAAAAAATACACATTTCATCATTCCTTAAATACACAAGTTAAACTATTTTCACCCATAAGATGGAACTACATTGTTAAAAATAAAGGTCCAAGTTAGAATATCCTCAGAAGAAAGTGTATGTCCAGAAAAACTTTTTTTTAGAGTCAGAATGGCCAAGTCTAAGAAATACTCACTGAAAATACAAGGTTTCATAAGCTTTTCTTAGATCCACAATGACCATGGCTACAGATTCATGTTCATTTAATTATTTAACAAATAAATGTATCATGAACCTCCTACATGAGCAGCTACAGTCCCACCAGGGTGGGCACGTGTAGGATGAACAACGAACACATACAAAAGAACAGGAACTAGAAAAAAATTGAGATTAAACTAGAAGACCGTGAACAGAACGTAAAGCAATTAAAAAACTAAATGAACAAGGTGACTGACTTCCTATCACAATGACAGAACCTTGGAGACTTGATATCAACTTATCCTGAAAGACCTGCCCCAGGCCCTCCGCACGTCCAAAGGCCTCCGGGAAACGTGGTTCTTCGACAGCAAAGGACACAGAAGATGGAAGAGAATCAGGAATCCCATGATCCCCAGAGTCCCCGGTTTCAGACGTGATTCTCTCATCTCCCAGGCAGTGACATAACTTTCTCTAAAGCATCCCCAGCAGACGTTTTCAGAGGAGGCAAATGTCCCTCAAAGCCCTGGCTGAGTTTTATGAACTAGCAAGTGCTCTCTAACCAATAATGTCATCTCATTGTGAACATTTATCTCACAACTCCCTCTGCATTCTCTTTATGATCCTCTTATCACCATGAGGCTGTTCCCATGTGCGCCACGGCCCCACGCCGTGGCCGGAGATGACCACTAGGAAGCCAGGCTTCTCTGCTGCAAAGGAGACTAAAAGATGGTTGCTTACAGATGCCCATTTTCATCCTGGGGTGCAAGCAACTTAAAATAGTGTCAAGAATGCCTGGTGATAACCCTCCAGCATGATTATATTGTTTCCTGTAGCACTTAAGGGAAAGTGACGGTACTGCGGAAAGTGTACTAAATTTAGAATCAAAATGACCTCACCTAATCTTCAGTGTAAAATCGAGGCAAGTCACTTACTCTGCCAAGGCCTCAGTTTCCTCACCTATAAACTGGGGATAATGACGGACATCCCTCCCACAGTTCCTGTGATGATAAGTAAGATTAATGTCTGAAACGCTTTATAGTTTCCAAAGCAATTGCATAGACATACTTATGGAGAAGTGTCCCAGGAGCTGGCAAAAGAGAAGGGCAAATTCTCAAGTACATATTGGAATAATTCCCCATGTTAACAGCTGTTTCAAATCCTTGGTTTTGAAACCAGAGGGAAATATAAGATATAACACATCAACTATTTAGGGAGGAAAGAAAATGTGTGTACCTTTCTTAGTCCTCCATCAGCCTTCGTTTGTGAGCAGGTGCCGAGCCTATCCCAGGTAAGGGCTATGCCAGCACAAAGACCACTGAAACGTACATAAGCCTCTGGAGAATCAGGAGGACAGCCTTTCGGCTCTACTTTACACTCCACAGACTCTAAAGAATATGCTAATTAGCTCACGTGCTGACGTTATTATAGACCCTAGTTAGCCGGCCAGTTTGTCAGCAAATTGTTGCCTAATGAGGAGGGAATCGGGCCCTGGGGAGCCAGGTAAAATGAGTTGAGAGTTTCCTTCAAAAAACATCTTCCGGGGCGCCTGGGTGGCACAGCGGTTAAGTGTCTGCCTTCGGCTCAGGGAGTGATCCCGGCGTTATGGGATCGAGCCCCACATCAGGCCTCTTCTGCTGGGAGCCTGCTTCTTCCTCTCCCACTCCCCCTGCTTGTGTTACCTCTCTCGCTGGCTGTCTCTATCTCTGTCAAATAAATAATAAAATAAAATCTTTAAAAAAAAAAAACAAAACAAAAAACATCTTCCATTTTTGATTTCCTAATCCCTAAAACTGTCACCATTTGTCTTTAGGGGCTGCTTCTTGGCCACTGCAATTCTTTGAGACACACAAACAAAACAAAGACTGGGAAAAATTTTGGCTGCACCTGCAAGGACCAGGAAAGAGGAGGTCATGGGCACAGTGGGAAGGGGCATGGACTCCAGCGCCACCAAAGGACTGCAGGCGTGCCCGGGCCACTCACCAGCTGTGTGACCAGGGAACGGGCCAGCCTCTCAGCTTCCGCGTTCACAGCTGTAAAATGGGGTTATCAGCACCGACCTGTCTGGCTGCCATGAACTACAAGAACGACAGTGTGTAAAGTGCTCAGAGGGGGAAGTCGCACCTAGTGAGTGCTCAGTAATTAATTATTAAATGACCAAAAATATGATAAACTTAGTAATATTAATATCTATGAAAATCACTTTTGTTCCATGAGCCAAGACATTTTTTAAGAAAACAGAGTTGAGTGGACCACTGATCCTGTTCTTTACATTAAGAGGCCATCAATGCCCTAATTCCCACTCTCTGAATTTGTTCTTTTTCCCTCTCCTTGCACTTGCTTGCGTTCCTTCTTCTAATTCGCGCTCAGTCTCCTACCTGCTCCTCCTTCCTGGGCGCTTAGCTACCTCTGACAGTTGAAATGTGTCAGACCTGGTCTTCCTCTCAGACTTAACCTGGATGCTAGCACGATTTGACTCAAATACTCAACTGGGCCAACAGGTTCCACGGCACACATAAGTAGCCTTTTCCTGACTTGTCCACCTTGCCAAGAAGTGGGTTACTTACAGCCAGAAGGTCAATCCACAAGGACAAGAAAAATTCCTGAAATTTTTCTCTAGAAATTTTGATTCACTTTCCACTGCTACATCTGCTTGAAAAATGCTGCAAAGGAATTTACCACAGAAAGGGTAGCAAACAAAAAATGTTTTAATAACATTTCTACACATTGCTCAAGGCTTCTAACGTTACAATTATGAGTTCATGCAGTGTTAACAACTGTTTTTCATTTTGTTACTGGTTTCAAATTTAAATAGGAATTGATAGAATGAGCACATCTAATGCATGGCCTAATAGAGATTTACGGCTCCAGAAACAGGCTACACTTCCTCAACCATGGAACGGGGAAAATGTTAGCCATGTGTTTATATTTCATTACCGAGGAAAATGCAGAGATGGTTAATGATTATTCATGTCAGAAGTTTACAGTTGCCTGTGTTTGGGCTATGAACTAGCACATTCTAGAAGCATCTGCCCAAGGGTTCCCATTCTCCTCTGTGGCAGTGAGCACGCCGGGGAGGAACCCAGGCTGGTCAGACACTCCTGCCTTTTCTCTGAAACACTCCGAGGTCCTCATTGACAGAACCCACAGGAATTACCTTAAAGGAGATAAACCACATGGGAAACAGAACCTGAGGATTTTTGGAACACCTAGGGAACGTCTCTTAACCAAACATTTCATTTCTCCCAAGGGTCTAAGCTACTGCTCATTCACTTACCTGCTTGTTGCTCTTGCTTTAGAAACATCCTTTAGATTTTTCGGGAAGTGCAGAACCTGTCCGGAGCGGTCATTATTTAGAGAGTAACTCTATTCTTATTCACATTTCCCCCTCACCACTTACATCCACACCTAGCACACTGGAGAAGTAGGGCCCTCCTGGAATTAGGACTTCTCTCCCTGTTCTAAAATACACGTCTCCCTGCCTCACTGCTCAGATACTGAACTTCCTTAGGGCAAATCTATTCTATCTGGAGATGGAATGCAATGATTAGGTGGAAGAAGAGTTCTAAATTTCTGTACCTAGAACCAAACCAAACCAAACCCGAAAAGAGCTACATTCTAGAAAAGACCGGGACTCGGTCACTACATGGAAGACCTGCTGTTCTGTCTCACTCACAGTAAATATGGTGCCGAACAAGAGTATTACGAGAGCTTCTCAGGAAGATGCTGCCTTTGTGTGGTCCTAGTTCATTTGCAGCTTCCGATTAAATATCACTAACCAATAATACTGATTAAAAGTCTTATACCCAAAGTTAAACCATTTTTTCGAGGCATTCGACATCAGCATGACTAAGGCTCTTGCTTCAAGTTCAGCAGGTCTACACCACTTAGGGTAATAATAAAGGTAACAGTCAACGCTACAGGTAGAGTCAGTGTCCTTCACTACACTGAAAATAGAGACAAGTCATTCATCAAACCCAATTTTTGGTGCTGGAGTTTATGTTCACAGAAGGCAGGAAAATAAAATCAGTAGATTTTTCTTTTCTTTTAAGATTTTTTATATGAGAGAGAGTAGGAGCAGGGGGAACAAGAGGGAAAGACAGAGAAAGAGAATCTCAAACAGAATCCCTGCTGAGCAAGCAGCCCAAGGCTGGGCTGGATCCCAGGACCCTGAGATCATTACCTGAGCCGAAATCGAGAGTCAGACATGTAACTCACTGAGTCACCCAGGAGCCCCAGATTTTTCTAATTAATACCTAAATATATCTAAATAGACATAAACACTTACATATAATAGATACCAAGAGAGAGAAAGAGAATTAATTCCCCCAGGGAAAGCGGGGGAATATTTTTTAACACCTAAAGAGACACCAGTAGATAAAGACTAAGGGCTAAAGTTATTATTAATTACTGAAAATCAATCCAGAATTCATTTTAGTGTGAGTTAATTCCTAAGGGAAAAGAAAAGTTCCCTCTCTTTGCTTTCCCGTTTTAAATGTGCAAAAGATTCCCCAAATCCCTAAAAATACCTTCTGTCAGATCAAAGATGGTCTTATTAGGTGCGCTAATGCATTGACTTGAACCAAATAGTGGAATCAGTATGGTTTATCTTCTGAAGACCTACTTCTATCTAAGAATTACGGAGATCTTTGGAGTTATCTCTACATATCTAGTAAGGCAATCAATACCAGTGGTCACAGCATGAAGAGCAGGTCCTAGGCTTCCCCCCGCAAAAGTGGTCACAAAATATCTGATATAATTAGATAAAAGATATTTGCAAAGACTCTAGGCAAAAAAGAAAAAAATGCCCAGTGACCCAGACTGACTTCGTTCCACGGTAGCTGTGGATAGAAGACTAGTGATGTGACGCTTGCATCAAATGAGGACTTCTGCTCCCCAGCATAAAGAGTATTCCCCTTGGTATAACATGGTGGTTCCAAATAACTGGCAATATGCCGCCTGGACCCTCAAGGATCAGTCTTCCACTTCCTTTCGGTCCTGGTCTAAATGCCAACTTTTCAATAGGGTCAACAGTGACTATTCTAACTAAAATTGCAATACCCTATTTCTCCCAATCCCCAATAATTTGATTATTTTTTTAATTCAGAGACATCAGTCCCTTCGAATGTATCACATGGTTTGCTGAATTGCTGTGTGTGTGTGTATGCACACTTGTTAATTATTCCACTTCCTACCCATCCCAACACACACACACACACACACACACACACACGAAGATAAGAGTGACAAGTACAGGATCTTAATCTGTTCACTGATGCATCCCAACTGTCTAGAAGAGTTCCAGGCACAGAGTAAGAAATAAGAAGTCAACATACATTAGTTGAATGAAGGAACAACTGACTCTGAGCTTAGACAGACTTGGCCCTGAGTCCCAACTCCACTGTACTAGCTGCAGGACCTGGAGACATGATCATCCTCTCTGCCCCTCTGCTTCCCCACTGGTAGAAGGAGGACCTTAGGCGTGTCTGCCTTTAGAACTGTCATGAGGATTACATGAGTCCGTGTATGTCAATGGCTTAGAATAATGGGTGGACATAGTAAGCTTTCAATAAACATTAGCTGCCATTATTATTATTATTATTATTATTATTATTATTCCAAGATATGTTTCCCAAGGTAGTGATGGATTAGTGATGATTTAGTGTCCAGGTAACCGGCTTTCCTTGTATCTGACAGCACGGGTCTGACATGGTGAAAGGGGCCAAGGGCACCAGTTGGAGCAGCAGAGCCACCAGGGGTCAAACCCCATCACTAATGCCTCATCAGCTCCAATTCAACAACACCCAGGATTTTGCAAAGGAGTGTTGTTAACTGTGTGTATTACTGCCCCTGACCTGCTGGAGTAGAATAAACATAACAATGAAACCACTGAGTAAGTGAGGGTAAGCCCCCCCACACGCCTTAAAAGGCAGGGAAAACAGCCTGCCTCTTCCTACTTGAACAACATTTGTTTATTTGGCTTAACTGGAGTCAAAGCTAATGGTCATAATGGTTTTGCTTCACTCCAACTCATTCTCCAGATTTCTACACACAGGCTGAAAATTATATCTTATTGAAGAAAATAAAGAAAAAAAAAACAGACCTCCTCCATAAAGGAATTTACCAGGACATACTAATCATTTAGATATTCATTTATGTTTCCAGAAATCTAAAGATCACGAATGGTATGGTAACTTCCTGGAGCAAACTCCAAGTTGGCAGTGGGGAGCAGGGGGGCTACAAATTAAATCATTAACCTGAATAGGCACTAAGTATTTAGGAAAACAAAACACTTTGGTAACACCCATAATTTAGCCATACCTTGAATTTAGGGAGAAAAGCAGGATTTCAGGACTGGCTGAATTAGGAGAGGAGAAGGGAGTAAGTGAGGAAGACAGAGATGAGGGGAAAGGGGATGACAAAATGGGGGAGGGGCACTTACGGATTTCATGGCAATAACAGTCTTAACTTCCTTATTTATTATAACATACCTTCCAAGGCTAATCTCTGTTAAGTGGTCCATTAAGACATTAAAAGAGCAAAATAAAATGAATGGCTGTGCGCTCAAGAATTAGATCTTGGTAGATAATATCAATAAGGAATTCTTCTCCTCACTCTAGAGAAGAAAGACTTCAGGTCTTTCTTGATTTCAGGAGAACTGAGCAAGGTCACGGCAGCTAAATGGAAGTCGGACTCAAATTTACAGACTCCCAAATTAATGTTCTCTGCTCAACACAAGAACTTCCCCAAATTTTAACAGTGCATGATAAATGATTCAGTTCCAAGAAGAACCCAAGATTCTGCACTTTTAATGAGCTCCAAGGTGACGCGGCTGTCCCTGGTCCTTGGAGTACACAGAATAGGAAATCTCCGTTCTTGTTGCACCTGCTAAGGAAAGCCTCAGGAAGAATTTTTGTTGTTTTAAGGAAAAAGGTGTTTTCCAGGAGCAAGAGAATGTAAGATTACATATGAAATACTGAAGTTTTAAACATTCCAATAGTTCAACACTATTTGCAAAATTAAGGCTGTTTGTATTTACATCATGGCATCAACTCTAAAATATACTTAAAGAGCAGATTGTTAAAGTCCACAAAAACCCTTATGTTTTAGAGTGGAGCAGTCTCTCACTGCATTCAATGGATATTTGATTTCCCCCCTTTAGTACAATTTAGGTATGGTTTGAAATAAATCTTTGAAAAAAAATCTTAATTTCAAACCATACCTATATTGTACTAAATCTACTAAAACTGTCTTAATTCTCAGTCTTCTTAATAGTAATACTATGTTGAAGAGTCGATTTCACGTTTTTTGAAATTTGACATTTTAGATAAAAAAGACAGCACTGACACATTGAATTCCAACACGCTTATTTGCATATATTTGGCCATCTAGTAACACACTAACAAAGTTGACCATTGCCAATTACAGTTGACCCTTGAGCAACCCAGGTCTGAACTGTGTACGTTCACTTACATGTAAATTTCTTTAAAAATACAGTACAGGATTGTAAATCTTTTTTCTCTTCCTTATGATTTTCTTAATAACATTTTCTTTTCTCTAGCTTACTTTATTGTAAGTACAGCATATAATACATGTAACATGCAAAATATGTGTTAATCAACTGTCTATGCTATCAGTAAGGCTTCTGGCCAATAGTAGGATATTAGCTGCTAAATTTTGGGGGCATCAAAAGTTATACTGAGAGTTTCAACTGCACAGGAGCTTGTCCCCTAAACCCCACACTGTTCAAGGGTCAACTGTACATGTTATAACCCTATTTAGGAGAAGTCCAATGTAACTGGGGGGGATGGGGGAGAAGAGATTTTTTTTTAAGGTTACGTTCCTTCTACTTCTCTATTTTTTCCTTGCTGATCACAGAGCAAACTCCCAGCATTTGAAGAGAGTTGAACACGAAACACAATGTATCCCTCCAGCCAAAACTCAGTTACCACCCAAAGCTTTCTATTGGTTCCCTTGAATCAGCTGAGCCCAAGAGGTTTTCCCTATAAAAAGTTCCACAGTGTATCTAAATCTGATCCCAGTAAAATTTCACTTCAGCTGAAGTGAAAATGCAGAGGTAGCATTTACGGATAACAGCTGGAGATCATTAGTTCTCTGTCTCTCCTTTTCTCTCCCAAGGGTTGAAAACTCTGCTGTTCAGACAGGAAGTTGTCATACGCCACACACTGTACAATACCAGAACAGTGGGATATAAGAACAAGTTGCAGAGGATTAAGAGGAGTGTTGGAGGGGTTTCATTCAAGAACACAGGGCCCTGACTCCATTTACCTCTTGGGGTGTCCCTTCCCTACCCCCCCTTCAAGTATCAAAATGTATGCATACCCACAATTGACAAGCACACACTTTACTTCCTGCTAGCTTTTTAATATTCAGAGTAAGAAGGCTTAATCTTTCAGTTTTCCACAAGTTTTTAAAACATTGAGAAGTTCTGGGGAGTGTCCAAGATTCTCCAATAATCTTTGTTGGCATATTTTCACATGTGCTATCTAAAAAGACAACCGTTTTTTTTTTTTAATGAAATAAAAAAAAAAAATCTCTCTCATGAAACTGCCCAGAATAAGGAGATTATATGTATATGGAATTCAAAACATAGTGATCTGGAAAAGAATGATTTAAACAAAAGGTTCTTGCGGAAACGGTGTTTTAGGGTCGATTCCTGCTGTAATTTCACCAAGGTGCTGAGAACACAGACACAAACACGGGGAGAGACATCCACGTTCTGTGGCCACACCTCAAAGTTCTGAAGAGGAGGATGGGAGTTTCCCTAACACCACATGCTGAATAGCCATTCTGCATTCCTACCAGTCTGCAGGCGCTGGACCCCGTTTGTAACCGCCTGTCCTCTGGGGGCGGGCTATAAAAGCAACCCCGTCTCTTCCACTCTCCTCCAGCCAAGTTCAAGAAAGACGAACCTTCCTAACTTTTGAACCGCGGAAAAAGCCAATGCAGGATGCCTATCGGGGGGCAAGCTGCTTATCAGCTAGGTTACAATACCACGGTTTTATGCAAAGAGGAGGAGGAGCGAGGGAGAAGCCAACCCACACATCCATCATCCTTTTAGGAGTAGGTGGAGTTTAAAGTTTCCCCAACTTCCAAGTTCCCACTTGACAGGCAATATTTCTGTGCAATTTCCAGCCCCACGTAACAGATGGTCCTTTGCCCGTCTTGAGCCCCTAGAGAGCCCAGACAAAGCCCCCGGCCACTCCTCGCCTCGCGAGGCCCATAGGTGGTGTTTCGCGAAGCTGTCAGCTCAGGGGCACTGAGCAGAGAATGGAAACTTAACTTCTTCTTCCAGAAGTTGTTCCTGCTACAGGAGAGTCCAGGGGACTGGAGCACAAAGGCCTGGGAAAGTTTTCACAGCATTATTTTTCAAAAACGTCTTCCGCCATCTGCCAAACCATCATCATAAACCCCAGATGCTTAGGGAAGGAAAGTTGAGGCACATGTGCTCAAAATACGGCAGAAAGGCAAGTTGAACCGTTCCAAAGACAACCTGGGAAGTTGCTTAATGAGACCCTCACGGTGGGAAAGCATCCTCGGGGCACCTCAGCACTCAGTGCCACAGGGGAAGGTGACGGCCCCGACACGGTACCAAATGGGGGGTGCGCCACGGTAGCGTGAGAGAACCTTCCTTCCCAGACGGGAGGGCGAGGGGGAGGGGAGGAGGCGCGATCCGGGAGTCTGAGGGCGGGCGGCCCACTCACCCTCACTGCCGTACTGTTTGCCATTGTTCGCGCCCATCCTGCCGCCGTCATGCCCGCCGTCTCCCCGGACACTCCATAGCTGGGGCGCACCGCCTGCGCGCTCCACCAGAGGAAAGCCCGCCCGACGGGACCGTTAGCTGCGCATACCCCACGCTCCGGGGCCGGGCTCCGACCGGGGGCGGCCCCTGCACTCCAGTGGGAGGGAGCGCTCTGTCCCCGCCGGGCACCCGCGATGGCTCCGGGTGGGGCCGGGGGCAGCCGCCGCTCTTAGAATCCGCGTTCCGGGCCAGCGGGC
>NC_048220.1:135114790-135130256 GCF_002007445.2 Ailuropoda melanoleuca
CCCGAGCGAGCAGTGACTCGCGGCCCGGCGCTGCTCGCCCGCGGGCCGGACTTTTGTTAGCGCCAGGCGCCTCCTCTCGCCGCCCAGCGTCAATCACAGCTGGAGCCCCGGGGAGGAAGGCCGGCCCGGAGATGCGCGGCCTTTTAAAGGGGCAGCGCGCCTTTTCGGGGCTCCGGCTCCCGGTCCCAACCGAGGCGCAGGCCCTCGCGCCCCCGGGAGAACCGCTTTGAGCGAAGGAACGTACTCCTGGCTCTATTTTACTATTGTTCTTTTGCAGGCTTGGCCCCAACTTGTAAGATGAGCTTCCAGGCGTCGTTTGGAATCCCTTGGGCTTGCCTGAAAATACGGCCTCTTTTGGGTGTGGGGGCCTTTAAAATAAACAGGCATCAGAGACTGATTCTGTCTGACAAAGTCAGGTATATATGTTGGCATTCTCCTATGGCTCCCACTTTTGGGGACTGAGGCGGGGAATGGAGGAGAGAGGGAGGGAAAACTTAAGGGGAACTTAGCAGGGAGTCACTGGAGAGCCAAAGACATTCCCCGCCCCGGTGCGGAAGGTTTCCTGGCTCAGAACTTTTAAGACCTTCAGAGCCAGGAAGTGTATTTTCTCCCCGTTTCTATGATTTTTTTTTCTTTTTTCTTTTTCTTTCTTTCTTTTTTTTTTCTTTTTTTCTTTTTTTTTTTCTTTTTTTTTTTGCTCGTGGTTGGTGTTTCCTTTGTTTAATACATCACAACCTCTTTTGGAGATTTATATGGCACTTATAGAGCCTTAAAATGGCCCTTTGGTGTTCCCTCCTGTAAATAGAAAAAGGAAATCTTCTTAATGTTTTATTCCCTTTCCACGTAAATACCTAGAATTTAATAACATTGCATTTTTGTGAAGACCCTGGCCTTCGCGGCGCAAATATTTTGTAGTGAGGCAAACACACAGCCCAGTTTCTCCTTATAGATATTAGATGTTTTAAATTACATTAAACTTATATAATGATACTTATATATGCATAATATATAAGCATCTGTAATAATTCATGGAGAACCGAATTTTAGTAATTAACCTATTTCTTAAAGGACTTTCAACCACATGCAGAAATTGGGGTTCTAGTTGGGTAATTTCCTTAAATTTGGAATAATTTTCTTTCTTAAAGATAAAACATATTTCAAAATTCAGAAATCTAGGTTTATTGTTCAGGAGAAATCATGTATTGACAAAATACCACAAATTCATCTATTTTCAAGGACAGGTTTAAATAGCTTTGTGTTGTTCTGGTAACATTTAAACTGCCCTAGTCCCAAGAGATTAAAGACTGCATTTTTAATTCATCTTTTTATATATAGAATCTAGCATACTGCCTGGCTAATAATATGTGCTTCCCATATCCCTTGAGTTAAATTACAAACTTGGGGAGGTGCCTAGCTGTCTTAGTCTGTAGAGCATGTGACTCTTTATCTCTCGGTTGTAAGTTTGAGCCTCTTGTTGGGTATAGAGATTACTTTTAAAATCTTTTAAAACAAAAACAAACAAACAAAAAACCCATGCATCATGGGCCCTACATAAGATAGATGGGTGTTAAATGTGGAAGAGTTAAATGCATTTTCAGAGACTCCACCTTAAAGCACAAATCCAGTCTAGAAACTTGAGCTGACATCTAGGTTTTCTTCATCCAAAGCAGGTCTCTGCTCACCAGGTCTTTGTGATTTTCCACCACCATTGAGGGAACGACCCTGAATCTGATCATTTTGGAGGCTTAGTTGAACATAAAACCACCAAAATATAGTGGAACGTTGGAAATTCATGTTGATGTTTGCTGTAGAGCTACCAACTTGCTTTTTATACGTTGTTGTCTTCCTGATGCTATCAGTCCCTCTTTTGAGATCTACAAGTCAGGAAACAGACAGGAGAAGAAACTGAGGCTCAAACAATTTAAACATCTGGAGTTACCCAGGTGGTAAACGACAGGTGGATTCAGGTTCTCAGATCCTCTCCTCCTCATAGAGGAGAGTCACTGCCTATCTTGACCTAGCCATTGTTCATCTTAGAGTCACTGTCACCCCTTTTTGGTTGGGTTACCTCCCAGGGTCTTTAATATCAGGCTAAAGCTTACAGTGAAAAGTAAATTATAATGACTAACTTCATTTATCAACTTTGAAATTAAAGTCTCTACATATTGTCAAGGCTCATTGCCTACCAGAAAGAGGAACAGAGATGATCCTGTTTAAGAAATTCCAGTTTAAAACCAAATAGAATTTAAAAAAAAAAACCATGATTTTTAACATCCTTCTGATTATAAAATAGAAATACATGTTGTTGTAGTCACTGTAAAAGCTTGTGGGAAAACATGGCTAAACACGAACGAAAGGAACTGTTCCTGCTAAAAATTGAGCTGTATTCACATGTGTATATTTTAATTTTTTAATTATGGTATTATACAAATATATGATTTTAACCAAAATTTCCAATCTTTTTACCCAGCTGCCAAACTTAACCCCCTAAATTTTAGTACAGATTTGTATACTTATTGAGAAAATGATGGTGTGGTTTTCACCAATGTATTCCCAATATCTAGCTCAATTCCTAACACAAAGTAATCACTCAGTAAAAACTTGCAGACTGAGTGAAGTGAATGTTGAACAGAGATAAAAAGCTTTGGATGTTATTCCACTTTCTCCCTCTGTCTTTTTTAAGAGGCTGTAATCACTGAAAAGATCAAAAAACAAGTAAGCATTCTAAGTTACCCTCAAATATTAGGCAACTGTTGTTTTCCTCCACCCACTGCCTTCCAACCTTGTTCTAAGAGCACCAGTTCCTGTCCTCTGGGAAACAGTTTCACCCAAATTCCAAATGTGGGCTTCCAGTGGGAGCTTGTCAATTGTGGGAGTGATGATTGGTTTCCTGGCCAATAGAAAGCCTGGGATCAGGCTGACAAAGTTATTCACCTGCCCTTGTCACTAAGCGAATAAGCAAGTGCTTTCCCCCTCCTTGCTAGAGTAGTATCTGCAGGGGTCCTAGTGGAGAGTCAGGACTTTTAGCATCAGCCAGAAGTCACAGGACAACCCCACCACAATATCAGTGGAGACCACATGGGGAACCAGAAATTCTCACACCACCCAGCAGTAAGGAGGATCCCCATGCATCCAGTATCAACAGAGGATGAGTGGGAAACCTGAACTTCTGCTTCCAACTGGGAAACCTTCTGTTTTCAACTTTATATATTAACATTATATATTAACTTTATATTATGACCCATCGTCTCATAATATGATATGAAAATGACAAGGTTTCAATGGAAAATCTCTTGTCATACCAAGAACCAGGAAGATTCCAAATGAAAAAAGACAATCAACAGAAGCCAACACCAAGATAACAGATTTTAGAATTACCTGGCAAAAATTTTCAAAGCAGCCATAGAAAAATTACTCAATGAACAATTACGTAAACACTTAAAATAAATGAAAAAAGCAGAAAGCCTCTGCAAAGGAACAGAAGATATGAAGAAGAACCAAACAGGAATTTCCGAACTGAAACAGGACAGCTCAGTGGGTGTGCTGACTAGCAGAATGGAAGAGACCAAGGAGAGAATCAGTGAATTGGAAGGCAGGACAAAAGATACTGCTGCATCTGAAGAGCAAGGAGAAAATAGACCGAAAAAATGACAGAGCTACAGGGATACGTGGGACTACGATAAAATAGCTAACATTTACGTCATCAGAGTTTCAGAAGAAGAAAAAGAGGGAAGAGCTGAAAAGCTCCTTGAAGAAATAATGGCAAAAACTTCCCAAATTCTTGAAATGACAAAGTTACAGACATGGAGAGCAGATTCATGGGTGAACAGATTAAGGTGGGTTCCAAAGGGAGGTGGATGTGGTTATGAAAGGCACCATGGGGGACTTTCCTGAAGACAATGTTCTGTATCTCGATTGTATCCATGTCAGTATTCTCATTGTTACTATAGCTTTGTAGGAGGTTACTATCAGGGGAAGCTGGCTAAAGGATAAATGGGGTCCATTTGTATTATTTCTTACGGGTGCAAGAGAATAAAATTATCTCAAAATAAAAAGTATAATTTGAAAAAAAAAAAAAAAGAAGCACTTGTCTTGCCATAAGAGCTATTTCTACGTATTCTTTCTCTACTATCATTTACAACACCTCCCACATTCTCTTCACACACGTATGTTCACCTGAGAGAGCAAAAGTCTTCATGAGAACTGATTCCCCGGTGTTAATCAGATTTACATCTAAGTCGACTCAGGATTGAACAATTGAGGCAAAGAAGCCAAAAATGGTCCATACCCAAAACTTTAAATTTTGGTTTATTAGAATTAACAGACTCCATCAATGAATTAATGAGTTGCTAAATTAAATTGCCCATTTACTTTGTCCAATGTAAACCTGATTGCAGAATGAAAAACATGAAAGTAGAAAAACCTGTGTTTTCATTGATATTCACATCTTCATTTCTATTTTTCAGTAGCTAATGCAGTGACCTTCTGGCTACTATAGTAAGTGTATCTGCACTGTGAGTAGTGGGAATATGTTCTTTTCCCTTAGAATATTTTTAGAATATTGAATTCAAAAGCCAGCTGGATTTATAACACTTTAGGTCCCCATTTTCTCTGGGGGTGGAGCCACAGAGGTCCAGGTTAATCCCCTGCCCTTGGCACTGGTGACAGACAGGCTGCCAAAACTGCATTCATGGAGCCCGAATGCCAAGAACCAATCAGAGCACCTCTCTTCTTCAGCAGGCGGTGGGCTGCGAGCTGTGCAAAGGAGCACGTCATTAACCACATGCTTCCCTGGGAATGCTGTAGACAACATGAACTCTCCCATGAAACCCATTTTGGGAAACATTCAAAGCTGGGCTCCATCATTTGAGAAAAATACTAAAAATGATCATAAGAAATATTAGTTGGTAAAAGGAAAAAAGGGGGCAAACAGTACTTTATTCACATGTATATTGACTGTTTTCTCTTGGGCACATGGGGTTGCCTTCAAACCTCTGACTCAGCTGCTTATCTTTAGTTATTTTCTCATTTCAGAATACGGTTAGATTTGCATATGCTGTTTCTGCAATTACGTTGGAAGATGCTGACTGAGTTCTAGAGTAGCCCTGTGTTCAAGTGTATGTTACCTGAAACAGAAAATATTGCCTTTCGATTAATACAGATTTGTTCTCAAAATATAAAGTTGGATTCTTGGCAAGGCAAATATTCATATCAGATAGCAAGTAAGGGCATAAATCATTATTATGCTCCTCCTGCCAACAGCATTTTGTATATTATTAATTAATCTGTAAAATTAGAGGAGAAGAACAGGTATATGGACCAATTTCATTTTATTATTGCCACTGTGCTGTTTTGTATTAAGTGTTTGTGTCTCACTTAATGCTCACAACTTCATCAGACAGTGTTTCTAGACTCTATAGGCGAGGATACTGAGGCTCAGAGAAAATGAGTGAATCTTATTATGACCCACAGTGAGATTGGAACCAAGATTTACTTGCAGAGCCTATAGAATTTCTCACCACTTTCTGCCACCAGTTTCATGACATCACACGCTTCCCTCATTTTGGACAAAGCCCGGCTTTCAACAGAGGTATGTGTGTTTAATATAATAAAGAGAGGAACATCTTCTGACACCTGTGAAACTTAATTAGATTTCAAAACAAATATTCATTATGCAACATGAATCTTCATCGTAGCCACAATAATGAATGGCTAGGTATTTTAGAAATTTAATTTAGGTATTTTAATAATTATAAAGTAAATAGATAGCTTAATAGAATGGATATTTTATGTCGGACTCTCAAAACCACCGCTTTACAAAAGTTCCCTTTTGAGCCCTGAAACATAAATAGCCAGTTGCTCTAATTCAAAATATTGTGATATTCACACACTGCCAAACAGTTGCATTTCACCCTTGATGCTACATTTAATGAGTAATTCCATATCTCTTTGTACTGGTCCTTTATCAGGTAACTAGACCGTATCAGGGGATAAACCACCCAAGGCCTCCCAAGTAGCCCAATCCGGCATCACGAAGTCCATGTGCTTAACTCAGAGTATTACAGCATTCAGAGTCCTCACATACTTAAGTGTCTGGCTTCTTAGAACTCAGCAAATTAGAAGCAAGGCATTTGAAGGAGTATTGCTCAATGAATTTGAGAAACTGCAATGAAGTTAAGGCTAGTTACAGGGAGGGTGATGAGGAAAATCTCCAGAGGGAAGATGGAACAACTGAATAAAAAAAGGAACAAAACACAAATGAAAAGTCAGGGGTGATGTAAGCATGGGTTCTTGCCTTAGATAAGGTAACATTAGCACCTGTAACAAATAAACGTCTACATTTTAGTGACCCAGCTAATACAATAGAAATTTATTTTCAACTCATAAAATACTCTAAGCACGTTATTAGTACACTGGGATGATCCTTCACATGGCAATTCAGGGATCTGGCTTCTTCCATCTTGTAGCTACACCAGCCACCTCAACCACATGCCATGGGCACAAGGCACAGAAAGTAAACAGAAAGTCATACCCCATCACATCTGCTCACAACCCACTGGGGGAACAAATTCGATGGCCACGTTTGGGTACAAAGGAGTCTGGGAAACATAGTCTCTGGCTGGTCTGAGGTCCCTAGCCATGACCCCACACTGTGGGAGAGAGAGAGCGAGCAGTAATATTGGTGACCATGTACGTAGCTTAAGTCATTCGTAGCCCCTTGAAAATACCACTTTACTGAATACACATAACTATTATATTTCAAACACTGTTGGCTGGCTCACACAACACACAGTTCCCCTTGCCTTCTCCCTTGCCTTCCTCCTCTCTCGAGTTCAAAAGTTAAATACTTGTTTTCCCAGAATCCCCAGTAGTTAAGAATAGCCAGATGGCAATATTCTGGCCAAGGAAATGTAAGCAAAATTCACTAGGAACACCTGGAATAGATTTGGCTATTGAAATCAAACTCAGAGATAGCTTTGCCACTATTTCCTCTTTTCTCCCTACATTCAACTAGACTGTGTTTTTGAAACTGTAGTAGCCATCTTGTGATCTTAAGGGAAATGCCAAGAGAATTATAACGATGGCCACCTAGAGTCCTGAAGACAAAGCCACTGGGACAAGAGCAGCAACCCCCTCCCTCCAAAATCGCTATAATAGAAACATAAAAACTGTCTTTAGGGCACTGTGAGTTGGCTTGTCTGTGACTTAAAGCCAACTGCATACCTAAGAGATACATATTTTGTTTGTGTAAGAAGAAAGAACAGACAATATAGCAGTATTTCCATTCATAATAGTTAAACTGCATTAAAATAGATCAATACTTAAATGTGAAATCTTTTTTTTTAAGATTTTATTTATTTATGTGACAGAGAGACAGCCAGCGAGAGAGGGAACACAGCAGGGGAGTGGGAGAGGAAGAAGCAGGCTCCCAGCGGAGGAGCCCGATGTGGGGCTCAATTCTGGAACGCGGGGATCACGCCCTGAGCCGAAGGCAGACGCTCAACAACTGCGCTACCCAGGCGCCCCAAGACTTAGTCTGTATTTAAAGCCAAAATCTCATGCCAGTAGGGAAGATGCAAAATAACAATGGAATATTACAGCACATTTTCTCTCTCAACTATGGATAATATAAAAGTTTCCTAAAACTCATTGTGACTTTCCCGAAAAAGAAATTTAAATAGAGCTTAGAATTTGTTTCAAGTGGAAACGTGTGGATTCGTTCTTTGGTAGCAATAAGTCAATTCCCTAATACAAGCAATTTCTACATATGTGTCACCTTTCTCTGCAAAGCTCAAAGAACTACCAGCATTAAGCCAACTAACCCCATTTCTAGCTGAAATTGGGCACCTAGGGTGTGATTGGAAAAGCCTTTATGAAAGGTGTATAGGAGGTGATTTTGGTGGCAATGGTTACAGTGGCTGGAGTGAGGGAGAATGTGTTTCTGTGGATGTGACATTTGTGCTGAGACTTGAACAATGAAAAGAATATAGCCATGTGCAGATTTGGGGAAAAAAATATTCCGGAGAGAGGAAAACAATAGATATAAAGTCCCTAAGACTGGATCGAGCTTGGCATATTCCAAGGGCAGAAGGGGCCAGTGTATCAGACAGCTATTGCTATGATAATGTTATGTAACAGATGTCTTACTTGTCTTGCTCACAGGACTGCAGATCAAGTGGGGCTACTTTATTTTTTCAGACTATTTATATATTTTATTTTGAGAGAGAGAAAGAGCAAGCAGGGGGAGGGGCAGAGGGAGAAGCAAACTCCCTGCTGAGAGCAGGGCCCTGACTCAGGCTTAATCTCACGACCCTGAGGTCATAACCTGAACTGAAACCAAGAGTCAGATGCCCAGCAGACTGAGCCACCCAGGCAAAAGTGGGGCTACTTTAATTCAGGCTTGTGGGTGAGCTGGACTTGGTGCCAGAATTCAGGTCAGGTTCAGCTTTCCCCTACAAGTCCCTCTGGAGCCCAGGCCAAAAGGGAGAGGGTACCTAGTGCATGCTCTTCTCATGGTGGGTCACAGGACTTGGAAAGGCCAGGCCAAACTTCACAAGTACACTTAAAACCTTTGCAAACATCACAAACAAAAGAAAGTCACGTGGCCAAGTGCAAATCCAAAACATGAGGGAGCTGGTCAGCCCACTTCTGTGCATAGCAAGGTCACAGGACAAGAGACTGAAGAATTAAGAAGAATAATCTATTTCAGCCAGTATGGACAGAACGTTGTGAATACATGGAAACTTTACAGGTTTGCTGGAAAAGGGGCGAAAGTCAGATTGTGTGGGGTTTTATGAGCATGATAATATTTTTGAACTTTATTTTAATTGTAATCCAAAACAGGGAGGTTTTAGGTAGGGAACCAATCTGATCTGACATATTTTTTCAAATCAGCAGGGTTTAGCGTGGAGAACTGACCGACTCCTAGAAGCCCAGAGGCATGTTAAGATGCCTCTGCCCTAGAACAGGTGAGAAAAATTTGACTTTGATTAACACAATAGTGGAGAAAGGAATGGTCAGATTCAAGGTATATTTTGGAGATGGACCCAACAAAACTCACCTGTGTCTTGCATGAAATAAGAGGAAAATGAAAGGTGGCCTCTAAGTTTTTGCTCAAGAAGAGGGTGGACAGTGGTTGGGAAGACGGGGGAGAGGCACTTTAGGACTGGTTGTCCAGAGGGGCTGTTTGGTATCCAGAGATTTGTTTGGGACACATGAAAATCGAAAGAACAATTTGACACAAATGAGATGTTAGGCAGTGCTGAAGTTAACAAGTCAGTATTAGGAGAGAGGACATCACTTGATCTATCTGTTTGGGAAGCTTAAGCCTATAGAGTATTTAAGGCCGTGCATCCAGAGAAGGGGAATTAGGAAGAAAATATCATTATTGTAGAAAGCTAAGGACAGGCCCCTAACATATGTCAGCGTTTCGCTGTCTCATGGAAGAGAAATAACAGGCAAAGGAGATGGAGGAGGAATGAATAACAAGGCTGGCTGAGAATACTCAAGAGAGTGTGCTGTTATGCAAAGTAAGAGAAAAATGCATCCAGACTGAGGAAGTAGCCTGGTATGTCAAAGGCTGACAATGGTTCAAATTCAATGAGAAGATCATGGATTCAGCGGGAAACACTCATGATACACTCATAGAAAGCCATTTCACGGGAGTAGTGGGGGGAAAGGCTGGAGCATACTGAGGAAAAATTGTTTGGATGGGCTATGTTAGGTGATATTTGTGTATTGATAGAAATAATCCAGTAGAGGGGAGTACATAATGGGATAGAAACAGGAGAAGGATTGGGACCTCGAGGACAAGAGAAGGGGCTGGCATTGGCTAGGAGCAAGAATAGGTACTCCCTCGAAAGAGTGGGAAGGTAGACTCTGGAATCACAGGCAAGTAAGCTGTTGGATCTAGGAGTGCGGAGGTCAGTTGTGCAGGTCTGAATACTTCCGAAATCTCTGAAGATCCATTCTGGCTTCAAAACTCCTTAATCTGCTTAGGGTACGCTTGTAACTACATCACCATCCAACGTATCCTCTGTCCCACCCTGTTTCCCTGCACTCCGTAAAGGAATTGTTGCTAACAGAACTTCCCAAGAAACCACCTATTCACAAATCTCCACTGAGGTCGTTTTCAGGGCACCTGTTCCGTGACATCTCTCTTAATCCCTGGCCCATGTTTTCTTCTGCACTCAGCTTGATTTTTCTTTGCCCTTTCATTTCAATGTTCCTTGAAATCTATGTTCATTGCCTTTACTTTCTCACTTTCTGTTCTCTCCCCACTGGGTTTTTCCCCCAAACCACTCCACCAAAATGGCTTTTATCAAAATCCAAACCGTCTGGGCCATTTCTCCTACCCTCCTTAAACCCCCAGTTCTGAATCCTACATGCTCACACGGTAACACCCACGCCCCTCCTGGGTACGGTTATTTGCAGATCCCAGAGGTGACTCCTACTCATCTTTTGGAGATTTTAGTCCCTTCGTCATTTTTCACCCTACATACTCCCTCGTGTCAACGTTCCCAGGGATTTCAATGTACGTGGACAATCCCTCCAACTTCCCAGCTGATTGATCACACAAGCCTTCTTTGCATGAGTATGTTCTCGATCCCACCTCAGCACCCCCCCACTCATTATAAGCTCAACTTCGAGTACAGGTTTCCAATAATGATATCCTATCTTTCCAGCTCACTTCCTGTATTTCCATAATTCAGTTGGGTTTTCCCTCTGCTTCACACTTTAGTAGCAGAGCAGCTCCTGCTAATCCTCATTCTCAGCTGATGACTTTAAGTTTTCAATCTGCTGAGACAATGCTAGCAAGAGAACATTCTAGGCTCACACTCTTAGTCATATGGATTTGTGGCTCTTATTCTTTCCACACTCCTACCTGAGGCCAACAATTCCTGGTGTGTTCTAGATAAACTCACAATATGAAGAAGAAGGACAAGGCACTTCAGAGGGATTTCAGGGATCTTAGGAAAGATTTGCTTCTATGAGTTCCATTTTTTCTCCATTAATAATGCTTAGATTAGTAAACAGTATGAATCACAAGCAGAGAACAACTCTCCCCTCTTTTCCCCACCTCATTCCTCTCCCCTAAATAGGTTCAAACCCACATACCTTTCTTAACTTGAAGAATTTCCGCTCACCTTTCAAAGAGCAGCTCCGATAATTTCCTCATGTTGGGGATGTCAGTAACTTCCCTCCATCCCTCTTCTACCCAGCCACTTATTTTTATGTTCACACTATGTTTTCTATATATATTACTACTGATCATTTTTGTTGGTTGCTTACACATATTTCCTCTGGATTCCGAAATTCTCAAGGGAAAAGACCATGTTTTTTTTTTCTTTTACATTCAGTGCATTGTATTCAGCACAAAATAAATGAATACATACATTGGTGGCAAACTGAGTAAATGAAGTAGATTTTGTTGCCTAATGAACAGGAAAAGAAATAGAATTGATAAGAAAGGAAATAGGCATCTAGATACATTAAGTCCACTAAAGCAATTACATTTGGGGCGACAGGGAAATGCCATATTAGCTCTATCCTCCTGGAATGTGAGTATTTGTTTCCCTGAATGCAAAGAGACCGGTGGACAAAATGTATGACATCAACATCATCACCTCCTCCTAGGAAGACCTTATTTCATATTGGCCTCGACTTTTACCTGGCAAGTGAAAGGAACTGTTACAGTAGGCCAAGAGAGAATATACATGAAGTCATTCCTCTTACTCTCAGTGAGAAAAGCCATTTTGGAACTGACAGAGAAAAAGGGAAGTGGTAAGGTGCAACTGAAACAAGCTATTATCTAGAACAACTCTGTCATCATCCTTGAGGAAGAAAGGCAATGACAATTCAAGAGGACAGGAGATAGACTGGAAGGTAAAAATCAAGACAATGACTTGGCCACCAAATCACATACTGCATTCTGCTGCTGGCTTTGAATCATAGAGGAGAAATGAAACCCTTGCCTCCAAAAGAACTAGAACCAGTCTCTGACTCAATGAGAATTGGCCAAAGTTGGCACCTGGGTGGCTCAGTCGGTTAAATGTCTGCCTACAGCTCAGGTCATGATCCCAGGATCCTGGGATTGAGCCCCGCATGAGGCTCCCTGCTCAGCAAGGAGTCTGCTTCTCCCTCTGCCTGCGACTCCCCCTGCTTGTGTCCTCTCTCTCTCTGACAAGTAAATAAATAGACTCTTCAAAAATGTTTAAAAAAGAATTGCCTAAAGAATAACTTGAATATATTTGGACTGGAGCAAAGGACCCAGGGCACACTAGGAGATATATGAGCCTTCCTAGGTTCTAGGAAAGGAGAGATTTATAGAATGAACAGAATCACATTTTCCAAAGAGCATTCTCTAGACCAGTATCCAATAATGTGTTCCATGAATACAGGTTCCTTGGACAAACAGGAGAGCAAACACTTCCCAACAATGTCTCTGCTTCATGCACAGCTTGAAACTTTCTAAATCATTTCCCATTATCAAAGGATAAAATATCAAAATATACCTATTTTTAATTTCAACATGACTCTTATGCTCCCCAGATGAATAAGGAGGATCTGCCTTGCTTGGATTCCCCCCCCCATTGGCCCCCAGTCACCCTATGTTCTCTCTAAAATGACTCTCTTGATTCCTCAGGATGCACATGGCTGCTAGCTTTTGGAATTAAAAATATTTCCTTTCTAAACCCACTGACCCAGGCTCTGGCAATAACTGTAAAGTGACCAGTCGGTCATTCACTAGAACTACCCGGCTTCTTATCTCAACAAATTGCATTCAGGCATTTCCCAAGGCGAATCCCATGAAATGTGAGTGGATTTGAGTGGAGAAAAAGAGCGGTGAAATATTCTTGGGTAAACATAAGTTTATAGAGGATTCTGGTCTGCAGGGTTTCTCAGTGCTTTAAAGCACACTCCCGGCACCATCCCCAATCCCCTCCTCAAAGCTGCCCCTGACTTTTATTTGTTCCAACCAAGAAGCAACTGTCAGAGCAGTAGAACAGATAACTCTCGAATGTCATCTTCTATAAGGCAGGGCCCAAAGACCTCACTCATTCAGTGAATGCTCACTTAAGAGCATCCATCAAGATGGAAATTCACCAACCACTAACAAATTACAACCAACCTGGGTCTGAGACCAGTCCTTAATACTGGGGATGGAAGGTATGGACAAGGGGAAACAGTTTAATATAGTTAGGCTAACAAGGAAAATGTTTTAGAGCTACCAGTCACCTTTGCCCACTTGTAGGCCAGCAGCAGAATTTTCTCCCAAAGGCATTGTCTCCATAGAGCATCAGAAAGCTGCCAAGTCTTAACAACTTTTGAAAACAAGGCTCTTCGTAACCCAGTTGTTCTTGAACCCCTGACCTTTTCCTATCAGTCAGGTTAAGAACTCACAATGTTGGTTTTCTTACTCAAAGAAAGACCAACAACATTTCCCTTGACTTCCTTCTCTCTATTCACAATACTTTCCCCCAAAATATTTACATCTTACAGCCCTTGAGAAGAATTTGCATCATCTCATATAGCTGTTTTATTAACTCACTCATAGGGTATTACTCTGAGGAGAAACTTAGAAACCAACTTGTAGGATTTGAAGTCACCTAAGAGATTATCTTTTCCATCATTTCCTTTCTGAAAACAAGAAATGTGATGCCTATAAAAGTTAGAAGGTTGCCTGAGGACCTCTAGCTAGAAACAATTTTGGCAATCACTATACTGGCTAATGCATTTTGAAGAAAAAAAAAATGTATCTTGAGGAAATAGATTAGTCTATTTTCATTTTGTATGTCAGTTTCATTCTGAACAAGAATTTAAATATTAGTAACTAATTTAAAGAGCTAATAATAGTCCCTAACATAGGATGTGTCCCCCTAAAAATTATCCTTGGCTAAAAAAGCATTTTGTATTTAAGTGTGTTTTTATCTTTAAAAAATGATACGCTAAGCAGGAAATTAAGAATATTAATGCTAAGCTTCATAACAATGGTTAAAATTTACACAAAACGTAAAATTTCCTTCCGGAATTATCAAAATCTGAAATTCATAACTCTTGAGAGACAGAGTGTAGCTAGAACAGGTGTTGTCTCTAAAGTGTGATTTTATCAGCTAAAAGGACAGTAAAAGGTTGGTTCTATCATCTCCCAAATAGTTCCTAAGACCAGAGATTTCTCTCCATTTAATCCATTCCCTTGAGTCACAGAGAAAGGAGAGGGATCACTGAGTCCAGAATGCCACTATTGTCTCTGACTCCTTCTTTCACCCACAAATGGCATATGCCTGTGCTCCCCTCCTCCTAATCGTTTTTTGTTTGTCTGTCTTCCGGTCAATTTTGAGTCTCTTGAGGGCAAGAACCAAGAGGCATGCTTGGCATGTAGAAGCAAGTCTACCATTAAATGTCAAAGGAAGAAAGGTGAGTAGTAGTAGAGAAATCACAATACAGTCCTCTGGTGTGAGAGACACAACGCAGCCATTGAAAATAGCATTTCCAAAGAGGTCCATATGGTTGGAGAAAGATCAAGATATTCCTTACCAAAAACCAGTGGGTATAGCAGATAAGGCTTAGAGAACTGTTAGTAATAAGAAAGATTCGTAGGGTGGCATGGCTTGAGTAAGGGTGATATGGCTTGAGTAAACCCCAGGCTCTTGTGTCTCCACGTGCTGGTTAACAGAACACTGTATGGCATTTGTACTTGGGTGAGTCTATGCAAATATTTCCTATTTAATTTACATTAACTCTTCAGTAAATTATATGCACTTCTCCTTCTATTATGGGTGTCCAGGCATTCTCATACTTTTCTTTGTCTTTATGGAGTCAGAAGTTAAAGAACCACCCCCTCCCTCTGCCCCTGTGATGGCACATAGGGGATTCAGGTATATCTCAAACACTAGCTTCACCCAATGTTCTGGTGTCCAGAGCAGTGAGGACAGCTAGGCAGCAGCCCCTTCAGGCTATAGTACAATACTGTTATTCTTGGTTGGGTGAGCTGCACAATACACGAGACCACTTATGAGCCACCGAAAATTAGGTCTTGGGAGTTGAAAAGAGGGAGAAGGAAAGGAGAAGACAAATATTTCCTAATAAGCATTAAATATTACTTTTCCCTTTCTAGTATCTCAGTGAAGGGCCCAAGAACATTTGATTTGCTATTAAAAAGAAAACTTCAATAAATGGTGCTGGGAAAATTGGACAGCTACATGCAAAAGAATGAAACTTGACCACTCTCTCACACCATACACCAAAAATAAACTCCAAATGGATGAAAGACCTCGATGTGAGACAGGAATCCATCAAAATTCTAGAGGAGAACATAGGCAGCAACCTATACGACATCAGCCAAAGCAACTTTTTCATGACACATCTCCAAAGGCAAGAGAAACAAAAGACAAAAAGAACTTATGGGACTTCATCAAGATAAAAAGCTTCTGCACAGCCAAGGAAACAGTCAAAAAAACTAAGA
>NC_048220.1:135130356-135207500 GCF_002007445.2 Ailuropoda melanoleuca
AGTAAGGAAGGCACGTATTGCATGGTGCACTGGGTGTTATACACAACTAATGAATCATCGAACTTTACATCGGAAACGGGGGATGTACTGTATGGTGACTATCATAATATAATAAAAAAAATTAAAAAAAAAAGAAAACTTCTGAATAATGTAGACCATAGTTTCATACTTCCCTTTACATTCCTACTGACCGACATGCAAGAGCTAAGTGATTGAACACTCCAAATCAACTTCCTCTTCTTTTTTCCTTGGAATGGCTCAAAATCACCATTTTTGTGGCAAATACTGACCATAGATATGGCAATCTCCGGAATGCGACAGTTCGGTGGGATTCTCAGCATTCCAGACTTAAAGCGACAAAGCCTGCTAATGTTCTCCTGCCCCTTTGTCTACTTTTCACTCTCATTTGCTACTCATGACATTTTCTTTGGTTGTTTATTTTTTTTAAGATTTTATTTATTTATTTGAGAGAGAGAAAGAGCATGAGCAGGCAGAGGGAGAAGCCGATTCCCCACTGAGCAGGGAGCCCGATGCAGGACTTGATGCCAGGACCCTGGGATCATGACCTGAGCCAAAGGCAGACGCGTAACCGACCAAGCCACCCAGGCGCCCTCTTTGGTTGTTTATAAGATGACCTTGTCTTCACTGAAGAGTTGAATCAGAGATTTTGCTACAGGGAAGTGCGTTATAAACATTTCCAGGGGATAATTTTGTTCTTTCGTTTGAGAACCCTTTGGTAGTTTTCGAGGAATGCAGACGTCTACAATTAATTGAGTTTAAATCTTTTTGCAACCTGAACACAGGTAGAGAAAAGAATCTCCCTGTACTTCTCCTTTTATATGTCCTCCATTCTTTTCTTTCCAGGAACTACCTTTTGGCTTATTCTAAGATCATTATTAGCAGAGAGATAGGGACATAGAGACCCTGGATTTCCTGACTCTGTCCTCTCAACAATGCTGCCTTGGCTGCCATCTGTCAGTGACTGATCTACTTAGACTAGAAAGCTCTGCAGCCAAAGGCACAGCCAGCTAATTTAGTAAAAATTCTTCTTAAGAGGAAGAAAACAAGAAAATATGGCTTTTAAGAACAAACATGAGGGGGCGCCTGGGTGGCTCAGGCGGTTGAGCTTACAACTCTTGGTTTCAGCTCAGGTCATGATCTCCGGGTCCTGGGAACCAACCACACATATAGTCAGGCTCCCTGCTCAGCCAGATGTATGCCTGAAATTCTCTCTCCCCGTCTGTCTCCCTCTACCCCTCTCCCACTCATGCTCTCTCTTTATTTAAATAAATAAATAAATAAATAAATAAATAAATAAATAAATAAAATCTTGAAAAAAAAGGAACTAGCGTGAGAATTTGACTTAGTGTCATTTTGTTTGTAAATCATTTTTACTCTCGATTAGTGTCAACTTTAATGGGTTTGTTCACCTCTATTTGCTTCTAAAGAATAGGTGGTCCTTTTACTTCTTTTTTTTTGGTAAAGATTTTATTTCTTTATTTGAGAGAGAGAAAGCACAAGAGAGAGCATGAGCAGAGGGAGGGGCAGAGGGAGAAGCAGACCCCCGCTGAGCAGAGAGCCCACACCCAGGACCCCAGGATCATGGCCTGAGCCAAAGGCAGATGCTTAATCAACTGAGCCACCCAGGCGCCCCTCCTTTTACTTTTCTTAAAGGTATACTGACTTCCATGTCTTTTCCTTGAGTCTATGGCCTATCAGTTAGATGGGCTTTTCCCTGAAGAAAATATGACAAATTTAGCTTCCTACTTTGAAACACTTCTCTTTTATTATCACCAGTGCCTAAATTATAGCCACTAACTGCACCTACTCAGATCTCCAATCATATTATATAAATGTCTAAATTATTACACATCCTACATGACATATTATTACTGTAAAAATGTTCATCTTTTCAGCTCTTCGCCTTGGTGAAAGGGAATGTAATCCAAAAGAGAGTGTCTGACGTGTTAATCATTAATAAATCTGAAAAACATGTGTTTGATCAAGGCCATCTTTCCCCTTTGTGTAATTCTTGTTCTTTTAACATCAGCGAGTTCTTCGGAGATCCATGATCATCTCTCTGGAAGCTGTAAATAACCAGTGTCGACTTCAAAACTGGCATTGGCTGATACTTTGTTATTTATAGTAAATCCCTGGTTGGCATTTGTGTTGATAATCAATCTTTGTTGTTTAAACCATTCAAAGTGCCTCTGATATATATGATTTCATTGAGTAGGAGACACTGCATGCAAATAAGTGCACTGTAGTTACAGAAAGCAGCTGTCAGGACACATTTATATTCCAGCAGCAGAGAGGAAATTAATCTCACAGTGGCTTCAATTCAAATTGGTATGATATTCCAGTAATAAATTCCCTGCCCAGATGGAATCATTTTCTTTATCATAAATATTTTAAAACACTTGATCTGTATTAAAGTTGTACGGGACTGAAACTGATTTTAAATATCTNTTTTAAAACACTTGATCTGTATTAAAGTTGTACGGGACTGAAACTGATTTTAAATATCTTAAATATTTTAAATCAAGCTCCAAATAGAAAAAACATTTTGGTTATATAGAATCCATTAGAAAATAGTTTTTTATAGAAGTTTCGCCCATCCTGTAGATTTATTTAACCCCAGAGAAAAGCTCATCCGATGCTAATTTTGTCTGACTTGGACACTTGGAGCACCAAAAGAAAACCTACCTTACAGTCTGTATTAATCCTATCTCTATTATTGTGTTTTAATGATACTAACTGTTCCTTTAATATTGAAATAAATTCTGAAAATAGCTTTTACTTTTTTCCTTTGTTTACAGGCTGAGAAGAATTATATAGCTAATTGGCTTACTGGTTTGTCTTTTAAAAATCGGTTTCTTCATGATGTAAAAATAAAGGGTTTTTTAGTAAGGAATCTCCACTGTCACATACAAAAACCCTCTCATCCCCCCCTTTAATGATCTCAGTATGCTCGGGATCATGACCTTAAGGAGAGCAGACATTGGCTTCATCAAACCAATGGGTAGAAGCCAATTCCAGAGTTGAAGTTAATCAGTTAGGAATTGCCAGCTTGCGGGAGGTAAAATTCAGGACCCATTGGCTTACATCAACCATCAAGATGGTGTGTAGAGAAGGAGGCTGTCTTCAGGATTGCCAAAATCCAAATCCCATGTGCTTTTATAGATTACCATCAGCCCTGAAATTATATCTGGAAGTAAACTGGAGAGTAGCCTGGTGTATTCAGCGTAAGTATTACATAACCAAACAGGCAATCCAGAAATCAATGAACGTTTTTAGGTACTAGCAGATGTTTGAACTATTTGGAGAAATAATCAATCCCATGCATAAGCTGGGGGGAATGCTCTAATAACACACATACGAGTTTGTACATGTTTGATAGCCTGTGGTCCAATTTTTTCTCAGGGGTCAATCCTTACACCTTGAAAGCCTGGGGAAGATGGGGATGTATATCTCCAAGCATGGGCATGCAGTGCCTTCCAAGGTGGGTGCTGTAATTTATCTGCAGAAAACAAAATGGTGGGATGGTTTCGCCAAGATGAAAATACTCATAACATCATCACAGTTTCAGGTAGTTCTTGAACTTCAGATCATTTAGGTCAATCGGAAAAATGGACTCAGTAAGAGAATTTCAATCCTGCAGAAAGAAAGCCAAAATATATTTTTGAGATTTAAAAATAGAGTTGAAAATGAAAACTAAGACTATGGTTCTTTTAGTGTTTAAATAAAGCTATATTTTCTCCGTTCTCTTTGAAATTAATTCAAACTATGAGTCAGGGCCATCCAAGACTTAGACTGATTTTTTTTTTTCCTGAATGACTGGTTGCTTCTATCCTGAAATTGACAATAGTTTCAGGGTTACCTAGACCTAACTGAAGTCACAATGCAATTGAAGTACATAGGCAGAAGACAGACAAATGAAAAGGGATGATTGTTTTGTCTTGTTTCATGCTAATCTCTCTTCCAGCAATGGAGATCATTTATCCTAGGGTAAAAGATCTCCAGAAAGGCATAAGGGGATTCCGCAAGTCCTCCAAGAACCCCCCCATAAATATTTCATAAGAGACCGATGTACATTTTCTTACTCTGTCTACTCAGAATAACTGGTCACCCTCTTGTGCATAATAACCTTTATTTGTCACCTAGAAGATTTGCCTCTATTCCATCCTTTAATTGATGGCAATATTCCCTGGGCAAGTTAGTGATGGTGTCAACAAAATTGTAACGTTCTTCGATTTGGGGTCTAAAACTTTGCAAAATTTATGTACCAAGAGTCTCCAACAACTCTTAACCTTATGGACATTCTAAATTAAAGAGAAATTTCATTGCTTCAAGATGTAAACCTATTGAGTGACCCAGGGATGGTGAGGCTGTGGTAATATTTAACTTCTAAGGGTCAAGTTCATAGCTGGAGGTTGCCCACCAAGGTACTTCCAATACTTTAGTACATAGTGCTACCCCTAAATGGGGTAGATGCTTTGATACTTCCCACTAACCCCAGTGTATACATTTCTTTGATACTAGAGAAATAGTAAAAATGACTGTCAAGAACCGACTTAAAAGGAGAATTAAGTGCAAGATACACAGAAATGTGCCTCAGAGCCTGGTAGGGATTTGTAGAAACGAAGAATAGCCACCATCACAGAATGTAAACATTAAGAGGAATTATTCTTATAATTAAATTACAGAAAAGGAAACTGAGATTCACAGCTACAGACCGACTTTCCCAAAGTAACCAAAGACGTTAACAGCAAGGCTGAGACCATAAAACCTTATGAGAGTCCAGTGGCTTTTCAATGCTTTTGTAGTTTTANCAGCTACAGACCGACTTTCCCAAAGTAACCAAAGACGTTAACAGCAAGGCTGAGACCATAAAACCTTATGAGAGTCCAGTGGCTTTTCAATGCTTTTGTAGTAGCAGTCAGTCCTGGTATGCTGATTATATGTGTATGACTTGAATAGACATACAATTGGATATACCATTCATAGATCTATAAAAGTAAGTGATAGTTCCTTCTCCCAAACTTGTTACCTTGTGAGTCACTCTAGCCACATGTGAGTCACTCTAGCCATACCCAAGAGCAACACAAGACAGAGGAAGACACACAGGTCCATAGGAATGACTGTGGTGTTTCATGAGATGACTAAAAACTTAAATACAAAACTTAGATACAGGGGTGCCTGGGTGGCTCAATCAGTTAAGCGTCTGCCTTCAGCTCAGGTCATGATCTCTGGGTCCTGGGATCAAGCCCCATGTCAGGCTCCCTGCTCAGGAGAGGTCTGCTTCTCTCTCTCTCTCCCTCTGCTCCTCCCCACTGCTTATTCTCTCTCTCTCAATAAATAAATAAAATCTTTACAAATAAACTTAAAAACTTGGGGCGCCTGGGTGGCACAGCGGTTAAGCGTCTGCCTTTGGCTCAGGGCGTGATCCCGGAGTTATGGGATCGAGCCCCACATCAGGCTCCTTTGCTATGAGCCTGTTTCTTCCTCTCCCACTCCCCCTGCTTGCATTCCCTCTCTAGCTGGCTGTCTCTATCTCTGTCGAATAAATAAATAAAATCTTAAAAAAAATAAATAAAAATAAACTTAAAAATTAAAAAAAAAACCCTTAGATACAAGTAGACCTGTGTATCTCTCAGTTTCCTTAGATATGGATCAAGAACTGGGCATGTTGAGGTGCTCTGCTTCTGATTGCAGCCATCACTAGAGTGGCCCTGCTTCTCCTCTATACTTCCTGGAGATGAGTGGTCCCATCATGAAACACCATCGTTCTCCCTTTCTTTCAAACCAATACTCTGAAATCCTCCAGGTGGTAGGAAGCTCAGAGAACAAACACATTCCTTATTGGTTTGTATCTTAGGAATCCTCTCTTGACCTTGACTCACAAGCTGAGAGGACATGCAGATCTGGACTTTTTAGTCCCCTGCAGCATTCAAATGTCAGAATTTAGAAAGCATTTGATAGAATCACTACAGCTGTGTTGGTCAGAGTGACTTTCCTGAGGTAGCATGTTACTAACCTTCCAACCACTGCTGCCATTCCTCCTACCAAAATACGGCAGGTTTTATCAATGAAGAATATACCAGAAGCCAAATGATAGAGTTCAAGCTCTGAATTCAGTCTGGAGACATTAGCTCCACAAACCCTTGCTGAGTAAGTGCCACACAAAAGGAGAGAAAACTGAACGTAGTTTAAAACAAGAAATGGAGGGGCGCCTGGGTGGCACAGCGGTTAGGCGTCTGCCTTCAGCTCAGGGCATGATCCCGGAGTTATGGGATCGAGCCCCACATCAGGCTCCTCTGCTATGAGCCTGCTTCTTCCTCTCCCACTCCCCCTGCTTGTGTTCCCTCTCTTGCTGGCTATCTCTATCTCTGTCAAATAAATAAATAAATAAATAAATCTTTAAAAAAAATTAAAAAATAAAAAAAAACAAGAAATGGACAGGAATATATGAAATAACTCTTATCATGGATTAAAAACAAACTGGTATCTCACTCACAGATTCAGTCTGCTCAGGCCCACATCTCATAGGATATTCATCTGCAAAGTTGATGACTGGAAAATGGAACCATTTTTGGGAAATGATACCAGATTCCTTAAAGATCTGAGAAAGTTCTATGTTTTTCAGATTGTGAACTATCAGAAAGGACATGCCCTGTCAGAAAACCCACTTGGCCTGGGGCGCCTGGGTAGCTCAGTCTTTAAACATCTGCCTTCAGCTCAAGGCGTGATCCCGGAGTCCTGGGATCGAACCCCACATCAGGCTCCTCCACTGGGAGCCTGTTTCTTCCTCTCCCACTCCCCCTACCTGTGTTCCATCTCTCGCTGGCTGTCTCTCTCTCTCTGTCCAATACATAAATAAAAATCTTTAAAAATAAAAAAAATAATAGTAATAAAAAAGAAAACCCACTTGGCCTACACCAGTTTACACTCACCAATATTTAAGGACAGTTGGAGACAGGGATGCACGCTTTTTGGATCTTAGTCTTTGCTCTGACATTGGCTGGATATGTCTTTTTACACAATGGAGAGTTGTGTGAAGAAGAGAGAAGATTTTCAGGAAAGCCTTTTAAGAATCAGGAATTGTTGCATACATATGTTATCAAAATAATCTATCCTATGCTACGATGATTCCAGAGGAAAGAAGGCCTAAATGTGAGCAGGTCATGTAGGAACTGAAAGTGAAGACCCCAAATAATGGACTTATAGATAAATACAGATGTTTATAGAAAACCAGATAATGTCTGGCTTTTCAAATCCAAAATTCATACCAAAGTTAGTGTTGATTATCCAAATGTGAAATAGTGGATATTACCATTTCTTAATAGTCTATTGTGTGCCAGGTAGCAGCTAAGTACTTTACATATATTCTCAAATTAAAATTTAATTCTCAGCCCAATTCCAGGAGGTGGATATTGTTTTCAACTGCATTTGAGAATACTGAGGCACAAAGACACTGAGCTGGTTGTCTGGAGTTCTGCCACTAGTAAAAAGCTGAACTGGGATTTATTTTTTTTTTTTAAAGATTTTATTTATTTATTCGACAGAGAGAGAGACAGCCAGCGAGAGAGGGAACACAAGCAGAGGGAGTGGGAGAGGAAGAAGCAGGCTCATAGCAGAGGAGCCTGATGTGGGGCTCGATCCCACAATGCTGGGATCACGCCCTGAGCTGAAGGCAGATGCTCAACCGCTGTGCCACCCAGGCGCCCCTGAACTGGGATTTAAACCCCCAACATACTACAAGGCCATGGTTTTGTCCATTATACTACATGGCACTGAGCTGAAGAAAGACAACTGTAGTGAAATGTGCAAAGTTTTAAGGGTCCATATCAGAGCCCTAGTCAAGGGCTTTGTTTTAAAGACATCAACCATAGACAAAAAGGTCTCCGTATTTCATCCCCATTCCCTTTGTGCATCTCAGGGATAATAGTGCAGCATTTAAATCCTTGTTCTGCTCTGAAATGAGTTTGCATGGTGCACTGGGTGTTATACGCAAATAATGGAACATTACATCAAAAACTAAGGATATATTGTATGGTGACATAATTTTTATTATGTTGTGTTAGTCACCATATGGTACATCCCAAGATTTTGATGTAAAGTTTCATGATTCATAACTTGTGTATAACATCCAGTGCTGCATGCAACACATGCCCTCCTTAACACCCATCACCGGCCTATCCCAATCCCCCACCGCCTCCCCTCTGAAGCCCTCAGTTTGTTTCCCAGAGTCCATAGTCTCTCGTGGTTCATCTCCCCTTCTGTTTACCCCCCCTTCATTCTTCCCTTCCTTCTCCTACCAATCTTCCTGCTTATGTTCCATAAATGAGTGAAACCATATGATGATTGTCTTTCTCTGCTAGACTTATTTTATTATTAAAAAAAAAAAAAGAAACGAGTATTATCCATGTAAGTACTGTCAAGGAGAACCCAACTTTAAACTTTCCCCAATTTTCTCAAAAATAAAAGTTTTCAAGGACAAACATTGTTGCAGATCATAACTTGACAGTGAACATCTCAAAACTCTGCACAGCTATATTTGAATAGAAGCCAAATTTATGGAAAAAAATGTCCACTTCAAAAGCTTAATGAAGGCAATTTGTCAACAATTTCACACATCATTTGCTCACAACCTTTGAATAGAAAGTTTCCCAATCTACCTTTTTCCCATGTGAACTTCTGGTCATGTGCATTTAATGATTCATTTATCATCATTTTCCCCAGGAACTGAGATGCAAGGAAAGTGCAATCTAGAAGATCTGGGAAAATATATTCTTTGTGATATGCTTATCATTTATATTTATTTTTTATGTACTATCAGAGCAATGTACATGGAATTATGGCAGAGGCTGGTCTAAGATTTGGAATAAATTTGCTACACAAAAGGTTAAAACAACTTAATGCATCTTAGAGTGTCTAGATGTAAGACTTCTAAAAATTTTGTAGACAAGTAGAGAGGGGAGAGAAGAGGAAAAGAGAGGCAATGAATATGACTTTCCAGGAGAACAAGCAAAGCTCCCCTTGGCACTGACTTTTTAAATAATTAACAAGAAACTCTTTGCAAAGGGACCTACCATTACTGTTGACTGTCAGCATGCTTTTGTAACCAGAACACCTGAGGGATTAGTTGATGGAAAGTAATTAATAAGAGCAAGAATAGGAGAGCAAGAATAGGATTTGCTGCGTGGAACTCATACTATTTGGAAATCTGGTACTCATAAAGTGTTGCACTGATTGAGGGAGGAGGTGCCGATGTTTCTGCTATTTTAGTAAAGGAAAGGAGTGTAAAACACTTCAACCAACAGAAAAGAGGAGCAAAACATTTGGAGCTGAATACTTACCCCAGAAACTATTTTTCTGTTAAATTTTTAATGTAAGGTACCACTTCCCTATTGCGTACTTGGGCCGCCCACATATGGAACTCAGGTGTGACATCTACATTGGCAAACAAAGGGAGTTTTATAAGACAAGGTGAAAAATACTGTTGACCCAGATATGTAGATAATTTGTCAAAAGGAATTAGAACTAGAAAAAAAAATGGGAAAACTGGTGGAGGATTTGGGAAAAGGGAGTTGGAATAAATTATCCAGTGATTTTCACCCTTCCATCCATTTTTTCAGCATAAAGAAGAATTATGTTTGCTAAACTATTTGGACCATAATGATTCACTCATTCCACACTGGTGGTGGAATCTGGTACGTGTTTGTGCATGTGCCTGTGTGCACACATACTTATATTTACATGTAAGTGCTTTGTCAGAATAAAATGTTTGGGCTACCCAAATTACCCAACTGATTTTAAGTAGTTTTACCAGATATACATTGAAATCATCGAAGTTCTTAATTCAGAGATAGTTTGCTGAAGAGCTCGATTAAATGTTCTCGTTCTTCTGTTGTTTATGTTTTACTGAGAGCAGAAAAAATGTTGTTGCTTTCAGCTGAACTGATCAATGTCTGGAGGTAGACACTTAACCTCATCCTGTAAATGTCAGGGTCCTGGGGAAGCTTCTTTATAGCTTCCCCTGGGTGACTGTGCTTACCCCGATGACACTTTGCTGAGTGCATAATGATGGTAGGATCGTTTTGTTTTTTAAAAAACTGTGAATATATTGCTCCATTGGCTTTCATCATCTTTGTTGTTTACGAGCATTCACACATCATTCTTTTTGCCCCAGCTTTATTGAGATATAATTAACATATAATCTTTATCCATTCATTTGTTGACAGACATTTAGATTGTTTCCATAGCTTGGCTATTGTCAATAATGCTGCCATGAACATAGGCGTTCTAAGTTTTTTCCCCCATTACCCTCATTTTTCAAATTCCACTGCGGTAGGTCTAGGTGTGGGTGTTATCTTATTCACATCGACGTTCAGATGGTGCTTTCCATCTGAAAACTTGTAGAAAATAGTCTTCTATAAATTTGAGTAATTCTTCCTTGCCATTTGCATTTATTCTCTTTTACCGGAACTCTCATTAGACAGATAATGGAATTTCTGAATCTATTTTCCAGGTCTCTTAATTTTTTCTTTTATTTTCTGTATTTCTTATTTTGTGTTTTATTCTGTGAGCATTCACAACCTCACAACTGTGAAGTTGTAGCTTCTGAATTTGGTCTTTATTGGCTAATCTGTTTAGTCCATTCCATCTGCTTAGATTTTTTTTAAATTTCAGTGATCATATTTTTTTTTCCATTTTCAAGATATCTAATATGTTAGTTTACATAGCAGCCTACTCCTGATTTTCCTGTCTTATGTTTCTGAGGTTAATAATGACACTTTAATTTTTAAAACATTTTTATTGAAAAGGTGATTCATGCTCATTGTAAAAGGTACCCCCCCCCCAAAAAAAAAGCTTCAGTGAACAGATAAGAAATTAAGTCGTCTTCTATTTAGGGCCAGCAGAAGCTCCTGGAGAGCAACCTATGTCAACAGTTTCTTTTTTGTGGGTATAGAATTCCAGAAATTTTCTGTGCATATTAAGCATATATTTGAATGTGGGCATGTACATTTTTGAAAAAAAAAAAATTGGTCTGTATCGGAAACCGGGATGTACTGTATGGTGACTAACATAATATAATAAAAAATCATTTAAAAAAAGAAAGTGAAGCTAAAAGCGTCTCTTTGACTAAAAAAAAAGGTCTGTAAACATGCTTCTGAAATATGACTATTTTTGTTGTTTCTTTTCATTATTGCACTTATATGATTTTGGAGGTAATTTTATATCCACACATACAGAACTTTTTAAAAAATACTCTCTTGAAATTTCTTGTATGGGTCACCATAAATTATTTATTAACTGTCTTATTGATAAACATTAAGATTCTTACTGTTTTTGCCATTACAAATAATACCGTAGTAAACATCCTGCATATTTACTTTTTTCTCATCATGCGACTATAAGTTATAGAATGAATTCTTAGAAATGGAATTGCCAAGTCTAAATGTATACACACTTAAAATGTTGATGAACATTACCAAATTGTCCTAAAAAGAGGTTGTATTAATAATTTATGAATGCCTACTTCCTTATAACCTTAACAAATCCATACATTATCTTTTAGAGTAATTAGCTCTTTTTCTGCCAGGTGTGTTGCAATTTTCCCCACTTTTTCACTCTGCTTTTAATTTTATTTCAATGCAATTCTTTAAAACTTTATTTTCTTCTAGGTTTTTGTTATTTTTAAAAAGGTCTTTCTCATGCCAAAATTGGAAAAATATTTAACCATGTTTTCTCCTAATACTTTTCTTTCACCTTAAATTTATTTTTATTGCAATGAATGAGGAAGCAAGCCAAATAGTATTTTCTTAGTTAGTGGGTGTCACTAAAATTGAATAGCACTTTTATCAGATGCTAAATTATCATATGATTATATTTCTTTTTTTTTTAAAGATTTTATTTATTTATTTGACAGAGATAGAGACAGCCAGCGAGAGGGGGAACACAAGCAGGAAGAGTGGGAGAGGAAGAAGCAGGCTCATAGCAGAGGAGCATGATGTGGGACTCGATCCCATAACGCCGGGATCACGCTCTGAGCTGAAGGCAGCCGCTTAACCGCTGTGCCACCCAGGCGCCCCCATATGATTATATTTCTTTATGTCTTCTTCTATTTGCTAATAACTCTGTTTTGGGGGGTGTTTGTTCTTTTTGCTGAATTTGATGACATCATATTGATGTACTAAAATATAGGGTAATTTGGGTTATGTGCTTTATATTTGAGATTCTCTGTGCCCCTGTCTGTGGATATTCTTGGAAACTGTTGCTAGCATTTGTTACGGGAGGAGCAGAATCTAATTCTGCTTAGGGGGTAAGTGCTTTATCATCTGGTACAGCCCTTCCTTTACTCATGAGTATCCTCAGAGATGTTGGGCACTGCTTTGAGTCTCTGGATCCATCCAGCTTGGGGATAAAGAGCCCTCTTGTATCCATGAACCACTAGACATCAATTACCGAGGGAGGATGCAGTAGGGAAGAGAAGCACCATACTTCTTAGCTGTTTCTGTGGTTTACAAAACAATCACCCAGGCAATTGCCTGCCCTAGCTCCCCTTCCTGCTCCCTGATCCTATTACCTCTGGGCTTAGAGCCTCTGTAGAAGTGCCCCTACCTTTTCTAGAAGTCCTATCTTGCATGTGCCATTGGCCATCAAACTTGTCTGCCTTCCATTAATCAAGGATTTCTCCAAAATTTCAATCCATCAATGGCAATCTCTTGTTTTCTAGCATGTTTTAAAGAATCTCTTTTTTTGTCATTTCTAATCTTGTGTGGGAATGGCAAGTGAGCATAGGCGTTTGTTGTGCCATTTTGACCCAAGCTACAAACCTCTCCCTTCTTAGGAAAATCGTGTACAATTTCCAGTTATGAAAAACAGAATATTTTTCATGAAGTGTGGTCTCAGACCGTTCGTTTATCATGCAGCTTTCAGCAATATTAACTGTATGATTCTTGTAGCTTTAAAGAGTACTGTTTCATCATGAGTTCCTCTAAAGCAGAGCCTGCGATGAGAACTTTCTATTCAGGCATTTTATTTGGAAGGTAATCACAGGAATCAGGAGTGAGGGGGAGGGGAGAATAAAACAGGGAAGGAGGAAAACTTAACAAAATGGTACATTATCAAGGCTGTCACCATAGGCAATGGGGGCTCCATTCCACTAAGTATTTCCAGAGAATGTATAAGACACATCCCAGAATTGTCCCCCTGAGGGAGGGGAGACATGTCCATTTACTCACTGGCTTCAGTCCCCTGTTGGCTGAAGGATTTCCCTCAGTGACTTTAACTCTGCTTGTATGTTCCTATGCCTGCTGGCCAATGTCCCTGCAGTGTTGGAGAGAAAATGATGCCTCAAGGAAAAGATGGCTAGGCTTCTGGAGGAGAAAACATACTCTGCTCATGCTTGAAGTGAGGGATTGTCAGGACAAGATTATCCTAAATTAATTTATTATTTTTTAAAAAAGATTATTTATTTATTTGACAGAGAGAGGGAACACAAGCAAGGGGGATGGGAGAGGGAGAAGCAGGCTTCCCGCTGAGCAGGGAGCCTGATGTGGGGCTTGATCCCGGGACCCTGGGATCATGACCTGAATCGAAGGCAGACACTTAACAGCTGAGCCACCCAGGTGCCCCAAGATTATCCTAAATTTAAATGAAACTCTCCATTGCACCTGTGGCTAAAATCAGAGGTCAGTCAGGGTGATCAATGTTGGCTCCGGAGGCATGTAAGAAAAGTACATACTGGCCTTAGCAAAGTGTGTGGTGAGAAAAAGGTCATAGAACATATCTTGAATGGTCGTTGCCAACCACGACTTCTTTGAGAGTTCCTGGGCCAAGTTCTATTGCGGTTTACTGGTCACCCTCTGTCAATGCATACAGGATACCTTTCTCAGTTTCTGAAGCCTGAAAAGGGTGTACTATTTCTGAAGACCTATATGGCCTGAATCCTACTAGAGCGCTCTACTTATTTTTTATAAGTAGCATTTATATTAGAGGGTGATTTAACATTACTATGATATGTAATAATATAGTCTTATTACTTATGCAAGAATGGTGACTAATGGCATACATGATCCACTGCCAAAATAACAGAACAGCTTTTCAGTTATATACACCTTCCTGTAAACTTCCACATGGGACGGCAGAATGTCACTCAACAGTGTGCTCCAATATGACATTTGAGTTATTATTTATTTGCCATTTATAGTTTAGTACCTTTTCTTATTTCATACAATCATCAAATTTGCTCAGTTTCAAAGTGATCCATCAAAAACCTCACAGGCACGAGAACAACCAAAACCGTGCCAACGTTCATATGTTAAGACAGCGCGGTTTGGCAATGAAACTAAAATGACCCTCACTCGCCTGCTGTTAGTCCTGTTTGCAGACCTTACATCTCTGAACAGAATAGGGACTAAAAATTCTGCTAAATCTTGTGTGCACATCACAAGATCTTGAGGTTGAAATAGAGCCTGAAATAGAGGTCCAGACTGTAATATGGACAATTCGCACATTGTGAGGCACCATGGCATCCAAAATGGCTACACGTGGAACTGTGTCCTTGCTTTGCACAATTCTCTGCTAACTGAGATTTAATCTGCATTAACATCGAGCCCTACAGAGAAGCATGGTTCTGATCTGCATACATTTCTGTTAACAGCGTATTATGAAAGGAAGGACGGCTGTATGTAATTCAACTCACAGATGGTCAGAAATACAGAATAACAACCTGGCTCAGTAACGTCCATGCTTTGTGCGTCAGTGTGGAAAGCCAGGCAGCACTGACGTGTACAAGCAGGTTTACTGACTGAGCTGTGCTCTCTGTCTGTGGTCCATCTATTTGAGAATGGGTTCTCTTCCCATTGCTGGGGAAAGGAAATAATTCCACTGCCTGTAAAGGCACTTGGATGATTTGTACCAACTTGTATTTTCATCTTTTTAAAATAAGGTCCCATACTTCTGGCCAGAATATCTTTATTCAAAGTAGAAGCAAAAGCAAGTTAAAGATAAGTATGCCTTCATCAACAGTCCAGGATAGGGATAACAGCTACTTTGGTCCAGCACTGGTATTGGCTGAATGTCTCTGCTCCCCCCACCCCAATTCATATGTTGAAATCCTAACCCCCAATGTGACGGTATGAAGAGGTGGAGCCTTTAGGAGGTAGGTGTGAGGGTGGAGCCCTTGTGAATAGGATTAGTGCCCTCTTACGAAGAGACTCAGAAGGACCATCTGCAAACCAGGAAGAGGTTCTGACCAGTCCCTGGATCTGCCAGGACCTCCATCTTGGACGTTCTAACCTCCAGAACTATAAAAAAATAAATCCTTATTGTTCAAGCCACCCAGTCTATGATATTTTTATTATAGCAGCCAGAATGGCCTAAGACAAGCATCATTCCAAATTGTATAGCACGCAACCACTAACATTTTAAAGGGAGGACTATCATTTGTTGATCTTTCATGACATTGCTATAATATTTCTGTGGTTGATGGTGGATAGATTTCACGACAGAAGGCTAAGCAAAACTTTAAGCAAACAACTTTGGGAAATTCTAGAATTAGAACAAAACAAGAGGTTATTTTAGAGTCTGTTTATCAGAAGGTTACTGGAGTTTCAGTTTCTGCTCCTGGCTATTGTTTGTGGTGTTCCTAATCACCATTGTCACTCGCCAGTACATTCTCGCAGCTTTTAAACATTTCCAGTTCCCCAAATATGATGCTTCCAAGCAAGACTCATTCCGTTGCAAGCATAAAAGCACAAATAATTTTTAAACTGGGAGGATCCATTAAAAAACCAATAAGTCCAATAATTTCGTTTTAAATAAGAGGAAACTGATACCCAAGATTTTAAGTGATGTGGCCAAAGTCTCCTAACTTTTTAAGAAGCAGAGCTCTGTCTTTCTTCTAAATCTTCATTCTGGGAAGTAGAATAGAACTGCCTTGCCAGCATATAGATAATTCCTGGGAGGAAACATGGAAAATAAAAGAATTGCTTTCATAGGCAGATTTCTGGATAATTTCCCTCATTTTTTATTTCTTTTACCATTATTACAATATGTCATTTCCATGAATAAAAATGTGGGGAAGAATAAAAAGGAAACAAATTGCAAACAATTAGATTTACCAGTTCTTCTTGAAAGATAACATATTTAACATATGTTTCTCCAGATTATAGCAGCCTGGAGGAAAAGAGTTTTGAAATAAGAGCAACAAGAAGCATTTTTCTGACTCAGGTCTTGCCCACAGGATTGCAAGAAATTTAGCCTCCCTTAAATTCTTCCCAACTAGTTCAGAAAGTCATTATCTGGGGGTTTTTCATACGAGCACATAGTATTGTCCCCCTAGCAATGTTAATCCTACACACCCTTGCTCTCTAGGCTCTGTTGCTTCTTTTGTGGGACAAATACAGAAATACCACTTGCCTTCTATCAAGGGAGAGATTTGGGGATCAGAAGGAAGCCATGGAGAGGGTGCCACACAGCCTGAATGGCTGTGTCTGGATGATTCTCCACAGATACTGTGGCTCTTGCTAATGCGAGCAGTCATGGCGGGGAGTTACTTGTCCTGGCCCCAGTACACCTTTGTGATATTTCCCTGAGGAGCGCGGCCCAAGACCTGGCAGTGGGCAGACTGCCCCACACGATTTCAGATGGAATACTCTTCAGGAGAGAAATGAACCTGAGCTAGGGTATGTTTGCTCGTGGGTCCCTTGGGGACAAGCTGCCTTCATTCTGTGTCATCAGTGAGACCGCAGTGTTTCTACTTTCCCTTCCATTTTAGGGACCAGGGATCATGTTGGATTCTCCTAGAGCAATGACGAACTAGGCTGAGGAAAGCATGAAGCTTCTACCACCTGAAGAATGAAAGTCCACAAATCCCACGTTGGGGCAGGTGTCCAGGCCCTCTTTTGCACATAGGTCTACTGGGGTTTTGGAGGGAATGAGGGGGGCCATCTGACTGAGAGGGACAAAAACTTTGAAGTGGAAATGTAGAAAGATAAGAGGGACTGAAGGGACAGAGGGACATTGGGAGTGACAGAGGGTTGCCCTGAAACACTCTCTGAAGACACAATGTGAGACATCTCCCCTCTGGGGAGGAAGCAAACTTATTAGGTGAGGTCCCGAGTTCTTGTCTTCCCAACTGGCACTATTTCTAGTGGCTTTCCTGATTCTACAAGAAAACAGTCATTTTACCTCCTTCTGGGTCAGTGTATGTGAGTTTTGGGAAGATGGTGTGCTGGAACATAGAAAGGACCCAACACCCGCTTCCCAACAGCCTGGATGGGGAAGAGGCCCTCAGGAGGGTGGAGCTGAGGGCGGAGAGGTTCTTCCCTTGTGAAGTCATCAGGGGAAGGAGGAAGAGACTGCCAAGGAGCAGACGGGTTGGGTCCTTGAGTTGCTCAGCACAGCAGTTCCCCCGGCCTCTTCCGCACAGGAGATCAGAGGGAAAGCCACGCCACCCCCTCTCAGGGAGCACCGTGTTGATTGGTGTCCATGTGGATGGCACCCTGGGGGGAAAGACATGTGGATTTATTTATACTGCTGTATAATACATTATCACATATTTCATGGTTCAAAACAATATAATTTTGTTATCTTTATAGGTCTGTATGTCACAAGTCTGAAATAATTTCCACTGGGCTAACATCAGGGTGTCAGCAAGCCCAAGTGCCTTCTGAAGACCCTGGGAGAGTTAATTTCCTGGCCTTTCCAGCTTCTAAGGCTACCTGCCTCCCTTGACTCATGGCTGTCCCCTCCATCTTCAAACCACAGGGCAGCATCTTCTCTCTGACCCCTGCTTTCTTCCCTTCATCTTCTTACTCTTACTTGGATCTTGTCTGATCTGCACATAGGCATCTTTGGGGAAGGCTATTATTAGTCTACCCTAGGTGCATAGTCTGGGCAGAGACATGGGGAGGCCCTGGGTAGGGACCCCCCCCATCTACATTAGGACGGGGGACAAGGCTGGGTCTGGACTTGGGCCATTATGGCCCTAATTCCCATGCATTGGCTTCCCAGGCCCCTCACTCCCAGTGTCCCCATGCACTGAATTGAGGGCTAAGTTCCCTACCCATTTTGTTTGGTCATCCCCTTGTGGACCCCCCACCATGCACCTTTTGCCGTTCACAAAGAAGTCTGAGTGATACAGTCAAGTTGCCCTCTCTTTCCTGTAACCAATCAGTTGTTAGAGACAAATTCATGCCCCTTTATTTTATCCTTCCCTAGGAGGCTCTGTCTTGTGCAAAGTGGTCAGCCCCACAAGACATATCAGAAAGCTCATGTGTATGTGAATCCTCAGGGTGGATACCCATCAGGCCCTTGGGCTAGCATCCTATTGCTGTCATGACTCAACATAAACGTTTCTGGGGCCTAAAATACACACCAGAAAAACAACCTGTTGATATTTTTTTTCAATAAAGTAACTAATAATTTTGAGATAGTAAGATTCAAACAAAAACCTGCTTATTATCAATTGCAATAAATTATCTTAACTATGCAATTTGGAAAAATTATGCTTAGCATTTTGTAAATGCAGCCTTTTTCAATAACACAAAGCATTTATTCTATGAAAAATTTATCACTTGAAGATAAATAGAAAACAGATTTATCAAGAACAAATCAGCATTAAAACTAATACAACTACTCATAAATAATAATAAGATGCTCACATAAATAACGAATGCCAGGCTCCAGTCTCACAGCCCTTCTGGCTCACGCACAAACCAGGAAGGCAAAGCGAGAGCAGGAAGGCCAGCGTGAGCTGAGGAGGGGGCGTGAGCTGCACTGTGAAAGGAAGGGAGAAGTCTCTTAAAGGTTAGAATCTGGGGAAATGGAGAGAAGGGGAAAAGTGAGCGGAGTTTGCAGTGAGTAAATTGGTAATCTGAAACCTCCCCATTAGCAGGACCTGCTACATGTTTAAATGCTAGGTGTGAGCGTTTTTATTGGGGTGAGGGGGATCACAGAAAATGAGTAACGTTCCACACTTCACCCTGTGTGGAGCAGAGAAATAAGAAAAAGGCTGAGAGGTGAGAACAAGCGTTTGGTAGGAGCCAAAAGTGACCAGGAGAACATGAGCCCCCTGGGAAGTAACAAATTTAGGGAGGTTTTGGACTTCCCACCAAGTGTGAGTTAAAGCCAGTTCGCATTTTTCTCCATTTCAAGAGACTGGAAGGCCTCAGTGGATATCTGAATTACACTCGTTTCAAAAAGTCGACCTCTGCTTTTTAAGGGCGGTGTGTTTTATAAACCTCACGGAGATGAAGCAGAGGGGAGTTGCAAATCCGCTACACCGTGTCACCAAGACCCAGGCGACAAGAGGGGTCGAGGTGCACAGAGGAGGATTCTGCGGTCGAAGCTTGGCAAGCACATGGACCTGGCACGGAAGACAGCAGGTGAGCGATATCGTGGTGGTAACAGGAGGTGAGGATACACCTCGGAGAGCCACGGCCTTGGCGGAAAAGGAGGCAGACGTGCTGGGGGTTCTCTGATAATCACGCTGAAAAATTTTGAAAGAGGGAAAAACGCTAAGATTTAACAACTATTTTGAAAACTCGTCTTCGTTTTGGCCATCATTTGGGTCAGTGGTGGTGATTCAAGTTTGTTAATCTTTCTAAATATTTCAATACGTGGCAAAGCGAAAAAAGTTCTCTGACATACTGAGTTAATTTTTTACTGAGCGACAATGGGAAATCTGTCAGGGTGGCCAGTAAGTTTCAGACTTCTGAATGAAAGACAATTAATAATGTATCTAGTGGATGAACAAAACTAGCCAATGTAATTACAGTAGAACCTGAGAAATTGGCCAAAAACATTCAGGCGCACAGCTTGGGGAAAGAAAATTTCCCCCCTCCAAGCCACACTAAGTCAACAACAAAAAATAATTTTAGAACCTTTCTTTCTAAAGGGAAGTAAATTTACGCCAGGAATATTAATTTTAAAAGCCATAAAAATAGCTGTATAGGAATTCAAGTAAACCTTAATATGTCTTCTTGATGAATGAATCCCTTTAATATTATGAAATGTGCCTTTTTATTCTGAGCAATATGCCTCGTTTGGAAATCTACCCTGTCTAACATTAATATAGTCACTCTAACTTTCTTTGGATTCGTGTTTGCATGAGATATCTTTTTCCATTCTTTCATTTTAAAAAGAATTAGCTTTACTGAAGTATAACTTAAAAACAAAATATTCAGCAAGGATAGGAATATAACTTGAAGAATTTTGACCAATGCATATGGCCCTTAACCACTGCTACAGTGACGATATTGAACACTCCCGTCACCTCATCAAATTTCTCCACGTCTTTTCTGCCATTTCCTCCTCTTCCCTCTGGACACTGTCTCTGATCTGCTCTCTATCCCTAGAGTTTTGCCTTTTCTAGACTTTCATGCCAATGGAACTGTACAGTATGGAGTCTTTCGTGTCTGACATCTTCCTCTTAGGACAATGTTTTTGAGATCCATCTATGTGGATGAAGTGTTAAAGGGATCAGTGATTTGTTCCCTTTTACCACTGAGGGGTGTACTTCTGTAAAGCTAAACCACAATTTGTTTTTCCATTCATTAGCTGATGGACATTTAGGATCTTTCTAGTTTGGGGCTATTATGAATAAAGCTGCTGTGAATATTGGAGTACAAGTCTTTGTATAGATCCATTTCCCAGGATGCATACCTAAGAATGGAAATGCTGGAGCACATGGCAGGTGTGTCAAACTTTGTAAGAAACAGCCAAACCATTCTCCAAAGTAGCTGAACCATTTTGCATCCCCGCCAGCAATATGGTAGAGTTCCACGTCCTCGTCAACACTAAATCCTTCTAATTTTAGCTGTTCTTGCTGTTATTCCTTTCGATTTTAGCTAACCTAGTGGGTCTGTAGTGGTATCTCACTGTCGTTTTAATGAACACTCTTCCAATACTAATGATGTTAAGTATCTTTTCATGTGCTTGTTTACTATTTGTATATATTCATTTTAAGCGTATTCAAATCTTTTTTTTCCACTTTTTAATTGGGCTATAAGATTTCTTTATATATTTGGATTCCGCATCCAGACAAATGTTTTGCAAATCTGTGACTTGATTCCATTTTCTTTACAGTGCTTTTGGAGAGCAAATGTTTTTAATTTTAACAAAGTCCAATTAAATTTTTTTCTTTTATAGTTTGTGCTGTTTTTGTCCTATTTAAAAATCTTTTCCTAATTTGAGGTCTCTACATTTTTTCATAGGTTTTCTTATAAAATTTTAATAGTTTTGGCTCCTATATTTAGGTCTGTGATCCATTTGAAACCAATTTTTGTATATGGTATGTGTTAAGGTTTGGGATTCTTTTTTATTTTTCTTTTTTGCATATGGATAGCTGATGTTTTCAGTATCATTTGTTGAAAAGATTATCCTTATATTGAATTGCTTTGTCATCTTTGTCAAAAATCAATTGGATGTATTGGAATCTCTGTTCTGTTCCATTGATTCTAGGTGTATCTGTCTTATACCTATAACACATTGCTTCATTACTGTAACTTTATAGAAAGACTTGAATTGAGGTTGTGTAAATCATCCAACTCTACTCTTCTTTTTCAAAGTGTTTTGGCAATTTTAGGTTCTTTGAATTTCCATAAAGACAAGCTCTTCATTATTTACAACACAATATTTTTAATGTCAACAAAAAAGTTTGTGATGATTTTGTCTGGGATTGTATTGAAAATGTTGTTCAATTTGGAGAGAATGGAAATCTTAATAACATTGAATCTTTTGGGTCAGGGACATTGTATATCTCTCATTTTATTTTGGTCTTACTTAATTTCTCTCACAACTGTTTATAGTTTTAAGTACACAGTCATGCAAATGTTTTGTTAAACTCATACCTGCATATTTTGTATTTTTAATTATTTTGAGGATGACATCTTTTTTTTTTGGATGGGAATGTTATACTGTTTTGAGTTTTTAATGCACTGTAATATAAGCATAATATTTTTTCCTTTTCTTATAATAATTTTTTATTATATTATGTTAGTCACTATATAGTATAGCCTTAGTTTTTGATGTAGTGTTCCATGATTCATTATTTGCATGTAACACCCAGTGCACCATGCAATATGTGCCCTCCTTAACACCCATCACCGGCCTATCCCAATCCCCCACCCCCTCCCCTCTGAAGCCCTCAGTTTGTTTCCCAGAGTCCATAGTCTTTCGTGGTTCATTCCCCCTTCTGTTTACCCCCCCTTCATTCTTCCCTTCCTTCTCCTACCGATCTTCCTATTTCTTATATTCCATAAATGAGTGAAACCATATGATAATTGTCTTTCTCTGCTTGACTTATTTCACTTAGCATTATCTCCTCCAGTCCCATCCATGTTGCTGCAAATGTTGGGTAATCGTTCTTTCTGATGGCTGAGTAATATTCCATTGTATATATGGACCACATCGTCTTAATCCAGTCATCTGTTAAAGGGCATCTCGCCTCCTTCCACAATTAACTATTGTGGACAATGCTGCTATGAACATTGGGGTGCATATGGCCCTTCTCTTCACTACGTCTGTATCTTTGGGGTAAATACCCAGTAGTGCAATTATTGGATCATAGNTGCCCTCCTTAATACCCATCACTGGCCTATCCCAATCCCCCACCCCTCTCCCCTCTGAAACCCTCAGTTTGTTTCCCAAAGTCCATAGTCTCTTATGGTTCATTCCCCCTTGTGTTTGCCCCCCCCTTCATTCTTCTCTACCTTCTCCTACTGATCTACCTATTTCTTATGTTCCATAAATGAGTGAAACCATATGATAATTGTCTTTCTCTGCTTGACTTATTTCACTTAGCATTATCTCCTCCAGTCCCATCCATGTTGCTGCAAATGTTGGGTAATCGTTCTTTCTGATGGCTGAGTAATATTCCATTGTATATATGGACCACATCGTCTTAATCCAGTCATCTGTTAAAGGGCATCTCGCCTCCTTCTACAATTAACTATTGTGGACAATGCTGCTATGAACATTGGGGTGCATATGGCCCTTCTCTTCACTACGTCTGTATCTTTGGGGTAAATACCCAGTAGTGCAATTATTGGATCATAGGGTAGCTCGATTTTTAACTTTTTGAGGGACCTCCACACTGTTTTCCAAAGTGGCTGTACCAACTTGCATTCCCACCAACAGTGTAAGAGGGATCACCTTTCTCCACATCCTCTCCAACATTTGTTGATTCCTGCCTTGTCAGTTTTTTCATTCTAACAGTGTAAGGTGGTATATCAATGTGGTTTTGGTTTGAATTTCCCGGACGGCTAATGATTTTGAACATTTTTTCATGTGTCTGTTAGCCATTTGTATGTCTTCATTGGAAAAGTGTCTGTTCATATCTTCTGCCCATTTTTTGATTTGGTTATTTGTTTCTTGTGTATTGAGTTTGAGAAGTTCTTTGTATATCTTGGATACCAGTCTTTGTAGTGAGGATGACATCTTAAAAATTTCAATTGTCAATGGTTGGTTTACTAATATATAGAAATACAATTAATTCTGGTAAATTGAACTTATGCTCTGTGAGTTTCTTAAACTTACTCATCAGGTTTAGTAACTATTTTAGATCCCATAAGATTTTCCACATAAATGATCATGTCTGTGAATAGAGAGTTTTATTTCAATTTCCCAATTTGTATGCCTCTTTTTCTTTCCTCCTTTCACTGAATAGAACCTCCAGGATGATGTTGACTAAGAAGGATGAACAATTGCCTTGTTCCCAGTTTTAAAAGGAAGGTATTCAGGGGCACCTGGGTGGCACAGCGGTTAAGCGTCTGCCTTCGGCTCAGGGCGTGATCCCGGCGTTATGGGATCGAGCCCCACATCAGGCTCTTCTGCTATGAGCCTGCTTCTTCCTCTCCCAGTCCTCCTGCTTGTGTTCCCTCTCTCGCTGGCTGTCTCTATCTCTGTCAAATAAATAAATAAAATCTTTTAAAAAAATAAAATAAAAGGAAGGTATTCAGTCTCTCACAACTTACATGATGTTAGCTGTCAACTTTTCAGAGCTGACCTTTACCATGAAGAAGATTGCTTCTATTCTCAGTATATTGCCATTTTTTATCATGAACAGATGTTGACTTTTTTCCAAATAATTTTTCTGCATCTATTAGGATTATTTTTTAATGTTAAACCAATTTGCATTTTGGGATAAATCCTAATTGGTCATGATTTATATTTATATAAATATTTATATATTGCATGATTAATTTTTAAAAAACATTTTGTTAAGGGTTTTTGCATTTGTGTTCATACAGATGGTTGTCTTTTATTCTTTTCTTGTAATTCTTTGTCTGGTTGGTGTCACTGTGAAGCTTGCTTCATGAAATGAATCTTCTATTTTCTGGAATAGCTTAATACAGAATCATTCTTGTTTGTTCCTTAAATGTTTGCTAGAATTCACTAGCAAAGCCATACTGGTTCTGGAATTTTCCTTTGTGGGAAGGTTTTTGCTATATTGAGGCCATTCAGATTATTTCTTCTTGATGGAGCTTTAGTAGTTTATGTCTTTTAAAGAATTTGCCACTTTATTAAAATTGGCATATTTACTGGTTTATAGAGTTGTTGGTAATATTACCTTATTAGTCCTGCAAGTCTGTAGCATCTGTGGTGATGTCCCACTTTTATTGCTGATATTGGCAGTTTGGCATTTCCCCCCATTTTTTGATCGACATGGCTAGGATTTTATGAATTTCATTGATGTTCTTCACAGAACCAGCTATAGATTTCATTGATTTTTCTCTATTACGTTTTGTTTCCTACTTCATTTGATTTCTGTTTGTAACTCTATTATTTTCCTCCACTTTAGTTGCTCTTCTTTTTCTGGTTTCTTTAAAATGGGATCTAAGAACATTGATTTGAGGCCTTCTTTTAATTCTGTACATTTCCCTCAAAGCATTGCATTAACTGCATCTTACAAATTGTGAGGAGTTTTGTTTTCATATTCCTTCATTTCAAAATATTTTCTAATCACTTGCTTCTCTGCTTCTTTGGGGTTATTTAGAAGTGTATGTTTTGATTTTCAAATATTTTGACATTTTTCCAGATAACCATTTGTTACTTATTTCTAGCTTAATTTCATTATGGCCAGAGAACATACCTAGTATGATTACAATCCTTTTAAATTAAATGTGATTTGTTTTATGGCCCAGAATATGGTGTATCTTTGTATATGTTTTGTGTGTATATGAAAATGCCATGCTGGAGTATTTAATAAATGTCAACTAAGCCAAGTTAAAGTCATATATATGTTTATTAACTTTCTGTCTACTTGTTCTATTAATTATTGAGAAGAATGTTGAAGTCTGCAACTGTAACTTTAGATTTTTCTATTTTTTTTTGTTTTAAATCCATTAATTTTTGCTTCATGTATTTGGAAGCTTTGCTATAAAGCCCATTCACATTTAGGATTATTATGCCTTCCTGATATATTGATCATTTTTCTTATTATGAACTCTCTGTTTATCCCAGATAATATTCCTTGTTTTTAAATTTACTTTTCAGGGGCAACTGGGTGGCCCAGTGGTTAAATGTCTGACTCTTGATTTCAGCTCAGGCCATGACCTTGGGGTCATGAGATTGAGCCCTGCACTGGGCTCCACTCTGAGTGTGGAGTCTACTTAGGATTCTGCCCCCCTCCCCGGCTCATGCTCTCTCTCTTTCTCAAATAAATGAATAAAATCTTTAAATTTACTTTTTTGAAATTAATGAAAAATCTCCAGCTTTCTTTTGATAAGGGTTTTCATAATATATCTTTTTTTATCCTCTCAAATTTAGCCCATCTGTAGTTTTAGATATAAGAGCAGTATTTTCGAATCTAATCTGAAAATCTCTCCCTTTTCATTGGAGTGTTTGGATCCTGTATATTTAATAGAATAATTGATAGAATTGTGAGCAAATATACCACTCTTGCTATTTATTTTCTATTTGTCCCCTTTCCTGTTCATTCTTTTTCCCTCCATTTTCTACATGATTGTTATTAATGGTATGTTTTTAACAATTTATTACAAGGCCTCTCTACTCTGACTGTTGGGCAGATGAACTGCTGTCAGTTCTGTGTGAACTCCAGGAATTGTTCTGCCTATACCTTTTCGGTGGTTTCCTCTCCAGCCTTGGGCATTTTTTCTTTCCTGCACACGGAGCTCAATACTCAGTAAAATACCCCAGGTATCACCCACAAATATCCAAACCATTATTTTTGGAGTTCCCTCCTCTCTGACATTCTTCCCAGTGGATTCTAGCCACCTGTGCCTCCATGAAGGGGATAAAGCCTCCAAACTTTGTCCTCCCAACTCAGTGAGACCGCTTGGCTGTGTTCAGGTTCCTCTTTCCTTTACTACAGCCTAGAATTGCATCCAGATAATGAGCTGATACTATCATAGGAATCACCTCATTGTTTTCATTTTCTCAGGAATCACAATGTTGCACCGCCTGTCGTCCAATGTCTAGCAACCATTATTTCATATGTTTGTCCAACTTTCTAGTTGTTCAAGGGAGGAACTATTATTCTATCATGAGAAGGAGCAGAAGCAGACGCCTCCTCATCAAAGGTTTTCAGGAAGGCTAGAACGAGTTTGACTTTATCTCAACTGTGGAGAGAAATCACCGTAAGATAGTAAGAAGAAACATGGCATAGTCAAAGCAACATGAGGGGAAGCCAGTATAGACACTTTCTCTAGGACTTTGCTGGTCTTCATGCTTTGAGAGGAAGCAGAGCTTAACATCAGTCCCAGACAGGGAGCTTTAATGCAGTAAAGCAAACAAACCCTGCATTTGGAGGTAGAAAGCTTCAAGTGAGAGAGTCCTGGCTCTGCCAGCTATGAATTACGTTACTTTAGAAAGTTTAATCAACCACTTACATAGTAGGTGACACTGGTCAATGAACTCATTTCCTCACCTCCAAAATGGTGGCAAGCCATCTCTCTCATTGGACTCCTGGGAAAAGCAGCTGGCCATAAGAATGAGCAGCTGTGTAGAAGTCAGGATAGTGAGCGCTCGAATTCCGTTTCAGCCACTAATATGCTACGTCAACTACAACTGCAGGAAGTTGACCACCGGAAGGAAATTTATAATTAATGAGCTTTGACACCTTTAATTTATAAATAAGAAAATTCAGACCTTGGACTTTTCTATGTAATTTATGTTTTTTACTACAAAAATTATTTCAGGATTCTAGAATTTGGAAATGAAGGCACTTTCTAGGCTTTAAGTTTTGACAAACAGAAATGTAAGGTTTTGTTAATATTTTAAAATGTCAAAAAAATAACGCGTCAAGAAGGCAAAAGAAAGGGTCTCAGTATGGGCTGTGACTTCACTGAAAAAGTATAGTCAAGGTGACCCTGTATTCTCTTATTTATGAATATGAGTGATAAATTTGGGAGCTAGCCAGGAATGTGGAGGAAGGGCAAATAGCAGACTTTCCTCCAGAGAAAGCATAAATTGGTGATAAGAAATGTGGTGCTAAGTATCTGCCATATCTGTTACTACACTTTGAAATGTACAGATTTAAATGTCATCACAGACTAAGGCTACAACTACTTAAAACACTTAAATATGTGAAAGTGAGAAAACTTGAGATGGGAATTCAGAGAAATCCCAAAGTAAAAATATAATTCTGGTAAGAAAGCTTGGTTAGAAGCTGCTTTTATGATTTCTAGCTTAATGGCAAGTCATAATCCTTTGTAGTCACAATATTAAATTATTATTTGATATCATTTACCCTTCCACTTCTCCTTATTAAAAGTGAGTTTTTATAGTTTCTGCTTCCAGGAATGTGGAGTAGGTATATTTCCCCCATTTCTCCTGCTAAGTAAAATTTTAAAAAACCTGGAAAATAGATATAAAACAAACATAAGAAAACTTTGAAAGATGGAGAGAAGGCAGTGGTTGGGCTGGGACCTCAGGATCCAAGAAACAACACAGAGGTGGGCTCAATGGGTTCTCTTCTCGCCTTATTTGTCTCACTGAAAGTGAGGGGCCATCCACCACCCAGTTGAAATGATGTCAGAAGAGGCCAGGTGGAGAGTCAGAACGTTCCCCCCGCCCAGCAGTAACAAGTCATACTCTGCCTCACGGTATCATTGAAAGCCAGGTTGGAAGCAGCAATGAGGCATTTCTATCCCTCCCACCAGGTTGGGCTACTAGATAAAAGTTGGGGGGCCCCTGGGTGGCTCAGTCAGTGAAGCGTCTGCCTCAGCGTTCAGCTCAGGTCATGATCTCAGGGTCCTGGGATCGAGCCCTGCATGGGACTCCCGCCTCATCCTGGTATCTGCTTCTCCCTCCACCTCTGCTCCCCCCACTTGTGCTCACGTGCTCTCTCTCTCTCAAATAAATAAACAAATAAAATCTTTAAAAAAAGAAAGTCTCAGCAAAGAAATAGGAACTGTAAAGAAAAACAAAATGGAAATTTTAGAGCTAAAAATACAGTAAGTGAAATTTAAAACTCAGAGGAGAGTATCAAGAATAGAATGGAGGAAACAGAGAAAGGAAGGAGTGAAGTGAGGATAGAACAATACACATTAATCTGAACAACAGCAAGGGTGAAATACACTGAAAAAAGTTGAGCAGAGTCTCAGAGACACATGGGACTGTGATGACTGATTTCATGTGGCAACTTGGCATGGCCGTGATATCCAGTTATTTTGACATTCCTCAAGATATTTCTGTGAAGGTATTTTTAAGATAAGATTAATTTTTAAGTCAGTAGAGTTTGAGTGAAACACATTGCTCTCCATCTTCTGAGTGAATTGTGTTCACTCATCTGAAGGCCTTTGTAGTGAATGAAAGACCTCCCCACGTGAGGAGAGAATTCTGCGGGTGAACGTTTGGACTTGAACCACCGCCCTTCTCAGGGTCTCCAGCCTGCCGGCCTACCTTGCCGATTCTGGACTTGCCAAATCTCTCCAAGTATGTGAGAAAATTGTGAGAAAATTCCTTAAAATATCCCCCCACACCGATATCCACATAGATATATGGACATGGATGATACAGCTAGAGACACAGATGATATAGCTATAGATATAAACGGGCAAGAACGAGGGCTGAAAAATCAGTCCTTGGAGAAATGATGGCTGAAACCTTCCCATATTTAGCAAAAGACATACAGTACAGATTCGAGAAGCTGAGTGAAATCCAAACAGGATAAACTTAAAGAAATTCATACCAAGAAACGTGATAAGCAAACTTCTACAAACTGAAGACAAAGAAATCATCTGTCAAGTGGTGAACAAAGAAATGACACTTTATTACTATGGGAAAAATAATTCCAATGACAGTGGACTTCCCCGACCAGACTCCGTGGAGGCCAGAAGGAAGCGGCACAATGTTTTACAAGGGCTAAAAGAAAGGAAATGTCAACCAGAAACCCAGCATACTGGCATCTTGCTTTTGTATGTCTAGACTCCAGAGCCACGAGGAGCAAATTTCTGGTGCTTGAATGACCCAGTTGATTGCATTTTGTTATGGCAGATGGAGCTCACCGAGACGGGGAGGAGCCAGGTAAGGGTACACAGCGTCTCCCTGTTACTTCTGACAACTTCATATGCATCTGCAAGTATCTCACAATAAGATTAATTAAAAAGTAAATTTTACATAAATACTTGAAAAGGAATCTTGTTTTGGAACTGTTTTTAGAATATCTTAGTATGCTATAAGATAATACCTTGCATTCATATGGTACTTGACATTGTTCCAGATAATTCCACACCGTGTCTCTCACCAGAGCTTTGTTACATGCTGGGGCAGCCATTGTTGCTCTGTTAGAGATGACAAAGCCGAACATTCTAGAGGTAAGATACCTGGAATGTAGTTGTATGAGTAATAATAGCTGAGGCTTGGACACTAACTCAGGGTCTTTTTCCATCATAATGAGTTTGCTTAGGGAATCACAAGTTTGCCAAGCCGTAGAAAAGGATGAACTGCCTCTATGTCCCAAAGAATCAAATGAAAACTAACGGAGAATTATCTAGTAACATATTAGGGGCAGGCTGACAGTATCAAGAGCTGTGTGACTCTCCATTTCCTGAGGACCAAAGTTGGTTTGATTGGCCCTTGATTGAAGATGCATCTGGACTGGATGCCTCTGGGAAGGTGGAGGAAGTGCAGGTCCAAGGGCTTTGGGACACACAAGGGTTAACTTCCAGTGAGTTATTCTAGCCCCAACCCTCCAGATGAGGCCTTCCTGTACACCCCCTCTAAATGCAGAACTCATAGGAAAAAAACTGTCTCCACAGAATACGTTCAAGAATAAATATGTAAGGAATGTATGGGGAAAAGTAGTGATTCTCTGTTTGCTTTTCATTAGGAATGGATTCCTGATATCCACTGTCTCAAGCAGGAAATCAAGCCCAGTCCCTAAAACCAACTGTCTTCCCTTTGCGGACCTCTGCCAGGTTTACAGAAAACATTATACAATGCAAAAATAGTGGAGCTGGGCTTGGTGTTCTCACTGCAACCACATTCCCTGCACTGGGAATCAACTGGAAGGTTCCACCTTTTAGCCAAAAGCCCAAGGTTTTATTTTGCATTTGAGAATTTAGGACAGAAAGAACTTCCTGGTAGTTGTTATTTTGTGAAAACACACAGTAAGCTAAACTTACTGTAACAAGAGCCTCCTTGAATTTAGAGATTGGGTGTGTGTGTGTGTGTGTGTGTGTGTGTGTGTGTGTGTGTGACCAACCAGGACATTTGGCTAGCGTTCTTACTTTAATTTCCTTTTTCAGGACATAAACCACTAAGGTGCTTTGACAAAAGGCTTGTTAAATGTAGAGTGGAACTAAATCATTCACTGTGTTAAGTACATCTTTGAAAACCAAAATTTATCGTTCAGATGGTCTGATGGCTCACTGGATCTTTCATAGAACAAGAGGACCGAGTTATCAGATGATTCCCAATGTTGACCTGAACGTTATACCTGATGGAAGTGCCACAAGCCGTGGTCAACTGTCATTGAACCGATATATCTTGGGGCATGAGAGTTTGCACAATCTTTGCCCGGGTCTACTATCAGACCCTCCGAATCTAATACCATCATGGCTGTCTCTGAAAAGCCACTTGAGTAGAGGATAGTGACTTTGCTCAGGGCATTCGTATCATCTGAATCTCGTAGTTTTCCTAATCTACAAGTGATAACAATAGCTACTATTTATTAAAACACAATTATTTGCCCTGTTTGGGGGCAGGTGTTGTGTGTGTATTATCTCACTCAATCCTCGTAAAAATCGAAGAGGTGAATAGCATTAGCACAATATTACAGATGAGGAAACCTCTCAGGTAAGCACCACCCCGAGAGGCATGTCTGACAAGTACAGAGATCTGAGCTGAATACAAGTCTGGCTCTCAAAACCCATGGGTTTTTTCACGATTCATGATGCATTGACAGCAAAACTCTTCAAAAGCTAAATCCCTGAGGGACCCGGAGATTTTTGTGTTGGAGTGGAGTGTCAGAATATTAAATTCTGATCTTAATCCCTACTGCTTTGAAAACCTCGAGAGCTGCTCTGATGTGCCCCACATGTAGCAAGTAAGAGGCATTCAGTTTTCTGACTTAAGTATCTTTGAACAGTTTTCCGGTGTTCCCTTTATTAGTTGGTGACATTTTATTTCCCTTATTCTAAATTAAGCCCTGGGCATTTGACTGGTCAATGCTTAGTGCCCTCAGAAATCCAGTGTTCTGGTAGCAAAAGCACAAGGCAATATAAGCCAAGAGACCTGGGCTCAAGTTTTGTTTCCACACTAATTTTGTAGTGAGTGCATTAGATTAGACAACTCAGTTCAGCAATCTGCACTACAGTTTTCTTGTGTGTCAAAGCGACATCGTATCTGTATTACTTTATCAATAAGGAATGTTTTCAGATACAAATAACAAAATACATGAACAGCAGTATCTAAAATTATAGGATATTTATTTTTTACTGAATAAAATGTTGGGAGGTGGGACACTTAAGGATAGATCAGCAACTCAACAATGGTGTCAAGAACCCATTCTTTTTTGTTGTATTCCATTGTACTCCACTATTTGCTGGTTTTTCATCCTCATGCTTATTGTCTTATGGTTACAAAATGGCTGCTGCAGCTCCAGTAACACATCCATAGTCAACAAAGGAAGAATAAGGAAGGAGCAAAACCAATAAATTCTTCATAGTTATTTTTTCATCAATAAGCAAAGCTGTATTTCTCAGAAATCTCATAGCACACTTCCCCTTATGATCTCATTGTCAAAAATTAGGTCACTTGGCTATCCACTCATAACTAAAAGGCCAAGAAATGAAGTGTCTGGATTTTCAGTTTTGGTATTAGAATGCAGAAAGGGAGAAAGTGGTTAAGAATGGCTTTTGAAAGTAATCATCGGTGTCTCCTACATTTACGATGTCAAAGGATTTGTCTTGTCAAACTAAACTTTCCACTTTTGTCCCTCTTCATTCTAAATAATTTGTAACCAGTATTTTTGACACTGTGTATATCTAACCATCTTTTTCCATGTAATGTTTCGTATATGTGAAGTACAAAAATGCAGAGTGCATGCCATAGGTATTCAAGAGATGAATTATTTCAATGCAAGAAAATGCTTACCTGTGATCTAATGCCCAATACATTTTTCATATCATTGGAAGTCACCTCTTATGTATGTGTTCTCTTCCTGTTTCAATGAATAGTAAACTAGACGTGAGCTATGTATAAATAATGCCAGAACATCTGGATGAAAGGAAAAAAACCAATGATCTGGATGTTTTGTCTACATAACATCAAAACATCTAGCATCGTGTAGACAAAACACACAGATGATTGAATATTTTACTTTTCATCCAGGCATTTTGTTGTCATGTGGATGAAAAGCACTGCCAACTTAGGGGCATAGGAGAAAAACAGAGTCTAGCAAAACTTGTCTGATTTGTAGAGTTCAAGCTTATTATGGGAAAGGAGGACAATTAATGAGATACTGTATCAAATTAATTTTCAAAACATTCTAAGCTATATTGAAAGAAGTTTCTTACTATGGGTTCATAATGATCTTCACAAATGGTAGTACCATTACGAGAGTTTTAGTTTATTTTACGTTAATTCTGGGGGGGTAGCTATTGCTATTCGAATTTTATAAATGGGACTCTGGATCTTAAAGATGAAGAAAAATTTCCCAAATCCCACAGGTTGATTGCATCTGCGAACAATATATTACATAATTTTTTTTCTTTTCACTTAGTATCCCTTAAAGAGTGAGGGTTTTAGGGTCCCAAAATTAGTGTCATGATTCCTGAAAAGCTGGGAAATAGGGCTAAATGCACTCAGTTGTGCTATTTTATTTCATGGATTATTACATATATATGTCTATGTTCTAAATCCAATATGCCTAACTAGGAGCTCCACTTGACAAAGAGGCATATTAGTCTTTGACGGGAATCTCTTACCTTGAAGAACCTGATAGGGCAATGTCCTTAAATACTATCTGAAGGGCCTCGCTGAGATAACAAATTAAGTTTTATGACTCACTATTCTCATTCCTTCAAGCAGACAGTTCCAAGTTCAATCCATAGAGATCACCTGGGGAACATTCTGTCTTCAAAGTCGTCCTTATGTAGTCTCTCGTTTCTCTGGCAGTAACTTAGCTGGATGGGGTAGTAAGTGAGAGCTAGAAGAACTTTCTTTGAAGCCAAGACTTTTGTGATCAGGACTCATGGGTCTGGGATTTTCCCAAGTCAAAAAACTGTCAAAAAATGGTCAGTAGGGGAGTGAGTCTGAGTGGAAAGCAGTAGAATTTTCACTTTGGGCTGTACGGGTATATTACAACAGAGAAACTCATCCTTGCAATAACTCTTAAGCCCCGAAGACTCTCCATTAAATATGGAATTTTCTGATTTATGATTGTGGTGTTAGGGCTGGAACGAGTCTCTTGTTTATAGCAAAAACTCACATTAAGTTCCAGACCAGGAGCCTCAAGGTGAAACCCACAATGCAGCTCTTCGTATGTTTCCTACTATTAAAATTCAGCATCTTATTAACGCAATGTGTTTTAAAACCTGTTCTGGGTTCTGGAACTAGACAGTGGTAAGGGTTGCACATCTTTGAGAAGATGCAGAAAAATACTGAATTGTACACTTTAAAAGGATGAATTTTAGAGTATGTGAGTTATATCTCAATTTTAAAGAACCGTATTGGACTAATTCGAATGGCTTCTTGGACATCAAATGATCTTACAAAGCAATATTTTGGTGATTTAAGTGTAAATGAAATAGAAACATATGGAGTAAATTTCTGCAAAATTGTACATGATTTCAAAAATTAAGGGGGAAACGTTCTTGGCAAAACCTAGTTGGGTTTCGTTGAATCCAAAATACTTGAAAAATAAATTGAGACGTTTTGTAAACCAAAATACAGCTGGTTTCTCCATGCAGTATGGATTTGTTACATACTGTCCTTATTGCTAAATACATTTCTACTTTATATGGGAAGGTGCAATCAGTTCAGGTACCCGGGCACAACGCTATGAATACTTAAGGCATCGTGCAGTGTAAAGCAAGGTCACGTTACGGAAATTTTGATACAATATATTAAACACTATTTTCAAGGAACGCTTCCTTGCTGAAATAATTAGAGGAAAAAGTCACTTGTAAGAGCCCCCAAGTGAAGTTCCAGAGCCCAGAAAAACTGAGGCCCTCCCGTCTCCATGATACGTTGACAATCTCTGGGTATGTAAGCATCACTGTTACTGACGACGTAGTCTCCTATATGGCTTATAAAACCCACTCACAAAAACGCTAGATATCTACACATATATCAGTTTTTGAGCCTGTCATACAAAACTCTTGAAATCCTTTTTAACCTATACATCTATTTATTTTCTCCATTCTCTTCTGTTATATCCTAGACAGTAAATCTTAGGCAAAAACTGTGAGTGCTCTTTTCATGTTTCTGTGCCTGACGGATCTTTTGTATCCACAAAAATGTGTGGAATAAATGCTCTTGATAGAATTTCATTTCATAAGTCAAGCAGAGAAAGACAATCATCATATGGTTTCACTCATTTATGGAACATAAGAAATGGGAAGATTGGTAGGAGAAGGAAGGGAAGAATGAGGCGGGGGGGTACACAGAAGGGAGAATGAACCATGAGAGACTGTGGACTCTGGGAAACAAACTGAGGGCTTCAGAGGGGAGGGGGTGGGGGACTGGGATAGGCTGGTGATGGGTATTAAGGAGGGCACATATTGCATGGTGCACTGGGTGTTATATGCAAATAATGAATCATGGAACATGGCATCAACAACTGGGGATGTACTGTATGGTGACTAATATAACAAAATAAAAATTAAAAAAAAAAAAAAGAATTTCATTTCAACCTCCCTCACTTCTGTTCAAGTGTCATTTCTCAGAGAGATCTTCCCTGACTGCTTCTGACCATCTGTTCTTGCTCTCTATCAGCCGACTTCTCTTTTTTTTTTTTAATTTTGTTTATTTTGTGCTGTGATGGTAAAGCGGCCACCATAATAGTGTCACATCTTTTTTTTTTTTTTAAGATTTTATTTATTTATTTGACAGAGATAGAGACAGCCAGCGAGAGAGGGAACACAAGCAGGGGGAGTGGGAGAGGAAGAAGCAGGCTCACAGCGGAGGAGCCTGATGTGGGGCTCAATCCCATAACGCCGGGATCACGCCCTGAGACGAAGGCAGACGCTTAACCGCTGTGCCACCCAGGCGCCCCAATAGTGTCACATCTTAATACGACTGATGTTAACAGTCTTTAGCAAGGGTAGGGACTGTGGCACTGGGAGATGCAGGACCTCTAACATCTGGGTCCTACTGGACTATAGAAGCCTTGGTTTCTTCAGCAGCTGCACAGACAGACGGGCTGACATTAATGCCCCATGGAGTGATCTCTGAACAATTGTAAGGAGAAAAGCAGGCAGATACATTGCTCATCTCCCCCCACTCCACACAGAATGTTTTGAGAAGTAAGAGTTCCATGTGACCCTATTGGAGACATTTCATAGATCCACGTAACCAGCTATGTTTTCATGAGAAGCTGTGGCCAGCTTGGTAATGCACAAACTTAAATGTGTTTTCTCCTTTCCTGCCTTCTTCTTTTTCCCCCTTGTTGCTTCACAAGATCAGAATGTAAACTTTGTCCAACAGAATTCTAGGCATCTAGGCTGACAACAAGCCATAGTAAGCAGTCTCTTAGGATAGGATTTTGGAATTTGATTTCCCACCTGTAATAGTAACAGTTACTGACACTCCTACCTAGCGACAGCTGTGATAGCATGCAGGTGGAAAGCAGGCCGTGGGGAGAAAAGGCAGCCGCTCCTCCTCATTCCTATGGGGAATGGGTAATAAGATCGTGGTAGCGAGTGGATACTGTTGTTAGCAGTGGAGGCCTCGTAAGAAAAAGGTGATAGGCTAGAGCAATAAACTGGCAACTTAAATCCCATTTTGAGAGGTTAAGGGCCTCTCTGACAGCTTTAAAGTGAAGGGACACTTCTTTCAGACACAGGGAAGATTATATTAAAAATCTGGCCCTATATCTGATTATCAGCACAGCAGTGTTACGAGAAGACTAAGTGGACACCATAGATCTTCTCTCCTAAGTTTGAGGCCTGATAGAAAGAGTGAGAACAGGGCATTTTAGGTCAACGTGTCTAAGAATCTGGATGCCCTCATTCCCAAGATTCTACTGGTCAGCAGAAGACGCCTCCTCCGTGCACACCAGAGGAAGATGAAACCCTCCTGTCTGGAGATCCCACACAGACCTCACCTGAGCTGAGGCTTTTTCTTTTCAACTGGTCTGTGCTTACTACCCCTCATTTCGTGACCAGACCAGGCGGCAACCCGTAACTGTCTGAGGCAGAGTAGATGTAGTCTGGGAACAAATAGACACGCAGCAGAGGGACGGGGAGTCATAATGTTCCATGCGACGGGACCCACAGCAACAGTGTTTGGAGAAGACAGAAAAAGGCAAAGAAATATTTAGGTGACTAATTGTGTTGCTTGATTTGTTTAATCAAAAATTATAAAAGTCTGAGAAACTGAAGGATGATGTCAGCAGCTACAATGGAAAGTCAAGGTTCCTCACCCTGATTCCAGATATAAGTTAATCCACAATCTCAGAACCATATGATGGAAAGGGAGGCAGGATAAGTGGAGTAAAGTAACCAGGTATATTTTCCTCCAGTCCTTCCCCCAAAGGGACCCATGGGCAATTTTCAGGGCAACCATGCACGGGGGAGAGAAGAATATCCAAATATCAGAGAGCTGTTAGACACAGAATCTGAACACACATTGATCTGATGAGACCTCAAATGCCTTCATAGTCTTAACTGTGTGGATGGACACTTTAAAGAGACTTGAGGAGAAGGGATAGATGGGGAAAGCTTCCAAGAATGTGGATGGGCATAGGACTGAATGCACACGGTAACTTCTGAAACCAGAGGATAGGGTAGCCAGGGATGTTAATTATACGTGGTTAGAGAAGTTAGCAAAGGAAAAAGTAGATGACAGGCTGGAAGCAGGGAGAGGAAAGAATTTGAAATAGGAAATGGCTTGTCAATAAACAGTCTGTAGCAAGATCTCCAGTTGTTCTGAAAATTAACTCCTGAGTGTTTATTTCTATTCGTAGAACAGCAGAGGACAAATTCTGCCCACAGCTGTTCATGAGGAAAAGGCAATTCTTTTTTTCTTTCTTTTTAAAATTAGTTCCCAGAGAGAGAGACAGGGGACCCTTCTTGGAATGGAGCTAGAACAGGGTAAGAACAGACTCAGGGGGTCAAGTTTTGACTAACAGGAACATGGCAATAATGGGAGAGAGATTGGTTTAGCTCTCAGCTACACCCCATTTTAACATTATGGCCTTGGGCAAGCGTATTAAAATTGGAAGGAGCCTGGGGAGTCATTAAACAGAAAAGGAAATTTGAGGACTGTCTAATCCTGGGTTCCCTGGAAAACAGAGCCTGGAGCAAAGTGTAATTACTTTATCAAATTATGTAATCCTATGCAGTACTGACAGAAAGGAAGAATTCAGGGCAAAAAAGAGAAGGCAAATGAAAATATGCGTGGTACTTTACCTAGATGGCCACATCTTCCCAAGGAACATAACTCTTTGCTTGGTCAAATAAGAGGTTTAGAAGTTATTAAAATTAAGAGGTGAATTTATCAAGATCAATATAAAAATGTATTGATATATGTCAGCAACAAACAGAAAAATAAACTAACTGAGGGGAGAAAATAAGAGCAGGGTATATCTCCTACGTTGTTAGGTTAATATATATCCCACCTACTTCTTATTTTTTTAAAGCAAGTTCTATGACCAATGTGGGGCTCAAACTCACAACCCTGAGATCAATAAACACATGCTGTACCCATCAAGCCAGTGAGGTGCCCCTCCAACCTAATTCTATAAGCAAAGTCTAGAAAATGTGTTTTTTTTTTAAGATTTTATTTATTTATTTGACAGAGATAGAGACAGCCAGTGAGAGAGGGAACACAAGCAGGGGGAGTGGGAGAGGAAGAAGCAGGCTTCCAGCTGAGGAGCCTGATGCGGGGGCTCGATCCCATAATGGCTGGGATCACGCCCTGAGCCGAAGGCAGACGCTTAACAACTGCGCCACCCAGGCGCCCCTAGAAAATGCATTTTATAATCATCTCAGTTATGTAGAACTGTCCTTAGTAAAAATCTTCAAGCAATTTCCCTGAAAAAGATTGTGACGGTGAGGAATCTCCTGTGAGCATTTGTAGAGCCCGAGTGAAATACCCTCTGATGATTGATAACTTTGGTTTTCAAGAAAATAGCGGATCTTCCACAGTAAACTAGATAAAGAACTTTTTCAAAGTTCTCTAGGCTCTTGGTGAGGCATCTTTCTGGTATACCTAAAGGTCTTCATCATGCAACCCAAATAAATGTCTTGCTTTCTGCGTTCTCCTCAACACAGCACCTACCTTCTGTTTGGCCTTCTGCACTTGGACCTTAGTCCTACTTCTGTGATGCCTTAGGACTTCACAGAGCTTTAGGCGACATGACTCTGTTGAAGTTGGGAGCCATTGAGGATATTAACAAGAGATTATGATATTGACATAAATATAGCTACTGAGATTTTAGTTTAAGCGACATGAAAATAACAATTTTACTTCTCTGAACTGTCACTGTTAATACAGTGTTTCCCAGTCTGTTGTAAATGTAATCACAGCACCAGCTGTCACTTCTCGCTTCCTCCCAAGAAACTGGGTCTGATCTGCCTGATACATTTGAATACTTTTTAAAAGATCCTTTTTTAAGGAGCTGATCAATGAGAGATTTGAAATGTATTTACAGTTTACCAAACTTTTTCTACAGCCTAACTGGAGAGTCATGTAATGTTTTTCTAACCAAAATGTTATTGCATTTCAACCTTCAGAGAAACTCTTTGAATAGTGTATAAACTTTTTGGAGTGTACAAAAAGCACTGTTTTGAGAGTCATTTAAATAGTGCTGACCTTTGGTCACTTACTCCCCCAACTGTATATGAAATTCTGATACTATGTTGTGCACATGTTCTTAATAAACACTAAGTGTTTGGATCAGTCCAAAATTTTTCTTTGTTTTTTTTTTTTTTAGTTAAATATGGTGGAAAGTAAAATTATTTATTTAGTAAAAATGTCACATGTTGTGAGTCATTCATTCAACAGGGTTTGGTTAATTTGATTTTGTTAGGCATTTTTATAAATCTGATATATTTAGTCAGAAAACTTTGGGCACTGACAGCATATTAAAATCAGCAACAAAACAAAACAAAAACAAAAACCTAAAAAACAAAATAGAAAAACAACAAAAACAAACAAAAACCAACCAAACAAACAAAAGCCTATTTACCCCAGGATTGGGAAGATTCAATTGCATCCAGATGAGAATAAAATCCACTTCGTATTTCCAAAACAAATAAAATTAATTGTGTCAAAAAATAATCCTTTGGAGACTTCTGGAATGTATATTTTTTCCCATTCTAATTACTGTGACATTCGAGTGACCCTACTTTGCATTATCTGCTCATTCCCCTGTCCTTCTTGCCTTCCTTTATGTTCATCGCTATCTTTATTTCTGAGTCACATCGTTTTTCTGACCCCACAATTGAAATGGAGAGTGGAGGCAAGAATATAGGGGCTTTGAGGAAAGAAAACCACATTATGTTTTCCAAATTTATGTCTCATTTTGGACCCTTAACTAATTCGTTTGGCTACAGGATCCCCATGTACTCCTCTATCCAGTGTGCCTCATCAGAGAATCTTCCTTAAACAGTCTTTGCAGCTTATCTGTCTAAGGTCTAAGCTTCGAATGCCCATTGTTGGGAGCCAAACGTGGGTCACTTCCATGGAAGAGAAAGGGATACAGTTTATGTTGATTACTTGTTGGTCAAAGGGTACAAACTTGCAACCAGAAGGTGAAAAGTTCTAGAGATCTAATGCACAGCATAGAGATTATAGTCAACAATACTGTATTATATACCTCAAAGTTGCTAAGATCGTAAATTTAAATGTTCTCCCTACAAAAATACGATCATTATATGATATGATTGAAGTGTTAACTAATGCCCCAGCAGCAATCATATGACGCTATACCCATGTATCAAATCAACACATTGTATACCCTCAAGTTATACAATGTTATATGTCAATTATATAAAAATAGGTCATTATTCATCAATCAGAGCCGACTTTGGATCAAGAGTATTATTTCTAAATTTGATTTTATTTATTATTTTGGCTATTCCCTAAATTAAACCCAAAGACAAATAATGAGCATCTTAAAATAATGTGAAGCAAGTTTTAAGGGCACTTTCCAGAAAGAAGTTCAAGAAATGAATTGAGAAATTCAGTATCTCTGGAGGAACCACGAGTTTTCTGAGGTAGCCCTGGAGAACTACTACCTGTGAGGGTGACTAAGCCTCAGTGTACCAGGTTAGTAAAAAAGGTCACAGTATCGATCCTGGAGAGAACGTTTTCTTACTCAGACTCACATTGTGTTTTTATTCCCTCTGCATGAGTTTTGACTTCTCAACATTTCTGCAGACTGCCATATCCTCCAGCATTTTCGGAATCCTTCAGAAGTTCAGGGCAGTTCTAAATATATAATAAGATTACAGTATTTTTATGTTGGCAAGTTTTTTATACATTTCTTTGTCTATTTTTAGATCAACTGAACACATTTTGACAAAACTTATTTTGCTTTAATGTATTCAAACAGATTCTTGATTTGAAAATAGACCCAGTTTTATCAGTTTAAGGAACACAGGAATCTATTTAAAAATAATTAGTTTGAGTTATTTTTAAACCAAACTAAAAATGTACACAAAAGCTCTATATCTGGATACAGATATTTCTTTCTTTGGGTAACTTTAGCCACTTCTATTGGTTATACTGCATGCTTTTTAGTACTAAAAAGTAGGCTGACGTGCCTTATGTAAATAATACCCCAAAGAAATATATTGTATTTGTATAATATATAATGCCAGTCGTAAAAAGCTCAATTACAATTCACATAGCTTGGTTTCATACACCCTTAAAAGGACTCTAAAGACAATTTTGATACAATGCCACATAGCTGGAAATAAAAGAGGCACCTGAAATGAAATAACTTAGTGTCAAAGCTATGAACAAGTATTTGTGACTTTATATACTCCAGACATATATAGTTACACTGAATTTTCAATTTTCGTTCAAATGCTATATATAGATGATTTCTCTATCCCTCAAGGATTTTAGGCACTAATCAGGGACATTATATTTATCCATCTAATTAGCGTGTTGGTCTATTCAGGCTGCTATAGCAAAATGCCATAGACTGAGTGGCTTACAAATAACAGAAACTTATTTCGCATGGTTCTGGAGGCTGGAAGTCTAAGGCCAAGATGCAGTCAGAATTGGTGTCTGGTGGGGCCAATTTCCTGGTTCATAGTTTTCTCTCTGTGTCCTCACATGGCGGAAGGAACAAGGGAGTTTCACGGGATCTCCTTTGTAATGGCAAAAGGCGTAAGGGCAGAGATCTAATCACCTCCCAAAGGCCCCCTCCTCCAAATTTCATCCCACTGGGGATTAAGTTTCAACATAATTTGGGGAGTTCACAAATATTCAGTCTACAGCACCTAGCAAATGTTTCCTTTGCCCCCGAATCTTGTGTAGAACCCTCTTCTAATCTATGAAAGCATTTTCACCCTGGGTTGCCTTGAATAGTCTCTCAGGTGTCTTCCCAATCTAGGATTCCATGATTCGAGATGAGCCCCAAACAAAACAAAATTCTGTCAAAATGAGTAGAAGTAGAATTTTTAAAATAAATATTTATTGTCAATGACTTGATATATTACCTCATTAGAATGGACATTATAGGGCACTGCCCTGATGTTCCTTCAAGCCTGACACACTCATCACCCCAGCTGCTGGAAGTGTTGGCAGCAGTGCTGGCCGTTACTTCCTTCTCCGGGAGTTGCTCTTGGCCAAACGGGGCTGCCCCACTCAAGTTGATGTCTCCTTCCTGGGGGAGCCCCATCCAATCGCTAGACAAGGACCTGCTCCCTTTGTTTCACTTTGGGATAACTCTGGAGGACCATCCGTGTTCTTCTCTAGCTCCCTGTAGGGTCAGTTGGGGCCTCTTTTACATCTCAGTTCAACATCTCCTTCTGCTTGATTCTGTCTCCCCCACTTCTTGGCAGGCGTTACTGCTGGCGCACCCGCCATCGGCCTCCTACGCACCCACCTCCCTCTAACTGTCTTTTCCAGGGAACCTGAACTTAAGACCCGCACTTAGTATTAAGCATACCGTTTGGTATCTTATGGCAAGTCAAGTACTTTTTTAAAGAAATCGTGGGGATGAAGGTAATAGTTCAGCAGGGAGAGGCTTTTCAAGGACAACATGGTAGTGCTCACTGGCTGTACACGCAGAACTATTAAACAACACCCCCGGCATGTGTAGACCGTTCTCTCTGGAAAGAGCCATGTTTCAGATGGTCCCCCATGTGGCTCCAACCCAGCTTGAAAGGTACTCTTTCTAACAAATGAATCAAGGTTGATGGACCGCCCCAGTTTCAGAGTGCAAACAGAATATGGAAGTCAATAGAGAGAAAACTCAGATTATTGAGGCTGAAAAATGAAGGACTATCCAAAAGAAGGTACTAGAAGACATTTCTGATGGAGGTTGGTATTTTGCTGAAGCAATGCCTCTAGAGACTACAGATGTTATCTTAAGAGTTAATCTCCAGAAACTACATGTAGAGACTGAGAATAAGGACAATTTGGCAAGAAAAAGACTCTCAGTGGTGATATGAGCACAGACGGGCTGGCGGAGACAGAAGGGACCCACAGAACCTCACTAACGTAGGCAAACCAGACAGATCCCCTTTTAAAGCACGTTAGAAACAATCCTGTTGAATCCGCTCTCAGATGGGGGTTTCTCCACTCCTTCCAATGGAAGTGTTTGACATTAGTATTAGACAACCCCAACTTTATATACAAATTCACTAAACAAGAAATTATCTTCATGTATCATGGAGCTTTAAGGCACTCTGTTTATCCTTTGGTTGTCTATAAAGCCCCAACTCAAAGAAACTTCCCAGAGGGTTTAACAGAGAAACATTTCTAACGATAGGGCCTTCACCAAGATTCTGGGGTCTCAGGTGAGTAGGTCAGTAGTGTCTTTAGGTAATTTTAGAACCGATGTTCCTTTTGTCTGGGCTTGGGCTCACTACACCCTGCATTGTTTTCTCTTTGTTGGCTGCTTATCTCCTATTACGCAACCAGATACTGAAAGGCAGAAGAACCCAGATATGTGTCTGGTGCTCCTACGGAACAGCCCTGTTGGTTGATAGCAAGACATTCCATGACTAGACTTCAGCGTGTTTGTTTGTTCAATCTGTGTGTGTGTAATCTAGGTCTGTGCTAGCCAATAAAACTCTCCCCATGATGGAAAGAGTCTATGTTCTGTGCTGTGCAATAGGGCAGCCAAAGCGACGTGTATCTATCTAACACTTGAAACTTGTCTGATGTGACTGAGAAACCCAATATTAAGTTGTATTTCCTTTTAAGTAACTTATATTTAAATGTAAATAGTCAGATGTGGCCAGCAGCTACCATTATTGTGGAAAGCAGATCTCAGTTGACATTTAGGTGTTAACATTTTATATCGCTATTATTCCAAGAAGTTTGGAGAGGCTCCCATTGGTCCAAATGGTTATGAAATTGCGTAGCTTCACTGCAGATAAAGGCTTGTATGTCATTGACTCGTGATCTGTTCTTGCTAATCATTAAGGCTTCTTATGATCTAAAACAGAAGTTGGTAAACCATGGTCCTTAGGCCAAATCCAGCCTGCTGCCAATTTTTCCCAAAAAAAGAAAAAAACCTAACCGTTGTATTGGAACACATCCATGCCATTTGCTTCGTTATCGTCTAGGACTGCTTTTGTACTGCAGTGACAGAACAGCAGTTGGGACAGAGATCGCATGGTTGACAAAGCCACAAATATGTCTACCTGGATTTGACAGGGGAAAAAACCAGTCTACCCCTGCTTTAGAATAAGGTAAATATGCTCTTTCATTGTAGGTGATAATAATAAAGTATTTATTCTTTCTGTATTGTTTTACTCTATTTTAAAGGATAAGACTTCTGTATTAGAATGCTGGATGCTTTCGCATTTTTCTCCTCATTTTGACACCAGTTAAATGTCATCAGTTCTGTGGTTAGCCCTACTCACCTTGTTTTAAATTTTGACTGTCTGACAATCTGACTTAGGCAGCAGCTGTTGCAGGAACTTGACCAAACATTGCACTGGCCTACTTGTGACTTCAGGGGGCTTTAAAATCCTACCAGGTGATTTTCTCTTTATTTGTAAAAATATCAAATTCAATTCAAGTCATTGATTTTTCATGTTTTGAGATGGATTTCTTCACAGAGTAAACTGGATCAACTGTTCTCAAAGTACAGATATAATTTCAGTTTCTTTTTAGTAGCAAGGTTGGGATTTGCATAAAATTTTTACAGCATTTTTGGATGCTTTCATTTACCTAGCCCAAATCATTACGCTTTTCAATCCAAAATCATGATGTTTGGTGGCTACTTCAAGGAGATGTATTAATGATTTTTTACATATCAATGGACAAGCTAAAATCTAAGATTAATTAATATACTTATTCATTAATACATTAATATATTGATCATATTATTAATCTATACTTGATATGTTTATTAATAATATCCAGTTTTCTAAAAATAGTGAGGAACAGCTGTGTTAACATTTTGGTCCTCACTTTTGTGATTATAATTCCTCTTTGTTATACAGAGTTTTGAAAAATCAGTAATCAGCCTTGGGAACATGAGTCCATATCCATGTGCTCGAGCATTCTGTTGTACTTAACAAGAGTGGCCTGATCCTGATGGGGATATTGCCTCCAGTGAGAGCAGAGAGAAGACCACGCACGAGGTGCTAAATAATTGACAACACACATAGTCTTCTATCCATTGATGGTTGAGTGGATTACATTTAACCTTATTGCCGTAGTTATTAGTCACATTGCTGTCTTTACCTGCCTCAAAAGTGTGTGCTTTTCTTCTTAAAGACATTTCCCTGTTTCTGGTCAAAAACAACTTTTCAAACAATGTGATATTGCAATGCCAATGTCTTTGGCTTTCATAAGAACTATGCTGGGATGAAAATTTGGTTTTCCAACATCATGATTACAATGTATAGCAAATCTTGTTAACCTCTTTTTGAAAACTAAAATATTAAAAAGATAAATGCAATTCTGACTATGTCTCTGTCTTAGTTTGTTCAGGTTACTATAACACAAATACCATAGATGGGATGGCTTATAAACCATAGCATTTTTTTTTTCATAATTCTGGGGCCTGGGAAGTCCAAGATCAAGGTGCAGGCAGAATGGGTCTCTGGTGGGGACCCACCTCCTGGTTCACAGTTGCTAGTCTTCTTATTGCGTCTTCACTTGGCAGAAAGGATGGGGAAACTCTGTGGGGTTTCTTTTATAAGGGCATGGATTCCATTCATGAAGGCTCTGCCCTTGTGACCTAATGACCTTCCAAAGTCCCACCCTCCAAACACCATCACAGTAGGGATTAGGTTTTAACATATGACTTTTGAGGGACACAAACCCTCCGTCTGTGGCGGTCTCCCATGATGCTGGTCGTCTGTCAAACGGAAGTTTTGTGCATTACTTCCTGTATCAAAATAATCCATCATGGGGTGGAAACCATGGAGCGCATTCACAGGTCCTTACAATGCTTCTGTAACAGCCATACACACTGCATGTAGCCGGTTTGCCTGGTTCTTGGGGACAATCTGACTGACACGAGGACTTTTTACAAAATATCATGTTTCTGGTATTTTGTAATAGAAACTCTTATAATATTCTTATTTCTCATTTTCCACTGATACAGTTCTGATCAGACCTTTCAGGTGAATGCCTTGCTTGTCCACAGAGACCCTCTGCAATGCATCTATGGAAACACCAAGACCTTAACACCGCGTGTGAGACCCAAGTGTAATTTTTCAAATTACAGAGCAAACAGAAACATCGAAAGATTTTTATGGATCAATTAAACTTGGAAATAAACCTGTATCTTTTTATTCTCTAATACACATGAACACCTAATACTTTCTGAAACTATTGAACCAACCTAGAAATTGTCCAAAGATAAATTCTTTTCAGGGCTCCTCTAGCGCTTTGCCCATCACGTTAGCGTGGAAACTGCCATATTGTAGTACAGTTAAAATTTACTCAAAATTGGAAGCTGTTGAGCACGGCAGGACTAGAAGACCATTCTCCCTATGTCAGCAGGTGGGACAGTGACTGCAGAGCCAGCTCTTGGATCAAGGCTGGGTGTCCCCTATGCTAAAAGGTAGTAGTGGTTCACCTAAGGTCACTAAGAAAGGGGCCCTGTACCACCCTCTGTCTCTGCCACTCTCAGCTGCTTGTGATTTGACTGTGTGGGGGCCTCACGACATTGAGGACATGGACCACTGACTTCCTCTGGTTTATTACTTCTCCCCCTTTCCTCTTTGTTTGCTTTATAAGATATATCCTCCTAACACTGGAATGTTTTTTTCTTATGATTTTGCTATTGTTATTTCAATTTTCATTTCCTTAACATTTAAGTCTTTATTATTTAGGAAGATGTCCTTTTCCCTGATTGCTTTTCCGTCTTTATAAAGGCAATGGGAAAGCCATGCATTCATCTATCTATCCTTGAAATGCTAAGAAAAAAAAAATTGACTTAATTTGGTTCTATGGCTATGCTTGCCCAATAGAAGATTATAGAAGAAAACTGACTGGAGACCATCGGGAACTATGACTCAAAAGAGACCAACAAAATTTATGATTGCCTGTATCACAATGGTGAACATTTTATCGTAGCTTGCACATTTTTTTTTTATGAGCTCCCTTTCACCATTACCTCTACTAACTACACAGCAGAAATTTCCCTGAGCCCTGGCCTCTCCAACCAGCATTTGGTCCATTTCTGTCTTAGGGGCATTGCTCTGGGTGCTAGGAAGCTCCAAGCCTAGTACAGAAGTATGGCATGGAGAGGTGCTCACGTGGTCCCTGCTTTGACTTCTTTCTCCTTTCTTTTTCTCCCATTCCTCTAATTTCCTCATTAAGTACTCTATCAAATGTGACTTTATAAGCCATCATGAATAATTTCTGGAATGAGGCAGTGTAGATAAAAAGGAGGGAAGAAAGGAGGGAGGGAGAAGGGGAAAAGAAGGCAGGAATTTGGTTCTCTCTGTCTTCCACCCCAGAAACTCTCCAACACAAAGTCCTCTTGTTAATCTTTATTGTTCTGCATATTCTAAGATAATGGATTAATGGAAATTATTAAATGGCAAGATTAATTTTTCTATGATTATTTTTAAAGATACTTAAGTCATCAATAATGCTTTTAAGGTAACCTTTTAAAAAATCACCTCTAAAGCTAAATTTTCCAAAATATCTATCAGAAGCTCCAAATTGGGTTTCATTTAATTTGAACTTTTTTGTTCATTTTCTTTTCAATGACACTCCTTTATTATGAGTCACCTTTTTCCTGTTATCATCTGCAGTGGAGCCAGCCCACAGTACCTGCAGTGGCCACACCCAGCACTCACAAGCTTCCACTCTGGGGTCAAGGGCATGCACCATTTCAAGTGCACAGAGCAACCCTGAAAATAACTTTCAGTAGGAAATGAACGCTCTTTCGTTCACTGTGGTTATGGGGGAGATCTTACCTGGGCCAGACAGTGATCATTCATACTGGCCCCAAGCCGGGCATCTGGGCGGACTTGACGATCACACTCAAACGCCAGGGAGAATTTTGTAAATCTCACAAATCGAAACTTTTGTTGTGTAACTCCAAGTTTTCGAAAAAGTTGGCGGTAAGCTTCAAAATCATTTACTCTTCTTATCAGCAGTGCTTTTCCATAAAACCCTTCTTAAAGGAGTTTAAAAGAGAAATCTAAACTTTCATGCTGGGATGGTGATGAGGAAAAAAAGAAAAGTGAAAGGTCAGATTTAGCTGTTGGCATCATTTGTTGGCCCAAAAGCTGGCTTTGTTCCCTCCTTTATGCCCATTTTCGACTTTGTTTTCGTTTCTCAACTCTCCCAGTTGCCCATGATTTATCTCTGGCTGAGTCTTAACTTGCCCTTCAAGTGTCATTTTAAAGCGTCCTTCTCTGGGAAAGCTTTTGATGGGAAGACTAAGTCGGGGCCTTGCTGTTGTGGGCGTGCTTTGGAACCTGTACTTTTCCTTTGTAGCATCTACCATTATCATGATGATATCTCAATGGTGCTTTTTTCTTTTCTCTTCCTTTTTAAAAAGATTCATTTATTTTAGATAGAGAGAAAAAGAATGAGAGCGTGAGCACTCATGTGTGGGGGGCGGGGCAGAGAGAGAGAGAGAGAAACTCTAGCAGATTCCCTGCTGACCTCAGAGCCTGGTATGGGGCTCGATCCCACGACCCTGATATCTTTTTTTTTTTAAGATTTTATTTATTTATTTGACAGAGAGACAGCCAGCGAGAGAGGGAACACAGCAGGGGAGTGGGAGAGGAAGAAGCAGGCTCCCAGCGGAGGAGCCCGATGTGGGACTCGATCTCGGAACGCCGGGGGCACGCCCTGAGCTGAAGGCAGACGCTTAACGACTGCGCTACCCAGGCGCCCCCCACAACCCTGATGTCTTGACTGGAGCCAAAATCAAGAGTCAGAGGCTCAGCCGACTGAGCCACCCAGGTGCCCCAATGGTGCCTCTTCCTTATTCACAGCAGTAACCCCATCACTTACCACAGAGCCTGGGAAGTAATGATTCCTCAATAAATAGTTGTTTATTGAATAAATAAACATTACTTGGGCAAGAGAAGAGTCTACATATCATGTTATTAATTTACTCATTTATTTTCATGTGATGAAACAAGAAAGTTACAAATCAATTCAAAAGATGAAATAGATTTTTTAACTAGTCAAAAAAAAAAAAAAACCCAACCAAACTCATTATCTCCTTTCTTATTTCTGTCTCTTTGCAAATATACCCACCAATAGTTCCATATTACTGTGATGCTCTGTAATTTTGAGTAAATTAGAGAATGTAATAAGATTATCTTTGCGAAAATTGCCCAAAGTTCCGAGAACATGAAAGCATTGTCTAAGTAATCTGCCTCTGACTGCTGTATGAACGGCTCCTTTTATGGTATTTTAGGATAAGTGAGTACCCAAATTTTAGAGGGCTCACAAAATTGGGATTCAGCTGTAAAAACTTTAATTCTGGGTAGCCGTTTAGCAGAGAAATGCTTTATGTACAGGAGATTTTGCTATAGTCTCAACATTTCTCAATTTTTTCATCAATGAAATGGAAAGTTTATTCATTCATTTAACAAGTGTTTATGTTATGCTTTCTATATAACAGCACTGAGCTAGGTGATTAAAAAAAAAAAGATGGGGGCGCCTGGGTGGCTCAGTCGTTAAGCATCTGCCTTCGGCTCAGGGCGTGATCCTGGCATTATGGGATCGAGCCCCACATCAGGCTCCTCTGCTGGGAGCCTGCTTCTTCCTCTCCCACTCCCCCTGCTTGTGTTCCCTCTCTCTCTGGCTGTCTCTCTCTCTCTGTCAAATAAATAAATAAAATCTTAAAAAAAAAAAAGATGTCTGAAGAAAGAGATATATAAATAAGTACCCAAATTAGCCACAGAGGTAACAAGTGCTAGAAACATGGAGAAGTTGGACTCGGTATACACTGGAGCAGCAGTTTCCCAGGCATGGATTGCGTGTGATTCAGTGTATCCCTAAAGGGTTTCTATGTTTAAGAAAATTTGGAGAATGGTGCACACCAAATTTCCTCCATGGAGAGACACCATGCATATAAACGTAACAAAATCTCTGAGAAGTTCCACAAACTTGAAAACTATTTAATTTTATTTAATCTAATAGTTTCCCAAATCTTTTGACCACATATCCATAATAATCTATTAATATTCCAATGTTCTGATAAAACCTGCAAGCATTCCAAGAAAACACTGCATCAAATTCTTGGGAAAAGCCTAAGTTTGAGCCCATGATGATCACAGAGAATCCAAGAACCAGAGAGAAGTCAGGCCTGTCTGAGGTTCCTGATAAGGTGGAGGTTGAGATGGGCCAGTTGAAGTTGAGGCAGATTCTGTTGTTGAATGCTGCCCAAGGCACTGGAAGTTTCCTAGGAGGCACCAAGTTGGCTTAGGCATTTTCTGATCCGAGGTGTTGCAGGAGAGAGACTTCAGTGAGGTTAGTGTTTCCAAGAGGCCTATTGGGAAAGAGTATTTAGATTAGATGAGAAAGCAGGGCATGGATAAGACTTCGGAAGCCCCTGTCCTAGTTGCTCAGGGATGATGGCCTGGGCTAAGATAATAGCTACGAGAAGAGGGCTTGTCATCTCTCAAGGGACATGTCCGATCTTGAGGAGGAATAGCGATGGAAGAAGACAAAAAGGGGAAGTGGTGCCATGGTGGTTGGTGCCAGTGATCCCCTACGGCAGCTGCAGGAGAGGCCTTGCTCTGGAGTGGAGGAAAGTGTGTTAGATTGTGTGACAGACATGTGAAGAGTAAACATACGGGTTACGGCTGAAGTTGGAGAGGGGAAAACAAGTGTCAAAATCAGCCTGGAAATGACCACAATGGGTGGTGAGTAGGGAGAGTAGAAGGAGGTAAAACAATTATATTCTACAAGTATTCATCAAACGATGCTTATTTCAGGCACTATGTTAGCTGCTGTATAAACAGATAAAACACACTGACTGTTTTTAAATATCTCGGAATTGAACATGAGAGCATAAGCATATAAAATTTACGATGATGGACCCTAATGACTTGCACTGTCTGGCGTCCGTGCCCTGTGTAGTGCTTTCTGCGGTGGGTCTGGAGTATCCCAGAGATTTACACGGACCAATAGAATGTGGTCAAGCGAAGCTGTGTAACTCCCAAGGCTGGGCCTTGAGATATTCTCAGCTTTATCTTTTGCCACCTGAACACACCCTCTTGGAAACCAGTCTCCAAGTTCTGAGAAGCCGAATCTTCATATATAGTGCATGACCAAAGCTGTCCAGTTGACATCCTCGTCTGAACTTCCAAGTGAAAGCAAACATCAACTGCCAGCCTTCTGAGTGAGCCATGTTGGATATTCCAGCACCATCAAGCTCCTAGATTGCTGTAGAGGCAACCAATAACATGTGGGGCAGAACTGCCCTGCTGAGCTCTGTCAACCCAGAGAACCATGACATATGATTAGACTGTTGCTACTGAAACACTAAGTTTGGGAATACTTTGTACTTAGTTATGGATAAGTGAGCCAATGATTAACATAGTATAATATAGTCAGCTGTATAGAAGAACAGAGGAGGAAGTGATTAATTACGCAAGATTGGGCCAGAAAATCTCAGAATAAGTTGAAACGCCAGAGACTGACTTACAGTAAAAGCAGTTATTTTCCAGCGATGCAGGAGGGAAAGATATTCAGAAAAATATTCAGAAATGGCATAGGGTGAAGGGTGAAAGGATTGAATCTGGAAAGGTTGTTGAGTCTAATTTCTTGAAAGCATTGTATGTAATAGGCATGAAATTTACACCATAGGTAATGAGGCTGTAAAAAACCCTAAGGTAGAATACAGTAGAAGTCACATATTACACATTTATTCAACAAGTATTTATTGAGCACCTGCTATGTAACTGATGTCACGGGACATGTTGAGGATAGATAAAAAGATAATAACAAACAGACATGATTCAGAACTTTATCAAGCCTGGAGTATAGTTTGAGAAACAGGTCAAGGAGTTATGAAAGTAATGAAAAATTCGAAATTGAGATGGATAGTCTGACAAAAAGAAAAACTGAGCTATGAAAGGACACAGAGATGAATGAAACAAATTCTTTTTACTGTCTTGACATAACAAGTTCTCAATAAATGTTGGTAGCATGGCTGATGGACTGTAGAGAAAGAGAAATGTTGGAGGCAAAGAGAACAGGTTGGGAGGTATGGATGGGAGCTATTATTTCACAATCCAGGAAGAAAATGCTCAGGGCCAGAGGCAAGGAGGTGGCAACAGAAACGCAGCGATAGAAAAGTGACATCTCAGACACAGGGTTGGCAATTGTGGGAAACCGATATCTAGACGAAAGAGAAAGGAGCACTGAGGACAACTCCAGTTTTGGTTTTGAATAAAAAGAGTCTTGATCTTTAATAAAAGAGTTTTATTAACGGACATAGAAACCACACCAGAAGGCTTACATAGAAACAGGAAAGGTAATGAATTTTGTTTTGCCAGTGAGAAGTAGGAAGTACTTTAAGGATAAGATTTCCCATTGATAGTGCAGACTGTCTTATTCCATTTATTTAAAATTCTAGTAAATGCAAATGAATCTATCACAACAGAAAGCAGATCAGTGGTTACCTGGGGACAAGATTGGAGGTGGTGGGAGGGTCCTAACACAGACATTGTAGGTCATCAGGAAGATTTTAGGGGTGATTGATATATTTACTATTTTGATTGTATTTCAAACTCGTCAAAGTGTACAGTTTTAATTCATTCAGTTTCTTTTTTATAAATTGTATCTCATTAAGACTTTTTTGTCTAAAGAAGAGATTTATGAGATTATCACAAATATTTGCAAATTTGGACAAAAAGAGATGGAAAAGAGTTTCAGCTGTTTCCAATGTGCAAAGTAAATTGCTACATACTTGAGTTAAAAAGAGAAGGATGAATGTGCTTTTTAGTTACAGAGAAATTCTCATATTTACCCTAAATAAAGGTAACAAGATTGGATACAAGTGATATTTATTTCTGCTAATGGGAATTGGAAGAAAATGAAAACAAATGCTGGAAATGAAATTATCAGAAGAAGTAAAAAAGCAAAGTAGGATGAGGATGATGACAAATTGAGAAACATAAAAATATCGCAGAAAAGCAGCCTTGATGGAAAAAAGTCATTGCTTGTTGAGAAACTAGGCAGAACAGACACACACCCCCCCACAACCAAAAAAAAAACCCCCCAGAAATTGGCTTAAGCAAGTCAAAGATTCCTGTTCATGTGAGTATTGGCATGGCCTAGGGAAAAATCTTCAAATAACATCAAAGCAGAACAGAAAAATGGTGGAAAAAAAGAGCAGAAAGGAAAGGCCATCTATTGAATAAAATAAAACACCCATAGCAAGGTAAATGTTACAGCTACATTAAGACTAAGATAATAATAAACAAACAGTTTGGGGCCTCTGACTCTCCTCTTTTATGCAAAGGCCAATCTCAATATTCATGTATTTGTTTATAAGCAAAATATTTATTGAAAGGCTTCATGTGTCTGCTATTGCTCCAGATGCCAAGGTTACATCAGTAAATAAAATAGATTAAGTGCTTCCTGTCACGGAACTTGCACAGCATTTTACTGATAACTGTTAAATTGATTAAATTGTTTGTAAATATGCCAAAATAATGTCTTCCTTGTTTGAAGCACATTGCAAACTTTCACTTAATGCCTTTTAAAGAAGATGTCTGCTTTTTCTAGTGACTGCTTTCTAAGAGTAGTGGTATCAGTGGTCGTTAGTAACTATTTTTCTTCTTTAGTTTAAACGAAAAGGAATAGAGGGGCCGTCTTTTTCTATATGCTTTCAAGGGAGTGAAGCGCTTCCTAAAATCATCATTCTTTTTCATCCCGTCTGGTGTTCCTGTAGTTTCGATCATTCTCTTGGGCTTGTTTGGTGGAGAAAAGAATCGAAAAGCCTTTGCCAGATGCATAGTTCAAAAGTCAGGACTGTAATATCATTGCCTAAACAATTCCCAACACCAGGGAATCTCCCAGAGAACGCTACAGCCCATGTTTCTTCCCAGCCCCCGCGGGGCTTCACAGGCAGCAGCCGGTGACCCTTCGGGCTTGCCAATGGAAACATGCAAGTGGGAAATTATCTGTAAAAAGCAACACAGCCATCCTTGTTGGGGCTGTCTTATCAAAAATCAGGATATCCAGCTCAGCGAAACCTTTCAGTTTTGGAAAAAAAACCCATTTTTCGTCATCGATGCGAGGTATGTCTGGTTGGAGCTTCGGCTGACCAACCAAGAAAAACAGCTTTAAGAAAAAAATGAAAAGAAAGAAAGAGAAAGAGAGAAAAAAGAAAAGCATTTGATAGCAACGAAATATGGAAAACTCAAAGTGTTTTCTTTGGGTATAAAATATTTCATCTCCTTATGCAATGTTGCCTCTATGGGAATTGGCTTTGAATTGCGTGAAAAGAGCAAAGACCTCCTTGCAATCCTTGTATTGGGAGAAAGTTCTAATCCTTCTATAATTATCTGACTGGTTTATTAGGAGTAAAATAGTGTGACTGCCTTTTGCCTTCTCCCTTATCACAAACAAAATTCTTCCTCACCAAAGTCAAAGTTTAATTGTATTTCTCAGTCGGTCCAAACTGCTAAAAATCCCGTAACATATCCAATTATATGGGAAAACAGATTATTCTACCTTTAAATTAGAAGAAATTATCTATTTCAGTCCTGATGGAATACACTTCAAGCGTTAGAAGTATTAAGTAAAAACCTGTAAGTGTATTTACCATCGTCTTCCCCTTTATATCCCAGCCATTCATACCCCTAAATTAAAAAAAGAAAAAAAGTTATTTTCACCACAGCTTTAAGCTATGTCTCTGCTCTCAATGAATTTTTATAAAAGTAAAACCTTATTTCCTGCCAAACTTAGTTTATTGGCACTTAAAATGGAAATTAATGTTTTCTTGGCATTATGGTTGCCAAAGCAAGGAAATTCACAGCATCACTATTTTTGTGTGATGTGTAGAAAAGCAAGAAAAGGATTGTGACTCTCTGGCCTTTTGTACTGTATCTGTAAAAAATCATTTACTTTTCCCTTTATTTTGGAAGACTGATGATGTATCTCATAATGAAAGTAGGTTTCAGTTACTTTTAAATTCACAGGAGAAAGTACAAATGAGATCTCATCTGAAGAGAAAAACCACTATAAGGCAGAGTCTGAAGTAGATACAAGAAGGCCAAAGGATATTTGGTTTGTCACTTTTTATGAAGTGCTAACAAGGAAAAGAGTAAAACTGCAAAAAAAAAAAAAAAAAAAAACCTCACTCTTTAGATGTCTTACTGCTTGAATTTTTCTGACATGAGGTCATGGAATATGAAAGTTCTTGAACAAATCTTTTAATAACTAGAGCCTACATGTTGCCTTTAAAAAAATATCGATTTGTCTCCTGGAAGAGAACCCCCAAACCATACTTATCTGACTTTATTTACCTTGGGCTTAAAGGCAAATCCTATGCCTAAGAACATGCCAGTGCCCTCCAGAATAACTCTTGGGCCAAACCAGTTGCTCTTTGCCAAAAATAAAAATGAGCACAAAGCTATTCTAATGTTCCAGCATTCAGAAGATGTAAAACAAAGACATTTGTGAAACGCCTGTCGTTTTTGTTCACTGAGAACCCATCCACCTGGAGCTCTGAGACCAGTCCAGGAAAGAAGAATCTCCATTTTCATCCCATGTGACCCCTCAACCCTCTGGGGACGCCTGGGGAGAGTAAATGAAGCTCTCTGAATTCAGCTGCATCCTCAGTACTCGTGGAAAAGGTGGTATTTTTATTTTAATTGGTTTTAATATTCAATATAGCTAAAACGAAGTTGATGGAAAGGTGGAAGGGAAGAACTTCTCTTCCTTTTGTTGGAATGGTCAACAGAGTCTAAAGTGAGCCTTTGTGTCTCTCTGAAGACTAACTCCAACTGCCAGTTACTACTGCCCAACCATCCCAGGAACGGCCAACCCATTAGCCTCTCTTGGCATCTACACTCACAGTAACAGAATGAATATGGCCAGCTTTTTAGTTGATTTATCACAGACACTTTGGAGCAGGAATCCTACAAACCCTGAGGCTATTAGCAGCATTGTCTGTTTAAAAAGGGAAGAAGGGGGCGCCTGGGTGGCTCAGCCGTGAAGCGTCTGTCTTCAGCTCAGGTCATGGTTCCAGGGTCCTGGGATCCAGCCCCGCACCGGGCTCCCTGTTTGGCAGGAAGCCTACTTCTCCGTCTTCCACTCCCACTCCCCTTGCTTCTGTTCCCTCTCTCCCTGTCTCTCTCAGATAAATAAATAAAAATCTTTAAAAAATATATAAATTAAAAAAATAAAAAGGGAAGAAGAAGGAGGAGGAGGAGGAAGAAGAGGAGGAGATAACAAAGAAGGCTAAAACCAGTTTATTATAAGAATGGGACAATAATAGCGCTTCCTTTAAGGAAACCACAAAAGCCAAGATTTATTTTGATATGAGGTACAACCATAATCAACAATTCAAATCAACAATTCTAAACTCTTACCTCTCTCTAGATGATTCTTTTTTGTCACATGGCAAAATACATGTGTTATCTAAAAAACCTTCATCTCCTCCAAAAGATGTGTTTTGATTGTATTTTTTTTTACAACTTCAAATGAACCTGATCAGACAATGTTTTCAAGAGGTCTAATATAATTACAGACGGTTGAAAATGTAAATAAAAGTAAAAACCAGAGGCAGAGGGTGGAATGAATAGGCAAAGTCCTAAGGATTTTTAGAGCCATGAAAATATTCTGCATATAATGACAGACACATATCATTATACATTTAATTTTGCTGTAAGCCTAAAACTTCTTTTTAAAAAAAAGTCTTAAAAAAATAGAGCAAAACAGGATTTGCTTATATGACAGAAATAGAGGTTCAAGAGAGGACTGTATTCCTGAACTAATCTCTTTACACTGAACTGGTTTGGTGCCATGAACTACATGGGACTCTAGATGAACCAAATGAACAGACATGCATTGGGAAAAAGGGAAATTGGCTAACCTAAAGGGTTTTGAGACCAATCAAGAAAAAAATAAGGATAAAAATAATTATATTCAAAATAAGAAATAATACTAAAACCTATACACATTTTTTTTTTAAGGAATATCAAAAGTAACCCTGGGAGAAGAGCATCTCGAGACCTGTCCTTTCCAACATGGTAGCCACCGGCCCCTGTTGCTACCGAGCACTTGAAATAGGCCTAGCCTGACAGAGGAAGTCAGTTTTTAATTTCATCATTTTCATTTAAAAACCGGTATTTAGTTCAATTGTTAGACAACTGTTAAGCATGTTTGGAACATTGTTTGAACTGTGTTTGGAACAACCAGAAATGCTTTTCAAATGTAAATCTTATAGGTAAACACAGATCCATTTTTTCCAATGAGAATTTAGTGTCCAAACGGAAGGGTTGTAAGTATAAAGCACACACTAGCTTTTAAAGACATAGTATAAAAAGAATGTAAAATATTTCTCTATTGATGACATGTTAAATGATACTATTTTAGCCATATGGGATTAAATAAAATACAAAAATTTTCAAAATATCCTGGGTAATACTGTAATGGTGAAGACATATCAATGTACGTTTATCCAAATCCATAGAATGTACAGGACTATGACTGAACCCTAACGTCAACTACGGACTTTGGGGGATTGTGATGTGTCCATGGAGGCTGACCATTTGCATCAGATGTATGTACCGTGCTACTGGGGGGGTTGGTGATGGGGGGGCATGCATGCGTGGGGGCAGGGGCCATACGGGAGATCTCTGCACCGTCTTGATTTTGCTGTGAACCCAATGCCGCTCAAAAACCAATAATAAAGCTTTTAAAACAAAGAAAGGTTAAGATGGTAAGTTTCATGTTATGTGCGTTTTATCACAATTAAATTTTTTAACTTAAAAAGAAAGAAAAAAGGACAGTAGTGTGAATCACGCTCTGCAATTTTAGCTCCATTCATTCCAAGTTCAACTTCTTTTCCTTGCATCACCCCAGAAAGAATGAAGGCTGAGCTGATTTTAAGTAAGCTTAGGCTCCAGAAGCTTACACTAGGCTCCACAAAAACTATAAATGGGAGTAGCTGTGAAGGCCTTCTCTACCCTGTTGCCAAATTGACCAAGTTTCCCCGAACCTGAAATGAGCCTGAACTTCTCTGGCTACACCCAAGTGTAACATGCAGAGCAATCTGATGCATTTTGTCCTGCGCGCTCCAGATGCCGACCAGATGTGTGTGCAGTACAGCCCACCGGCCTGTTTGGGGATGTCTGGACACTTATGCTCCAGTCAGTCTCTGTTTTAGTATCATTAAAAGGCAATTTGCTTAAAACAGAAATTATGGAATGTGATTCCCGTCACTTGACAACAGTCCTGTGGTGGGATGTCATCGCTTCTTTGTCTCTTCAGTACGTCGGCGTTGCTTTCCACTTCTCAATGAATTAAGCATCTCTGATCATTCTTGGAGACCCGGCTTCCATGCAGCGCCTCCAGGAAGCCTCCCCTTGGTCAACACCATCACGCCTCTGCTGGATTTCCATTCTGCTTTCCATGCTGCTCTGTTTTTCCTGTAGACGGGCTTCCTCATCTTCTCCTCCAGAATGCTCTGCCTTTGGCCCTCCATTCCAACCCCAACGTCAGCTCAAGACTTTGCTTCCTACTTCCCTGAAAGAGCAGACTTCTGTGAGCAGGACCTGCTCGGCGCCATGAACACCGTTCAGTAAACATTTCCACCTCCCTTTCCAGCATCTAAAGCAGCCCACGGCAAACTAGGTCCCAGGCGCCGGGTCCAGCACCCGGCCTGCTGCTGGATGGCCCGCTGGCTTACAATGGTTTTTACAACTTAAAAAAACTGAAAAAGAAAAGAAAAAAAAGATGAATCATATTTCATGGCATGTGAAAATTATATGAAATTCAAATTTCAGTGTCCATAAATAAAGTGTTTTTGGAACACGGCCACACTCACTCATTGACTTACTGGGTATGGCAGTTCTCTGCTCTAACGGCGTGTTGAGTTGCTACGGGAGAGACCAGATGGGACTGAAAGCCTGAAATATTTACTCTCTGGCCTTTTATAGGTTTACCACCTCTGAATCTCCTCTTTTCTTCTTAGCAAAACAAAGGAAGGCCCTCTCCTTCCTTCCAAGGCCAAACCTCCTGTATTTCTGCATAAGGACCTCTCTTGAACATACCCTTTGATCCCCAAGCCCTTCTTTTGCTCCCTTCACAGCCAGACTGTTGACACCACACAACTGATTTTCTTTCCGCCTTTCTGCTCGGCCACTTTCAGCCTTAGTGTTCTTTTACTTACCTCTGAATGTCAGGATCCCTCAGCACTCCGTCCAGACTCTCTGCCCACCCTACCTTCTGATTAGGCCATCCCCTTCATCGCCGGGACTTGAAGGGGTCACTCACATGCAAACCCTCTGACTGGTTCTGTGGACCTCCAGCTCTGACCTTTCCCAAAATACACGCCACAAGTCCAAATATCAAGCTGGCATCCACGACCTTCTCAGTTTCAATGTGTCTGAAATGCCATATTGGTTTCCCCTTGCAAATCTGTGCCCACACAGGTCTCTCTCATCCACCCGGTAGCTTAAGCCACCAAGGGCTTCATCTGGACACTTCCTTCTCTGCTGCCCCCCACACCCAGGATGCCCTTCCCGTTGGGTCTGCTTCCCAGATCCCTCTCAACTCTCTGTCTCTTGGACATCCTAATTCCAGCCACCTCATTCTCCTTGGACTCCTAAACCAGCTTTGCTCCTCATACTCGGACACCTTTAAAATCCATACAGAATCAGGATCCCCCACCCTGCCCCACAAAATTCTCTTTATCACCCATTGATCCAGAGGAGAAACTAAGTGCAGGAGCTGGCCGGCTGGGAGGGGACAGTGGGTACCTTGCCTGGAGTCCTGGCTCCCACACAGTGTGGAGCCCAGCCAAGGCCTCCTGCCCTCCTTGGAGCACTGGGCTGTTTCATAGGGTGAAAGAGTGGGGGTCAGAGGGGAGGGGAGGGGGGATCAGAGCCAGAGCCTTCATGCCCCTTCCCGGGACCCAAGGGTTTGACGCAGCTGAGACTGGACTAGGAGTGGAGACGGAGAGCTGGGAGTACAGGGGGACTTTTGGAAAGGATTGGAAGGCATCCACACAAATCAAAAGAATGAAGTAAAAACATAAAAAATTACCAAAAAATGCACATCCCAGGTGAGAATGGGGACCACCTCTGTGCATAACTTTCTCCAGCAGTTTCTCAGGAAAGGGAGAGCATAGACATGAATGAGGAGCTGGAGAGTGGCCCCTAGCCAAGCACCCACAGCCACCCTCCTCCACACGGCCACGGAGCTGAGCCAGCTGCAGCCACTTGGCCCCGTCTGTCCCCACCCCGTGGAGGCGCAACAGCATCAGGCAGAGAAGGCAAGGCTGGGAGATGGGAAGGCGGGGTGGCGTGGGGGGGGGTGCCACCCCTGTGGAATCAGCTGGTGCCCAGAAGAGTGCTGATGACTGATGAGGGGAAGCAGTGGGTGAAGAAACGGGTGTGTGTGGCAGGGACGCTTTTAGACAGAGCCCTCTTCAGGGTCCCTGTCACCAGGGAGACCACCCACCCTGCCCAGGAGCCCCTTCTCTCCCAGTCATCCTGGGTCTGCTCCTTCTCCCTTCTGGGGGCGGGTGACACTTTTAAGAAAGGTACAAATGCCCCATAGAAGCCTGTGTAAGGGAATGTCCAGCTCTGGGGAAGGAGGCATTGGAGGGATCTCCACCCTCACCCTGGCAGCTCAGGGCAGACCGTGCTGCTCCCGCCCCAACTGCCCCCACCTTGAGCCCAGAAGGCCACCGGATGGGAGGAAGGGACGAGAGGGTAGAAACGTGCATTGGGCCTGGCCATGACGGGGAACTCACTCCCTCATCTGAGCCTTGTGGCCTGAGCCACCTCCTAGAAAACCCCACAGAGCCAGTCTTGACTGTCCAATGGGGTAGAGAGGAAAGGTGGCCACGGGAACTCTTCCTTTTTTGTTTTTGGTAATAAAAAATGGGTTAGTTTGAGTGACATACTCTGTGCAACCACAAGAGCAAGGGGGGCTCCCTCCCCTTCCTGTGCCTCCACTCAGGGGAAAAGGGGACAGGGAATTTCTAGACAGAGGTGGATATCCCCCACAACATGGAAGAAAAAGCAGAGGGAGTGCCTGGGTGGCTCAGTGGGTTAAGCATCCGACTCTTGGTTTCAGCTTAGGTCATGATCTCAGGGTTGTGAGATCGAGCCCCATGTTGGGCTCCGTGCTCAGCAGGGAGTCTGCTTGAGTTTTTCTCTCTCTCTCTCCTTCTGCCCCCCACCCTGCTTTCTCACTCTCTCTCTCTCTCTCTCTAAAATAAATAAATAAATAAATATTTTTTAAAAAAGAAGAAGAAAAAGAAAAAGCAGAGAAGGGCCAGGGAGAGGGGAAAGGCCAGGTTCCGTGCAGTACCCCAGCCCCACCCCCCTCCAGCTCCTGGCAGCCTGTCAAGCTTCAGCAGGTTGGCTACTTGGGAGGCCATGTTTCTGAAGGCCAGGGAGGTGCCCGATGTCTGCTGAGAGACCTCCTGGCAGTGTGACACCTCCATGACGAGTGGCCACCATACTGGCCAAAACCTCAGACCTCCCACATCACCCCTGGGCTCCACGGTGTGGAGGTCTTCGGTCTCCCCCGAAGTGTAGGGCATGGCCTGCCCTCTAGGAAATCTCTCTTTTCTTCACTGTTGCCTCGGCTGCCTGGCACAGGAGGCCCAGGCACCTCCACTGGGTCTTTGTTTTCAGGCTTATCCAAGGTCCTCCCGGCACACCTGTGACACAGATCGCTGCAGACAAACTTGAAGGTGACCTTGCCAAAGATACCCTGGAAGGCTCCAGCTGGCCCCGACTCTGGCCAGAGAGAGAGGCTGGGGTTACACCGTAAGAAATTCTGCGGGTTCCACACCTAGCCGAGCTGTGCAGCAGGGAAGTTGCTGAATGGACCCACCTGGGGGGACAATGCTTCGGCTGAGACTCCGTGACTTCTCTGCTGGGGAGGAGACAGAGACTGGGCCGTGGCACCTGTCAGTCCCTACCTGGGTGTACCAGAAGGCCTAGTTGGGGTGCAATGAAGCCCATGGGGATTTCTGCAGGAGGTCAGCAGGAGACAGCAGCACAAAGAGAAGATGTGCGGATAGAGCCAGGCATGACTGGGCCGCCTTGGTCCTTCTGGATGGAGGCGTGGTTGAGGCTGACTTCCAAGAGCAGACCCCTTTACTGGGGAGCTCCTGCTCTGATTTGTGATGGTTGAGAGGACACTGTTGGTGGACAAGATGGGGTGATTTTTCTCTCTGGCCAAAGCAGAGGGCTGGCAGGCCCTTTTTCACCTTCCCTCTGGTTCTCCTCAGGCCTCTTTCTTTTCTGTGCAGCTACTAGGAGTCTTCTGAAAGCATAGGTGGAGCGGGAAGGGCAGGGGCAGGCTGCTCTCTGGAGCGCTGCGTCCTGGGGTTGGCAGACACTCTGTGCAGGATGGGGAAAGGGCTGTTGGTCAGCCCAGCTGAAGATGGGCTTCAAGGGGACGATGGCGCCCTCTAGCTTCAAGCGTTTGAAGCCCAGGAACAGATAGGTAACGGTTACCTTGTCTCCAGCAAGTCCTGCTCCCTCACTGTGTGTCACATAGGGCACCACTAACGCTGTCCACATGGGGTCCTTGCAGTCAGGCAGGGGCTCCACGTAAGGGCTTAGTCATCATCTTCGTGACCCACATTCAGCTATCGGTTCCATGATTTGCCCTAACATGCTGGGATTGAGAACGAGAAACTTCTCGTGCAGGGTTTTATGGTGTCGTCAGCACCTGCCCCCATCGCGGCTTGAGATTCTGCCCATCAAAAGGCAGGCTCCCTCGACCAGTGCTACAGTGGGACTCCCAGGCTCCACACCTCAGGTCCACCGCATTTGGGTCCTGCCTGAGTTCTGGGGCAGCAGAAGGGGGACCGCCACGGAAGGTAACCAGCTTTTTGCCAAAGGTGGATTCATTGCTGAAGCCAAAGGCTGTCACCCTGATGGTCACCTCAGCACCCAAGAGCAGAGCTGCTGCCTTTAAGTGTCTTCGAAAAATCGTTCTGCGGATACTACGGCACAGCGGAGCCCACTTGGTGGAACGTGGCTCCAGCCTTTTCTTTCACGCCTCCTCAAGGCACTACATAGAGGTGTCTCCTGCTTTTAGAAGCTTCCCACTACGCCACTTCACTTCTGTGAAAGACCCACGTTAGTACTGGTTTTGCTAACAGAAAGAAGTCTGAGAAGGATTCTCACCTTACGAATAAAGGTGTAAAGCAACAACAGCGGGCAGCCTCGGTTTCGCAGCGAGCCTTGCAAAGGCAGCTCCTTCCCCGGGAACCACACTCAGCATCCCAGCCTCCAGCCCGAGCTCTGAACTGTGGCTGTGAGCATCTGGGCATCGTCTCCATGTGAGTCCGTGAGTGAGCTGTGTCTGAAGGTATCCGAAAAGCCCAAGAAAGGTGATCTTTGGCGTCTGAGAATGCTCAAAACATTTTCCATATAAAGTAACAGAAAACCATGTTGGCTTATGAAAGTTTTCATAGGAACGCTCTACTTTCGGATAGCGAGGGAGACCTGTATTCAGCACCTGTGCTCTGCTGACGTATTCCATCACAGGATAGTGTTTCCTCCGTCTTGGTCCCTTCAAATAAAGTGATTACGTTGGGCTGATTCACTGCTGTCATCATTCTTATTTTGCTCAATGATCTTCATATCTACCTGTTACCCAGTCAGGATATTTGGGGCCAATGTTGCCTTGGCAGGTTGACCTGTGCCAACCAATGGTCTGCAGCGGCCCCCCATGGGCAGGTGTGGCTGAATGGTGGCCCCACAGCATGTAGGGCTTACCACTGGGAGCCAGTGTGCCCCAGGGTGGGCTTCCCACAGGAAAAGCTAGTGAGAAGCTTGCTCCAAATCACCTCAAAAGAGAATCACCTCCAAAGAATGTCCATTTCAGGAACTTCTCCTGGTAATGACCTCACATCACAAGGGCAGAGAAAAATAAAAATGTCAAAATAATGCTATCAAACTGCACAAAGAAGGGGAAAAATGAGAAAAAGGAAAATGAGGTAAAAAAAAGACAAATGAGAAAAGAAAAAAGGAGAGAATTAAATAAGCATGAGAAATGAGGAAAGAAATAAAAAGTTAAGGAAAGAAGAAAGAAAAGAATAAATTAGAAAGGAGGGCATACAGAACAAGAAAACTGGGAAAACTGAATGAGTAAAGAAAGAATGAAAAATTTAAAAAAAGAAAAAGCAAAGAAGAAAGACAAAAAGGCAAAATTAGGGAAAAGGAGAGCAAAAAAATAAAGGAGACAATCATTTAAAAATTAAAAACGAACTACACCCACACAACGTCAAGGCAATATAGCCGGAGGAAGAAACAGGTCCAGCTTTGGCCAGCTCCCTCAGGCAGCGGACTAGGACCATCCTGAGCCAGGAGCCTGCCGACCAGACTGAGGCAGCGGATGCCTGAAGCCCAGCCAGGGAGTGACTCCTTATAAGGTCATATAAAAAAAAAAAATCAACCAAATAGGAGTAGGGACAATCAACAGAGGATTTCTGTTACTTTATTTATTTTTTACCTCAACAGCCTTTTATAGTCTCAAGGAGGACCCCAATGAGGTTTGTTTGTTTGTTTAATGTTGTTTTGTTTTACATAAGAGCTATTGACATTTACCATAGAAATTAAAACCTGAAGAATGCTTCACTAGCTTTTTGATTTCTAATTTGAAAAGCTGCAGTAATATTTGGCTTTGAAAGAGCCCATCATGACTACCTATAAAATATTCAGTTACTTTTTCCTTAAATTCTAAATGATTGGTCTCAAAATTATGCCGCAACTCAACTCACACGGAATAGTATAGGAACACGGTGCACGTAAGGCTCAGTGGGTAAGTCATGCGCCACCACAGAGCTGAGGGGAAGATCGCTTTTCAGTTCTTGGTTGCAGCCTGGCCCAGTTTCTTTGGAGGGGATTCTTCCCTTCCCTGGGTCAGAGGATCACACTGATATATCAGTGAGACAAGGAGGATGCAGCTGTGGGTCGAGAAAGCAAGTCTTGTAATTTCCCTTTTGAAAGCCAGCAACCTGTCAAATAAAAAATGAATTTGGATTCAGGTAAGGAGAGCCTCTACTCAAAAAAGACGACTACAGTAGGGAGGGGGACAATTGCAATACCATAAAATCTCCGCGTGTCTCACAGGTCAGGCAGAAAGGGCTTATCTTTTATGAAGAGGAGTCAACAAGTCTAGAACGAACAGGGTGTGGGTGAGTGGGATGAGCTCATGGAGCGATGGGACCCGTGCGTGGGAACGGTCTTCTTTTGTGGCCAGCGAGTCTCAGCAGAAGCTGTTTTGGGGGTTGCTCTGCATGCATTCCAGTGCTCACTTAACCTCAGGCTGTGTCAAAAGAGAGCCCACAAAAGCTTAATTTACGATCTGGCGCTTTACAGAAAAAGTTTGGTGACCCCATTCTAGAAAACACTAAACTCACTGAATATTTTCCTGTCTATAATAAAGCTATGGAAACAATTTACTGGAATGTAAACTTCATTATGGCTTTTTGTCAGCTTTTCTACTGTTTTATGCTTATCCCTAGAACACTACCTGGTACATAGTAGGTGCTCACTAAATGTTTGTTGAATGAGTGAATGAATGTACAATGAAGCGATTGTAATAGTAAAATTCAATCTATTTCATCTCTGTTTTAGCTGTGTAAGGACGAGCGATCATTTGCTTCATTCAATATCCCATCGCCCAAAGTAATGAATGCTTTCTTTGATTTTTGGCAACATATTGATAAAGCTGAAAGTTATACCAGCCAAAGACAAGAAGTTATGTATGTAATGAATCTAAACAAGAATGAGAACAAATGCAAACTATGGATTTAAATTAGGGAATATGGTAACATGAAAATTTTCAACTCCGACTGGATGTCTTGAAATTTTTAAAAAGGGTACACACTTTGGAGTTCATAGTTTCCACTCATTTTAGACCAAAGAGAGTGACTTTTTTCATGGATTGGGTTTAGCAAAGGAGGAGAACGTTTGGCCTAAATTCTAGCAGCCACTTTGAAGTCATGGAAGAGTAAAAATTGTATCACTTTCCTCTTTTCCATTTGTCCCCTCCCCCCCTTTTTTGACATATTTTAACATAAGCTGTCAATGTCTTTAGGTCAATGTCGAGATATGCCTTGGCTAATAATTTGGAGTGACAAAGTAATCAATACAACTTTGCAGAAAATACACTCTTTTGAGAAATACCTCTATGCGTTCAACAGCAAATAATATTTTTTAGGCACCCACCACATGCCTGGCACTAAGCTAGCCTAGACAATGAAATGTTCAAAGTCCTTACCGTCGTGCTTACCTTCTACATATCTATATCTAAAATGAATAGAACAACTTTACCCCAAATCTCAAACACTAGAGGGGTTACTCCAGCCAGTGGATGAATTTCAACCCATCTGTGGACCTTGAAACCTTCTCAAACAAGTGGAAACTAAAGGGAACGAGTGAAGAGTGGAAGAAAGAACCTTGCACTTGGAACAAGGAGACTTGGATTTTGGCTCCCCATTCCCCACTAACTGGCCATCTAATGATGGGCAAGGCACCCGACCTCACTATCGCACATCCTGTCCTCACCTACGGCTGTTCTGAGATTGCCCCAACTACTGGCTGGACCACGGTTCTATTACAGGTGCACTGGTGTTCAGTTCCTTAACATTCAGTGCAGTGTTCAGATGCGCGAGTGTATGTTATAGACACACCCCACGCTAGAGCATATGTATCCACAGCGGAAATGCCACGGCCTCTCAGCGAAACTTACCCTGAAGAATCCTCAGGGGCAGCAGAAGGAAGCACTGTCTTCCACCCATCCCTTCCCATGCTCCAACGCCCATATACAAACAGGGGACTACAATATTCAGGGGAGGTGGCTGCACACTCCCCGTGCTCCGTTACAAATCCTCTCTGACTTGTGTATTTGTGGGAGACCTCCTCTGACCCTTGGCATCGTGGGGTCTGTTGTGCATCACCCAGCAGACAGTTCTTACCTTGTCTACTGCCACACTATGAGGGCTAGCATTCCTTTTTTTTTTTTTTAAGAGTTTATTTATTTATTTGAGTAAGGAGAGAGGGACAAGCAGATTCCCCACTGAGCTGGGAGCCGAGTCAGGGCTTGATCCCAGGACCCTGAGCCAAAGGCAGACACTTCACTGACTGAGCCGCTCCGGCCCTGGGGCCAACATTCTTTCCCACTTTCTTCCTTCTTTCTGTGTCTTACTTCTTACTGTCCTTTTCTTTTTCCTTTCCTTTTTTCTTTTTTTTTTTTTAAGATTTGTTTATTTATTTGAGAGAGAGCAGAAGGGGAGGGAGAGAGAAAGTCTCAAGCGGACTCTGTGCTTAGTGCAGAGCCCGACACAGGGCTTGATCTCATGACCCCCGAGATCATGACCTAAGGAGAAACCAAGAGTCTGACACTTAACGGACTGTGCCATCCAGGTGCCCCATGTCCTTTTTGTTCCTAGTCAGTTCTACACATCTTAGTTTTTGCACAAAGCCAGAATTTTTCATCAATTTATTGTGAGTCAGAGTAGCTAGGGCCGGTGAATGCCATAATGTAGCCCTCTTGGGGGCCACTTCTATGGATGAGCCCTAAAACAAGTACGTCCTCAGAGTCTCCAGCTGCCTGTTTCCGCTCTTTAGAATTCTCTACTCCCCAGATCTCCATTCCTTAGTGTTAAAGACCATTTCGTCAGCATAGCTCCAGGATCCAAACTGTTCTCAAATTTTTTCTCCAAACCAAACTTTTGCCTCGGGCTTTCGGTGGCTGCAAGGTTTCAGTCAAAAGATGGCAATTCTCTATCTCATCCTTTGTGGGAAGTCCTATGCACCTGTTCCTGAAAGCAGAAGACATATCTATCTCTCTCATCCGTCTGAGCTCACAGCTGCAGTATTACTACCAGAAAATATGAATTGGTTTAACCCTTAGCAAGTCAAACCCTGCTCTATCCTAGGTAGGAAAGACAGGAGAAAAAACTGGGTGCCTAAAATGTAAAATGTCATAACCCTACCACTTGGGAAGAGCACCAAGAATTGCCTAACAGAGAAAGAAAAAGGGCACATTCCCGATGAGACTGTGGAATGATTAGCGGAACATCACAGATTTGAAGCCACCGGTACAGAAACCTACTGCTTTGTAATAACTATGTTCTTGTCTTTGGATTTTTTCGGCCTCAGCTTTCTCTACCCCAGAATGAGCCTAGCGAAAATGGAGAAAACATTCCAGATGTTATGGTGTTATTGTTCAATAAAATGCCACTTTCATCTGGTCTGTGTTATTTGGTATCCATTTTTAAATATGAATAAGCATCGTGTTTGTTCTTCTGATGGCTGTTGAGCGCTTGGCAGCTGCCGGCATTGTTCGACAGAGTGTAATTCTGACAACACCCTTGCTCCATAGAACCCAGCAGAGGGCATGGGAAAATCAGCCTCATTTGTCTGAGAAAGTGTGAAATTCCCAATCCAAGTGAACTTCTATTTATAATACAGCCCCATCCTCTAATCCCTTGAAGTCTGTCCAGTTGTTTTTTATTGTCTTAAGGATGTTAAGAATTCAAGCCCATTGTCTACCTAATCCGATAACAAACCCACAAAAATATTGTTCTGTGAATATTTTGATTCCATTAGCTGTCATATCCCAATTTGGAAAGAGCTATAAGTGCATCCCCTGGTAGCAATGACAAGATACTGACATATCTCCCTGGTTCATCTTTGTTCCTAATGAAAAATCACCACAGCACTCATTTGGAATCTCTGTACAGTAAATGCCTTGAACTTAGGTATCTTTCGCAGCCGCCCCATTTTGCACACAGGCTGGAAAATCGCAAAATGAAGAGGAGAACAGGACACAGGAGAAGCATTTGGTTTTACCAAAGGTTTTGCTTCTTTTTGTTTTCCAGGTCACTCTGCATTGGTTGAACAATGGAAATTTCTGGACAGCTGGCATCTCAGTCAGAGCCCTTTAAATGGGAACAGCAACCATGAGCCATGATAGTAGGATCCCATTTCCAAACGAAGTTGAGGACAGAAGGCCTTTGTGTAAGCTAGAAATTTACAGAAGTGAAAAGAGCCACAGGTTGCATGGAGATCAAATTTTCCAAATCCTTTAATTTTTTTTCCTCCCTTTCCTTTTCCTCCCTTTAGTTGTCACTTAGATGCACTGTGAACAAGTAATCTCTTGCTAAAAGGCAGGGTGTGGTGTAAAGAAAAGTATTTCCTTCATCAGCTCCTTTACTCCTGTGCCGTGGAATCATCCACAGAATGGCAAATTAACACTCTGGGTCAGTCCTATACCTGCCTGTTCAGATTTCCATCACTCACTCGTTCTATGGCTAGTTTAGAGAAATCAGTTAATGGCAGCTTCCCTTTTAGAATGATTATTGATCCATTATTCATTAACTTTTTTTAGGACAATGTTTTCAAGAAATAGTATGGAATCACAGAATTTCAGAGCTGGCAAAAGATGAGAGATTATAGGTCAGCTCCTGGACTTTACCGATGAAGAATCTGAGATCAGGAGTAGGCACATGACTTAAGGGAGACAGCAGGGCTCCAACAGTAATCCGACTTGTGGGTTTTCCCCCCTCTCTTCTTCAGCAAGGATGATGCCAGAAAACCACGTTGGATTACACAGAACAGCTCCAGCTCTCCTTAGAAGCTAGGGAAGGGAGAGTACCCAGAGGTCTCAGACACCCAGAGGAGGTAATATTCTAATTAGCGACTAGTGTGGCACAGACACTGATCATGCATTGAATGGACATTGACCACATACTTGGAGCAGGATTCTGGATACCGGCCGTGCCGGGCACTAAATTTTAGCTAGTGAATAATGGGAAGGTCTGGAGGCATTGAGGGAGGGGCTGGAGAAGCCAGTGATGGGGACCTTGGGAAACATGAGACAGAAGCCACACACACTAACCAACATGGAAGTATTTCAGTGTTTAAACAACTGGTATTTCATATTATCATGTGCCAGCCCAGCTTGGAAGAGTAAATACAGAGTGAGTAACCCATTCCTTGAGGGGAGGGATGCAACTAACCATTTTGTGTTCTTAGGACTTAACATGAAAACTCTGTGGCACCCACCCAGGGATATTGCCAAGGAAAAGTCAAGTTCAGTGATTCTAGGTCTGTTGGTGGCATTAAGTCCAATGTCTTGTCCCACTTTGCATGTTGGGATATGGCTGTGCAGGTGAATTGAGCAAAGAAAAGCTACAAGAAGGCATTACTTTGAGGTTCACACAGAAGAGAGGACCCAGTGTCTACCACAGGGTTCAGCCGCCCATCTGAAGGTCAGCAGTGCCAGCCCTCACCATCCACACTGCAGGAGAGCAAATGTCCCCCCTAGTCTGCCCACTACAAGGGTTGGGAGAGCTTTATATACAAGATACAACTTGTCAGTATAGAGTCCACTAAGCTACCAGCACTTCTCTCTGTGGTTGGCATGGAGAGTTGCGTTAGAGGTAGGACAGACCCTGGCCTCAAGACCATCAGATGCCCCTGAAGCAGTGTTGCAGCCAGGCTGCTAAAACTTGCGGGTGGAAGGTCTCAGGTGGGCTTGCTCTGGGTATGGACCGAGACCCAGCCACTGAACGTTGAAGAGCATAGGAGAGACCTGGCTTTCACAAGATGTCATGATAAGAGATGTATGAAACCGGATACCTTGTCACCTGACTTCCAGGGCTGTGTTCTCTTCCCTCTTGGGTAGTAGTGATGTATCACACTGAGACATTCCTGTGAAATAAGATACAGAAGTTGACTCTTCATGCATAGAGGACTACAGGAAACCCATCATTAATAATCAAAGGTTTCAGGAATTTTCCACTCAGTCATTTACCCCTTTCCGATGGCTGTAAAATGACTCTGGTTTCTTTTTTTTTAAAATGATTTTTTTTATTATATTATGTTAGTCACCATACAGTACATCCCCGGGTTCCGATGCAAAGTTCGATGCTTCATTAGTTGCGTATAACACCCAGTGCACCATGCAATACGTGCCCTCCTTACTACCCGTCACCAGTCTATCGCATTCCCCCCCTCCCCTCTGAAGTCTTCAGTTTGTTTCTCATAGTCCGTAGTCTCTCATGTTTCATTCCCCCTTCTGATTCCCCCCCCTTTCTTTATCCCTTTCTTCCCCTACCGATCATCCTAGTTCTTATGTTCCATAGATGAGAGAAACCATATGATAATTGTCTTTCTCTGCTTGACTTATTTCACTTCGCATTATCTCCTCCAGTGCCGTCCATGTTGCGGCAAATGTTGAGAATTCGTTCTTTCTGATAGCTGAGTAATATTCCATTGTATATATGGACCACAGCTTCTTAATTCAAAATGACTCTGGTTTCTATACCAACTGAAGATAATGCTGAATTCATGATCTATGTTGTGATCACTCATTGATTTATTCATCTACCACTTTTATGTGTCAGAATCTGAGCGAGGCCCTGGGAATACAAAGATGTTATGACAGGTTCTCCCCATCTGTCTCTAAGCCGTGAGCCAACAGACTCCAAGCACTAGCATCCTGACAGGGCACAAATGCCCTTTAATCATTCCATTTAACCAGATTTTCAATTATCATTTCCAAAATTTCAATGACCCAGCTCTAGATGGACCAGGATTAATTAAATCAGGATACAGCCTCTTATTAAATACCCCATATTTCCGACCCATTGGCCTGAGGCCAAATTTAGAAGCTTGAATTCTTCCTTTCCATAGGGCTAGTAATTCCCCACAAGGCTCCCTGATTCCTGTAGAGGGTTACGTGGTGGCCTCTAAAAACATATGCTCATGCTTTAACCCCCAGAAGTGCAAATGTGACCTTACTTAGAAAAAGTCTTTGTAGATGGAATTACATTAAGATCCCAAGATGAGGTCGTGTTGGATGGAATAACTGGGTGTGCCCTGAATCCAGTGGTAAGTGTCCAAATAAGACACAGAAGAAGAGACATGAAGGAAAGGGTCGTGGGAAGATAGAGGCAGAGATGGGTGTGAGACGGCCACGAGCCAAGGAATGCCAACAGCCATTAGAAGTTCAAAAAGCAAGGAAATATTCTCCCCTAAAGCCTTGGCAAGACCACACATGGCAGTGTGGTCCTGCCGACACTGATCTCAGAATTCTGGCCTCCAGAACTCTGATAGAATAAAGTTCTACTGTTTTAAGTCACCCAGTTCCTGGTCATTTGTTACAGCAGCCATGGGAAACCAGCAGAGTCTCTCACAGACCTACACTGCTGGAGGTGTCCTCACCTGCTTTCCATGTAGACATGACTTCACAGGCTAATGGTGGTCAAAATATTTAGTCAACAAGACTGCATTTGGTAACAATTCCCTTCTACATTCTATGACTCTCCTTTGGGGCTGCTGAGCAGCACAAGACAACCAGGGTTACTTCCCCAACTTGGTTAGACTCCCAGGAAAGCAAAACTTAGCTGTGAAGCCCTGTGGTGGGAGCTAAGTGAACCATCCCTGTTAGACATCTGAAATACAGGAAATTATCAGAACGCCATACTTGATATTTTAGGGTTTGGGGAATGAGGATGTCAGGCTGGAAGCACTGTCCTGGGGCTTCCATGGGACAGGAAAGGCTTAGTTCTGGGAGAATGGAGGTCACCTCCTTATATTCTCATTTCTAACCTTAGATTCATTTAAGTGACATTCTATGAGAAGGCTGTATCGCAGGTTACCCAAGGAAACTCGCGCCTAGAGCCTGAGGCAGGACCTGACAGATAGCAGACGCTCCATAAATGCTTTTTGTTTTCCTCAAGATTTTATTTATTTGTCAGAGAGAGAGAGAGAAAGAGCACAAGCAGGGAGAGCGGCAGGCAGAGGGAGAGGCAGGCTCCCTATGAACAAGGAGCCTGATGTAGGACTCGATCCCAGGACCCTGGGATCATGACCTGAGCGGAAGGCAGCCGCTTAACGACTGAGCCACCCAGGCGTCTCCATAAATGTTTTGTTAAGCTAAAATTGATTACATTTATTTCTGAATCTATTTTCAGTTTTCTCCACACATTTGTCCCCTGTCACATGAGGCCATTACTGTTATTTCTCTTCGAAATCAAGAGCTGCAAGACAGGCAGCGGGCTCTGGGAATTTACGAGAGAGTGGAATGACTTGTGCCTGCAGGGACTATGACTTACCTGAACTCAAAGGGCCCTGGGTTTTGTGTCCTCCGTGGCTCTGAACGGCCGTTGCTTTGTGGTAAAGATGCGTGCGTGTGCGTGTGCGATCTTACAAATTCCTCCAGCATAAGGACGAGCCTCATCCGCTTGTCTATTACCTACCTGCCCACAACCAGGGTGCCCACCAAAGTCCCTTCCACGCAGAGGAGGCTGAAAACCCTTTCGTCGAGCCCTGATGTTTTCATCTAGAGATGGTTCAAGGGCCGTCTCTGGCTACCAGCTGGATACGGTGGTAGAAGACGTAGGGAAAGCAACCATGAGCTGTGGCCACATCATGTTACATTTCTCTTTTATAAACTTTCTGTTTCTGTCAGCTTTATTCTTGGAGGCATTTCTCCTTGGTGGTTATAAACTCAGATGCTACTGTCTGACCTGGGTGGCTTCGTGGATCATTTGAGATCTCCTCCCAAGAACAAATTGGAATGCCCTGCATTTTGTCTGCTTGGTCCCAACCATAATGTATTTAAATGCAGCCTCTTGCAGTTTATATAAGTCAATTGGCGCATTCTGTGGGTGCGCGTCCCTGCCTGTTCTTGCTCTATTTTCAGACTTGCGTGCAAGTATGTTTAGCAATTGAATTTTTCATTCTATAAAACTTGAGCCCTGCCTGTCTGGAACCAGTGCTTTTCATCCATGGGTGGACTACATTGCTTTGAGTATTTATGGGGTGCAGCATACTTTTTACATGTGTTTATTTTTGTGTCGGTATTTTATTCCTTAATTCTGAAGTTTTTATCAATTTCCTAAAAAAAGTTGAGGTTTCCTTTCTTTTTTTTTATTTTTTTANCGGTATTTTATTCCTTAATTCTGAAGTTTTTATCAATTTCCTAAAAAAAGTTGAGGTTTCCTTTCTTTTTTTATTTTTTTTATTTTTTTTAATGATTTTTTTTTATTATATTATGTTAGTCACCATACAGTACATCCCCGGATTCCAATGCAAAGTTCTATGCTTCATTAGTTGCGTATAACACCCAGTACACCACGCAATACGTGCCATATGATTTCTCTCATCTATGGAACATAAGAACTAGGATGATCGGTAGGGGAAGAAAGGGATAAAGAAAGGGGGGGTAATCAGAAGGGGGAATGAAACATGAGAGACTATGGACTATGAGAAACAAACTGAAGACTTCAGAGGGGAGGGGGGTGGGGGAATGGGATAGACTGAGCTTTCCTTTCTTTTTTCTTTTTTTCTTTCTTCTTCTTTGGTCATTCTTGGATTGTGTTCCATCACATTTGTAATAGAGAATTTTTCCGAGATTGCTTTATTCTTTTTCCTTGAGAGGTATTCTGCCTGTCTTCATTCACTATAAAAACACAGCCGTGTGTAGTGATACTGTGCACTAGGAACTTATTTTGTTGTGAGAAAACTGGCCTCTGGAGGGCATTGCAAAGTTGATACGCCGTGGGGCTACTTGCTCCTGTTTCAAATACTAATGGTAGTTGGATTACACAGCAGATGCTTCATCAGTTGCTAAGGTGGGAATGTCTAGGTTTCCAAATTATATGTGAGCGTTACAATTTAAAATCGGATATGAGAAGTGTCTAGCTAGACCACCAGGTTGTTTTGCTGATGCGTTCATGCAATGAGATGCACGGAGTGACTTTCACCCAGATCTTGGCTTCTTGGCTCTGCAACGGCCTTAGCTGTGGAAACGCACAGCCCAGGAGAATCATGCTGTATTTGTACGGCCTGACTGTGATCACTTAAAACCAATTTAAAAATTAAAACAAAAAAACAAAAAAACAACCAACAAGACTTTTACTTCTGAGTGCTCAATGGGTATTTATTCATTTAAATTAAATAAATGGAGATTTGGAAATTTAAATATTGTTTTTAAAAGAATAAAAAAGTTTGCCAACATTTCTTTATTTTTAGAGGCGATGACAAGCGTGCATTTACATCATGCAGAAGAAAAGCTGTTTATGCTGTACTCTACAGTTTAAATATTTGTACCATGCAAACTGTAACCCCAATGCAGCGAAGACACAGCATTGTGTTATAACCCCCAAACAGAAACCTAAATCCCAAATCCACTCATGAGTAATGTAGATTTATGAAAGATTTCACAGGGCAGCAGATACCACATAGCACATTTTAAGCTGATTTACCGCTGCCTCTTTTTCCACAAGACCCCTTCCCACAGACTTTTCGTCCCCTCCCCTCTGCCCCCTTCTAGGCTCCTTACTCACTCGCACAATGGTGCCTGAGCTGGCATCTGGAATTTTCCCAGCTGCTTCTCCAGGTAACTCTGCCATGTTACACCTCTCTCCTCACAGAGCAACCCCTTCCCTTCAGTCTTTTCAACTCCATTTCCAGCGTCTTTCACTCTGAAGAGCCCTGATTCCTACTTGAATTTCTGTGATATTGAGAAAGTCTTTGATAAGCCACACAAAGCCTGAGGGAGAGCTGCTTCCTTGAGCTTAAACAAACCAATGTCAGGATGTAGTCATGTCTGCAAAAGGGGGTCGGAGCCCAGCATGTGCCTCTGGCTTCTCCTTCTTCTTAAGAAGGGTCAGAGTTAGCCCCCAAGTCATGGGCAACCAGACATGGGCAGCTCTTGCTCCTTGGAGGGGGGGACTCCTGCTGTAGGACTCAGGGAAGTAGGAGTGGGCTTCTCTGTGAGTTCACCTTGAGATGGCGTAGCATAGAGGTGATGGGTGTGGACGCTGCCAGCCTCCCTCACTGCCAAGCTCTGATCAGACCATAGGCATCTCTTACTGCTGCTGTAAGAAATCACTACGAATTTAGTAGCCATTACAACATGAGTTTATTAACTACAGTTCTGGAGGTCAGATGTCCTAAATAGGTCAGCGGGGCTGCATTACTTCTGGAGACTGGAGGATAGAGTCCATTTCCTTGCCTTTTCCAGCTTCTGAAGACTGCCCATATTCCTTGGCTCATGGCCCTGCATCACTCTGCCCCCTGCTTCCTTTGTTACATCTCCCTCTCTGCCTCTCACCCTTCTACCACCCTATATAGGGAGCCTTGAGATTGGGTTGGGTCTGCCAACATAATCTCTCCATCTCTTGATCTTTAACTTGATCGTGTCTGTGAAGTCCCTTTTGTCATGTCAGGTGACTTTCACAGTTCTAGGATTAAGACACGGACATCTCCGAGGCTGTGGTTCTGCCTAACACACACCCACTCATCACTTCCTGTTGTCTGTGAAATAAGGGGTCCTCAGTATTGCTGAGCCTCATCATTTGCAAACCCAAAGCATCTCTGCTTGAATCCATCCCGTTTCCTGAAGCTTTCAGACCCAGCTTTTTTACCATTAGCAGTGCAGTCTCTCGTGGGAAGCCTCCAAGAAAATAACCACCTTCCTCAGAAGCAAAAAACCAAGGTGGGTATTTTCATTGTTTTATCTTCTCAGGAGTTACCTCATAGGCCCTTCCCTTTTGTGTCAGGCTGGTCAATCTGCTCGTGATCAGAACCTTTCAAGTGGGTGATTGAACAATGCTCACCATTGCTAAGTCCCAGCCAAGCTGGCTTCCAACTTCCAGATTGCAGTTGAAGCAGTTCTTTCAACTC
>NC_048220.1:135208397-135242892 GCF_002007445.2 Ailuropoda melanoleuca
AACAAAAAAACAACCAACAAGACTTTTACTTCTGAGTGCTCAATGGGTATTTATCCATTTAAATTAAATAAATGGAGATTTGGAAATTTAAATATTGTTTTTAAAAGAATAAAAAAGTTTGCCAACATTTCTTTATTTTTAGAGGCGATGACAAGCGTGCATTTACATCATGCAGAAGAAAAGCTGTTTATGCTGTACTCTACAGTTTAAATATTTGTACCATGCAAACTGTAACCCCAATGCAGCGAAGACACAGCATTGTGTTATAACCCCCAAACAGAAACCTAAATCCCAAATCCACTCATGAGTAATGTAGATTTATGAAAGATTTCACAGGGCAGCAGATACCACATAGCACATTTTAAGCTGATTTACCGCTGCCTCTTTTTCCACAAGACCCCTTCCCACAGACTTTTCGTCCCCTCCCCTCTGCCCCCTTCTAGGCTCCTTACTCACTCGCACAATGGTGCCTGAGCTGGCATCTGGAATTTTCCCAGCTGCTTCTCCAGGTAACTCTGCCATGTTACACCTCTCTCCTCACAGAGCAACCCCTTCCCTTCAGTCTTTTCAACTCCATTTCCAGCGTCTTTCACTCTGAAGAGCCCTGATTCCTACTTGAATTTCTGTGATATTGAGAAAGTCTTTGATAAGCCACACAAAGCCTGAGGGAGAGCTGCTTCCTTGAGCTTAAACAAACCAATGTCAGGATGTAGTCATGTCTGCAAAAGGGGGTCGGAGCCCAGCATGTGCCTCTGGCTTCTCCTTCTTCTTAAGAAGGGTCAGAGTTAGCCCCCAAGTCATGGGCAACCAGACATGGGCAGCTCTTGCTCCTTGGAGGGGGGGACTCCTGCTGTAGGACTCAGGGAAGTAGGAGTGGGCTTCTCTGTGAGTTCACCTTGAGATGGCGTAGCATAGAGGTGATGGGTGTGGACGCTGCCAGCCTCCCTCACTGCCAAGCTCTGATCAGACCATAGGCATCTCTTACTGCTGCTGTAAGAAATCACTACGAATTTAGTAGCCATTACAACATGAGTTTATTAACTACAGTTCTGGGGGTCAGATGTCCTAAATAGGTCAGCGGTGCTGCATTACTTCTGGAGACTGGAGGACAGAGTCCATTTCCTTGCCTTTTCCAGCTTCTGAAGACTGCCCATATTCCTTGGCTCATGGCCCTGCATCACTCTGCCCCCTGCTTCCTTTGTTACATCTCCCTCTCTGCCTCTCACCCTTCTACCACCCTATATAGGGAGCCTTGAGATTGGGTTGGGTCTGCCAACATAATCTCTCCATCTCTTGATCTTTAACTTGATCGTGTCTGTGAAGTCCCTTTTGTCATGTCAGGTGACTTTCACAGTTCTAGGATTAAGACACGGACATCTCCGAGGCTGTGGTTCTGCCTAACACACACCCACTCATCACTTCCTGTTGTCTGTGAAATAAGGGGTCCTCAGTATTGCTGAGCCTCATCATTTGCAAACCCAAAGCATCTCTGCTTGAATCCATCCCGTTTCCTGAAGCTTTCAGACCCAGCTTTTTTACCATTAGCAGTGCAGTCTCTCGTGGGAAGCCTCCAAGAAAATAACCACCTTCCTCAGAAGCAAAAAAACCAAGGTGGGTATTTTCATTGTTTTATCTTCTCAGGAGTTACCTCATAGGCCCTTCCCTTTTGTGTCAGGCTGGTCAATCTGCTCGTGATTCAGAACCTTTCAAGTGGGTGATTGAACAATGCTCACCATTGCTAAGTCCCAGCCAAGCTGGCTTCCAACTTCCAGATTGCAGTTGAAGCAGTTCTTTCAACTCGGGAAAGCTCGGAAGCTTGTCTTGTTGCCTAAACTTGCCCAACAGCTTTCCACGGAGAGTAGTCCCGTAAGGAATAATCTGCCCCCTGCCATGTGAGGGCAACCGTTGTAAAATTTTCAGAGCCAAGTCTTTGACAGTTTGCCTTCTTTCCTCTTCTCAGACCCAGCCAGCATATTATGTGGCTGGAGTTTGTGGATATTACCTGTCTGGGGAAACTGGATGACCTCTAGTGCAGACCACGTAAGGATTCCGTTGTACCCTATCCTGCTCTCATTCCACTCCCCGACACTCACAGATTTCTGTTAGGATGGGTCAGCCAAGGTTCAAATGCCTTTTCCCCCGGGACTGACATTCTCTTGCTTGGAAACCATCAGTGTCTGGTGCATTGTTTTTTTCTCTACAGACAACATGATCTTTCCTATCTCCTGTCTCCGCGTGTTAGCCAGGCTTCTGATAGACATTCCCGGCTTGGGGGGATGGTCTAAAATAAGGGTGTTAAGAATAATTCCTCGTGCATTCCTTTTCTCCATTATCTCTCAGGAAGGATTGATGGTTACAGAAAGAGTATTTCAACAGCTCAAATGAGCTATTTATCCCTCATTTCAAACCTCTTTTTATCTTCTAAGGACTTTACATTATTCACTCTTAACATTCTCCAACAGTATTAAAAAATCTACATTGGATAGCCATTGTTTCAAACTCAAAAGACTTACAGTCTAGGGATTTTAGTTAGTCAATGGTAGAGATTCCTACTGTATGGGAATTCCTAAATCCAGGTCTGGGGCTCTGACATGGAATTTCCATGAACTGCTTCCTGATTCAGGCTGCAAATACATTATCTTCTCTTTCATTTGTTCAATTAAATGCTGAGCACTCACTCGCCTTTTAGTGGGAAAGACTGTATTCATTTTTGAGCCAACTCACACAGACAGGTGTGCAATTCCCTGGTGAATAGGGGGTAGTCAAGTTGCCAGGCCTAAGTGAGGAAACAACTAGGGTCTTATTAGCTCACCATACTTGCCATGTCCCAAGGCTCAATTGTCTGCATTACAGTGATTCCTTGTTGGCCCAGATACCATCGCAGACCTTTAAGTGCCCAGAGAAAACAAGAACCATCCACAGTACTGAACTCAGCCATGATACCCCTAGGCTTGGGATTCGGAGATTGGCATGTGGTACTCAGCTTCTCACTCCCCAGGTCTTTGGCTGTCTGCCAGGAGAGCAAGGTCTAGTCACAAATTTGTAACTATCAACATCCTTCTTTCTAGGAGTCATCTGAAGAGGACAGGAAGCTTGTGATTTCCTAACCCTGATCTGAATTTACTCTCTATCAGATAATTGGCTTAAGGGCAGGTGCCTCCAGTGATTCTAGGTGGTGCTTCCTCCATCCCAAGAAAAGCTATCTAAGTGATTCTAAAGTGCCTGCAACTACCCAGCTAGGTGAGCCTCCTTTAGAGATCCTAAGTTCACACCCCGAAAACTCTCTTACAGAGAAAAAAAAGTTATTACGTGTAAATCTGATTAATGGGGGAGACTCAGCTTTTTTGGTATGTCTTGAACCCCTTTTCCTCCACCTCTTTTCTGTTCAATACTGAGCCCCCTTCATGAGACCTATTTGCTCAGTTTTATAGCTTTCTGGTAACTCTAAATTGTCAAGAAGTCTATTGCTAGTTTTTAAGACTTAGCCCTGATTACTGAGAAATTTTGGTCTCATATTTTGCTTAAAACTGTTCTTCCTCTCCCTTCTCACACTTAGAGTTGCTAGTCTCTTGATTCTGGAGGTTTGGAGCAGAGAAAGAGGGTGGAAAACACCACCTTCCTTTTCCTCTGGGCTTGTCTGCAGAGCTGGAAAGAGAGGAGGAGGAAATGATCTTCCTTATCTGTCTCCTCCTTAGGAGACCATGAGTCTCCTTGGTTGATTCTGACTCCTACTCAAATTCATTGTCTGCTGGCTCAAAGAGGGAAAGCATTGGCCAGGTCTCTTGTGCATTGAAGGTTGCTGGTGAGATTCAGCTACCTCTGATTGGTCACTAGCTAGCATAATCTACTACTAGCCTCTCAGCAGTGAGCCTTTTTGCCTTTCTACTTTAGGCTGTCCTCATCCCTAGCAAACCTGTAGCACACTACCTCCCTCCCTCCACAATCTTATCTACCATCTCAATCTCCATCTCTGTACCCACCAACAATTTTCAGGATCTATCTTCCATGTCTCTGAAGAACTACGAATGGAAGAACAACCTTTCTCCTTTCCACCTGGTCATATCTTCACACCATTTCTCACTAATGCAGGTTCTCCGGCCGGAATGACACCGGTGATGCTTAACAAGCATAAGGACCAAGCAGACATCCAAACAGAATGAAATGTTTCCCTTCTTGCAGATAAATCTTATATTATTTTACAAGTGGATCTCTTGGAGTCTTTCTCCTTAGACTATGGAAAGGGAAAAAAATAGTTCTTCTCTATGAACACTGTATATAGGTGCTAAAATTATATAAAGTTAAACTCTAATAACTCATCTTCTCTGCTAGCCTGTCCTTCTGCTTTTTATTTATTGTCTATTTCACTACATAGTGAAATTCATTTATTCTTTCATGTCATTAAATATCTTAGTATTTATTTTTATAAATTTTGGATTCTCCATCTCTCTGAGATATTCACCACCTTCAAATTATTTTTAAAAATTATATTTTATTCCAGGGGTGCCTGGGTGGCGCAATTGGTTAAGCATCGGCCTTCAGCTCAAGTCATTATCTCAGGGTCCTCGTGTGCAGCCCTGCATCAGGCTCCCTGCTCAATGAGGAGTCTGCTTCTCCTTCTGCCCCTCCCCCCTGCTCATGCTCTCTCTCTTTCTCTCAAATAAATAAAATCTTTAAAAAATTATATTTTATTCATAACGTAAGTTTCTTAACTTAAAATTTAGATATTTAATCCAAGTAGAATTTATTTTTATGTATGGTGTGAGGTAGGGATTGAATCATAGTTTCTCCAGTATCATATTCATTGACTTCATGAAATTCTCAATCTTTTGCAGGATTTGCAACTTTCACTAAGATTGATTTAATTTTTACATTTTTATTTTAAATAATGTACAAGATCTGCCTATTAGCTAAGAAGGGCAAACAGTGACAGAGAAATTGATGTAATTGGAGGATGAATGGCCTCAAAAAGGGAGAAATAGGAGAGTATGTTTCTTGGTCTCAGAACTTTAGTCAATATTTTTTGGTTATGATGATCTTTCTTCTAGATGTAATCTTTTAACAGCATAGCTGGGTGAGGAGGATCCTGTACCACATCACGAGTGATCAAACTAGTGAAATCTGCAAAGTGAAAAGTGCTGTTATCCCCGAGCACCTCTATACTCATTTAGTTCTTCTTTGTGAAAGCAGTACAGTGTTGTGCTTCCGGAATGATGCAGGTGCCACAGAACTTTCCCATTATTTAAAGCAGAAGAGACCACGCATGTTGCACAGTATGGATTCTCTAAAATCCCTATTATTCAGCTACTTCCACAAAGGAAAAAAAAGGGGGGGGGAGGGTTTTTTAACCCCAGACAGTAAAATGAATCATATAAAGAGAAAACATGTACCTTGGCTGAAAAGAAACTTTGGTTTATATAAACTTTGTTAAAGAAATTATGTTAAAATTCCAACTACTACATTTTGAAATTCAATCAGTAAATATAAATTGAGTTTAGCTCCCTGGGACAATTATGCAAAACTAAATGGAGAGGAGAATTCAGAGGTAAATAATAGTCATGATTTTATAGACTTCTCTTTCCACAAATAGTTTTTTTCTAGGCATGAAGACAAAACACTTATTTCTGGAACATTAAATGATTATACAGGAAGATAAATGCTGGGATAACAATGTTCTCCAAAGGCAGTGCTTATGAAGAGCAGCTTTATAGAGGAGCGGAGGGGTCAGCAGTCTCTAGAGAGCTAGGAAAAGAAGGGATATTTAAGGAGGGAGAAACATGAGCAAAGCAATCAGGGGGCAACTCACAGTTGTCATCTTTTTGACTTTGTTTACATCTTTTTGACTGTTCACAGTCAAATGTGAGGTAAAAATGGCATATTTTCCTGGAAAATGGGCATGAAACATTTAAACTAAATTTAGTTTTTGTTCTGTAAATATTAACAAATACTACGAAGAGGATTTTTCCCTCAAATTTGCTCTAAAAAAGTATTTGTTTTCCAAACAGAAGCTGTCTGATTTGGTTATCCTCATCATCGATTCTCAAAGGTTTTACTTTTAGAAACTTCTCCAGCTTTATACAGAATGAAAATTATTTAGGAAACACACAGAGTATAATCTGAAAGACACAGTTCTTAGAAATCTATGATAGTTAAGGATGGCTCCAAAGAATAAATCATCTCTGAATACAGTATTTGACAGACAAGTCTATTGAATGTTAGGTATTAATAATAGAGGCTTCAACAGAAAGTGACATGTGAAATAATAGAGTCAGCAGTTAACAGACTCCATGTTTATTCACCAGACATAATAATGCTTTGAATGGCCACCTGAGTTGGTCCCACACCTCCATCTGCAAAGATCGTCTTGGTTTTGAATTGCAGTCTTTCTTGCTCTTAGCATTTACTTGATTTTCTTCCTCAGGGATACATCCTTTCCCACTTCCAGGGCTCCTAGCAACTCACTGAACCCTGTGCTACGTCCTGTCCTGGCTTCTTCCCTCCTTTCCTCCTTACTCCCTCCCAGCACCTCCCGGCCTATGCTTTGTCTCCTCGGACTGTGTGCCAGTTCTAGTTCTTGGAACCACTTCACAATTAGTGCATAGCAGCTATCCCCACTCTCAACCCACTTTAGAGAATCTCTTGGGGGACAGGCAAAAGCTCTGCAAAGCATTGCAGGCCCAACAGCTTTGTTCTGTAGTCCTTCTTTTGTGCTGGTTTATGCCCTTAAGTTGAAATGGTCAGGAGGCATACATAATTCTTGTTCCCAGGTGCCTTCAGAACACATACGGTGGGTGCCATGTAATTCATGTGAAATTACCATGGGCGAATTCTCTCTCCCAAGCTGTTTGCTCCTGTACCCTGGGGGCGTGTCAGCTCCAAGAATGGCTCTGTGCCTCACAATTCCAAGGTCAGTTCTCCCTTTGAATGTACCTGCTTTATTGACTTTTTTTTTTTAAGATTTTATTTATTTATTTGACAGAGACAGCCAGCGAGAGAGGGAACACAGGCAGGGGGAGTGGGAGAGGAAGAAGCATGCTCCCAGCAGAAGAGCCTGATGTGGGGCTCGATCCCAGAACGCAGGGATCATGCCCTGAGCCGAGGCAGACGCTTAATGACTGCGCCACCCAGGCGCCCCTTTATTGACTTTTCTAAACCCAGCAGCTTATTATTTTCCCTTTCAAGTGCAATTCCGAGGCACAAAGGTTAATGGCAGGAGCCTGTGGTTGTTTTGCGGGGCTCATCCCAGAGCACCACACATGCTAAGCATCCACAGGCATTAATGAGATGGCTGGAGGCCTGCGCCTTTATTTCACGTTTGTAACATTTTGTGGGGTTTGGCCTGCTGAGCTTGGGTTTTTAAAATGTCCCCTCAAACCAAATTGAATCCACACTGTACTGGCAATTACCACGAACATCTCTTACCCTGGTCAGAAAGTTCCAGAGGGAATAAAATATATAGTAGAAATTCTCAGTGTCTTAATTAGGAGTGTAGAACTGTTTTTCTTATTCAGAATGAGTGACTAGAAAGTCGAAAACACTGTTTTAGTCTACAAGCTAGTATGCTTCCAGGTTAAGCCATCCAAAAACACATTGTGTTGTTGTCATTTGTTTCTGTAGGTCTTGAAATGTTTCATACCTGAATTCCAAAGAATTAAATGATACGTGAAAAGTGGTTTCTGTGCTTGGCATTACCATTCTTCCCTTCTGGACATGGACCAGTCATTCTGCACAAAGAGACCAATGTGGGAATGGGGGAGCAGCTTGGATTATCAGTTCTCTGGCAGCCCACTGTCTCTTCCAAATCATTATCAAGACACCTTCAATCCGGAGCTCCCGCTCCTCTGAAACTCAGACCATTGAACTATAATTGCCTCTCTGCCTCGTCACTACTGTCATCTATTGACCTTCTGGTCAATCTATTTACTCATTGAATCCTTCAAAAAGTGATCCACTTTCTTCTCTGACAGTTCTTGTGCTACCTAGCCAGCATAGTCTGTGGCTGGAGCTGTGTAGATATTGACTATCTGGGAAAATTCGATGACCTCTTTCTACTCCTGAGGGGGAATGCCAGGCAGAAAGGTTAATATATTATTTCTTACTTGTTTGAGGTAAATTTATGATTCAATTAGCCATTTACTCCTTAATTCCAACAACCATTCACTCTCTATTCCATCACTCACCATTCCTAGGCTCATATCCTAGTTCTGGTTGTCACCAAATGGACTATTGTTTTTCTCCATGAATACTTGAAGTTTCTCTCCTCTCAAAAATAAAATCCCTCCCTTGATTCTCTAGTTATCATCTAGACTTTGCTTTGCATCTAGACTCCTCCAAATACTGGTCTGCCCTGACTACCTTCCTTTCATCATTCCCAGTCAGTCTTAAACCTCCTGTGGTATGGCATCCCTCTCTACTATGATACAGAAAGTGATTGCACTGGGGTCACCCAATGGCTTGATTCACTTGATTCCAGTGGATTTGTTTTTGTGGATAGTTTTACAGCAATTTAAACTGCACCCCACCACTCCCTTCTCTTACATATGTGACAGCATATTTGTTTCTGCACTTATCCCTCTCAGTTGTTTTCTTTTGTCACCTTCATGGACTCCTTTTCAATGTGGTTTTCCTCAGGGTTCCATCTTAGATTTTCCCCATTTTGTCTTCTACCGTGCCTTCTCTGGATGATCTATTCTAACTCCCACTTCCAGTGCATTTGTGTTTATATGCCAACCACTTCCAGATCTGTATATTTAGCCATTCTTCAAGCGTCAGACTTTTAACAAATACTACCATCCTCTAGATACCTCCACCCACGTGTCACACCAAGTCCTAAATCTCAACATGCACAAAACACAACTCATCATCTCCCCATCAAAATGGCCTCATGTTCCCATGTGCTTAGTGACAGAGCTAAAAAGAATAGCCTTATTTTTATTTCTTCCTCTTCTTCATTCCTACCTCCAAGAAATATAAAGTCCTTAGCATGGTGCCTGGCTCAGAGTAAGTGTTCAGCAAAATTGGGTGGTTGACAGTAAAAACAAATATCTAATTTAGAACTGTTAAAGCAAACAAGACTGATTTGGAATGCATATATCTCAACATGTGACAGGCTTAATAAATGGCTAACTTGATCATAAATTTACCTCAAACAAGTAGCAAATAATATATTGATCTAAATCTTTCTTTTCTAGGGAACTAATGAAACATTGCCATTCTAAGGAGGTTTTCTTCTAAGGCATCCTTTCTGCAGAATGCCTCCTCCATTCTATTTTCTGGAACAACTTCAGACTCTGTGTGCCATGTATTAGCTCCATGCCTTGCTCTGTTCTATAAGGTATTTGCCAACCTGTGGTGGCGAGGAAGGGGGATTTTATACTGCAGTTGGTTTTCATCCTGGAAAAAGAGAAACTTTTAGGCTGAGCATGTGTGTTTCTGACCTGAAAAAGACTTCAGGATGTAGAAATCATGGACTCCATGTGTTTCTTAAGCCATCCTACTGACATCCCTCCTGGCTGGCGATAGATGTTTGGGGAGAAGAAAGGGTTACTATGAATGGCTACACACTCCCCCCTAATCATTTGTTAAAATTTCTAACCTTCTGAAGTCCTTTTTTAAACCTGTTACCAATCACGGGGCTTAATTATGAGGACTTTAGAGACAAGATTGAAGGACTGTACTTTAATACATTTATGCCTTATGCACAGTCCATTTAAAGAATTTAAGCAACAAAGCTGAAAGTCTCAACCTTAACTCTTCGGCTAATAATATTTTGTAGATATTTGCCCATCGTGAAGAAAACTCTTCTTCTCGGTATGTTTATACAAGTTGATGAGAACTCAGTGACTGACTTTCACTACATCTGGCAGTGACATGGTGTCAAAACATTTGGCTTCCGTGCCTGAGCAATCATTTCCTGCTTAGTGATCTTGATGCGTAATTGTTAACTTGCTCGACTGGTAATGAGAGTCGTTTTCTACCTATACCTTTTTTTTGGTTTGGGCTTCACAGGCTGATCAAGGTCATCTAAAACCATTTGGCCATAACGCGTATGACTCTGTGCAGGGTCCTCACGTGATCACTGTTGCTGGTAAGTGCTGGTGTGTGTGCTGTCTAGCATCCACTCCCATTGACCAATGACCTTGCCTGTTGTTAACATTTTTAATATCACCACTGACCATCGCTGCTTTTGATCTGAACTTTGGCAACTAACACGTCATTGCTGTATACCAGTGTGTCTCTAATTCATTTAATAGATGGTATCTACTTCCTATGGCGAATTTAGTCATTAAAAATTGACCATTAGATTCTATATTTTCAACACACAAATGTCGCTACCTGGATTCCTGACATTTAGAAATCGTTGGCCTTATAAGCCTCTTCTGCTAGATATATATTATTCCTTCAAAGTCCTAGGTGTTAGGATGCCAAATGTGCCATTTACCTGCCTATAATTATATTCACTTTAAGCAACTGATCTTGCCTACAATTTTATGCCTGTGGCTTAGTCAGGCTACTAACAAAATACCATAAACTGGGTGACTTTAACAACAGAAATTTATTTCCCGCAGTGCTGAACCCTAGAAGTGCAAGATCAAGTTGTCAGCTATGTTGGTGTCTTATGAGAGCTCTCTCTTTGGGTAGCAGATGACTGTCTTCTTGCTATGCTCTCACATGGCAGAGAGAGAACACAATCTCTGGTGTCTCTTCTTATAAGGATGCTAATTCTATCAGATTAGGGTCCCACCCCAATTACCTCCTTCAACCTTAATTATTTCCTTACTCCAAATATGGTCACGATGGTGGTTAGGCTTCAGCATATTAACTTGGGGGGAAACAGTTCAGCCCATAGAAACTGCTTTGCACAGTTCAATCCATAGGAACTCCTTTGTATAGTGAATTGTAAACAACAAAAAAAAGTATTTCCAAAGAGTAGTGCAGCTCAGGGAACAGGCAAAGTGAATTGTTAATGGAATGATCAGCTAAGCGGGGTGACTTTCTCCAAAGATAGGCAGAAGTTCCAAAGTAGTGAAAGAAGGGAGGACATAATTTATCTAGAGCTGAAGGTAGACAGGGCAGTCAGGGTTAACAAACAGGAACTTGCAATTTTTAACAAAACTTAGCTAGCAGACCACAAAACTCATCTTGATAAATTTCCTCCAAGATTCAGGTGAAGAAACTAAGTCCCCAAAAGGCTGTAAGACTGGGAGTCCTTGGCAAACCAAGATGAGTTGGACATTCTATTTTTCCAGTATGGCACAATACTCTATGAATGTAAACAAGAAGACATTCCTCAAAGAATGTTAAAACCCTAAATGCACTTGAATTGTGACATGGTGATGCCATGATGACAAATACAGAATTGTATTTTCATAGAGCATTCCTCTCCAGAGACTGGCAAATTCCAAACTCACAACAAGTTTCCCCCACACATGGGGCTTATTAGAGGCCCTGCATCTCTCTTGGCCAGGAAGACAAGTTGTATTTAAATACTAACGCAAGCTGTTTTCCATAATGTTATGCAGAGTGGGCTTCAACCATGTGTTGGAATGACATCAGCAATCTGCAGACTCGGGCTGTAGAGGTTCAGAATCACTGCATGCCAGAAAGATGAAAGAGTAGGGTTGTTGTATGTCAGGGGAAAACTAACGAACTCATCCATTCCAGCAAACAGAGGACTCAAGCATTTGCCTTGAACTGAGTAGAGTCTTCAAAAATCTCTGATCTTAGCTATGGTATTTATGTAGACATTATTTTCAATAGATATGAAGAGGAAGTGCTGGGAAATATACCCTTTATTTACATTGTCAAATGAGTTCCATAGCAAAGCTGTATTAAAGGCCTGATACTTTGTGGTTCTGCCTCTGAGACCCCAGAATGTGCACCACACAGGCAATAGACTACAGTCACCCACCTTCCTCCAGGCTGTTCCCAGACACAAAACCTTCTTCACAGAACCCGTCTTCTAGCCAATAAGTAGGGAATGTGCTTTTGTTTAAAAGAATGAACTAACACTGTGCCATCTCAACATTTAAACAAAAAATGATTTTCTAAGTTTTGGTGAAATAAAATGGTTCCCACAATTCCTTTGGACCAGTAACATTCATTTTCTTTTTCTTGATTGCAATGGCAGTTCTGATACCTGCCCACATCCAGGTAGAAGCCAAGAGTCTGAAACTCTTGCTGACAGGGAAGAAGATAAATTGACCTGGCTGCTGCTGTTTTATCTATGAGAGTATTTATGTTAAAAAAAAAAAACAGGGTTGATGAAATAAATAGACTCATTCTTCGTGCTCAAACATGTTACATGCCATTAAGGCAGAGAGAATTTCACAGGATTTCTACGACGGAAGAAAGAGGGTGTGGAATTTTTAATGTTTTCAGTCTGGAAAAAGCAGCAAGTTTAAGATTAGGAAAATTGGTTCAAAATTGTGTCTAAGAGTTATTGCCTGTACAACTCGTACAAAATACTTCAGCTCTCAGATATGAAGTCTCCTAACTCAATTCAATGGGGCAAGTGCATTAGATCACCTCATTGGTTTCTTCTACCACTAAATATCTGTGATGCTAACTAAAATCCCCAACACTGGGGAAACCACTCTTCCTTCTTTCATACACCAGTGAGAAGACACCCTTAAGCAGACCCAAAGTGATGGTCCCTATATTTTGGTAGGGACCAAATATTTGTATCTTTCCGAAATTCACATGTTGAAATCTTAGCCTTAAAAGTGACTAGAACCTGTGAAAGATGATGAAGGTCAAATGAGGTCATAAGATTGGGGCCCTAATTTAATAGGGCTGGTGCCCTTAAGAAGAGGAAGAGGCACTAGAGCTTTCTCTTTCCTTCCCTTCCTGCCATGTGTGGCCCTAGCAAGAAGACAGTCGTCTGCAACCCAAGGAGAGAGCTCTCATCAAACACCAACATGGCTGGCACCTTGATCTTGCACTTTTAGGCTCCAGACTGAGCAATAAATTTCTGTTGTATTTTTAAAAATTATTAAAGCCTCAATCCCTACTCTCAAGACTGGATTCCAGAGATTAGATTCAGACTTTTTCTGGATACATGCCAATTCAATACTACTAACACTTTGGATTGCTCCTTTTAGGCAAATACTTAAAAATAAGACTTCTCTATGTTTCTCAGAAGCTGTGAACACTTTACAAAAAGTGAGCTAAAGTGGTCAATTGATTTTAGACCAGGATGCCAAGACCATTCAATGGGGAAAAGGACAGCCTTTCCAACAAATGAGTCTGAGAAAACTGGATATCCACATGCAAAAGAATGAAATTAAGCCCTTTTCTTACCCCATGTACAAAAATTAACTCAGAATGTACCAAAGGCCTAAATGTAAGAATGAAAACTATAAAGCTCTTAAAGGGAGACATAGAGACAATCTCTCAATGTTAGATTTAACAATGACTTTTATGACACCAAAAACAGGCAACAACAACAAAAAAATAGGTAAATTAGATTTCCATCAAAATTAAAAACTTTTCTTCATCAAAAGACACTGTCAAGGAAGTGGAAAGGCAGCCCACAGAATGGAAGAAAACATTTGCACATCGTATATCTGATAAAGCACTCAAATTCAGAACACATAAAGAATCTACAACTTAACCAAAACAAACAAACAAACCTGCAAACAAAACAAAAAACAATTCCAAAATGTCCAAAGGACTTGAACAGACATTTTTCTAATGTCTTTCTAAAGAAGATACACAAATGGCCGATAAGCACATGAAAAGACGCTAACATCATTAGTCATCAGAAAAATGCAAATTAAAACCACAATGAGATACCACTTCACACCTATTAGGATGGCTATTAAAAAAAAATGCAGATTGGGAAATAACAACTGTTGGTGAGGATGTAGGGAAATGGAATGAAAAATGGTGCAGCCACTGTGGAAAACAATTTGGCAGTTCCTTAAACAGTTAAACATGGATTTTCCATATGATCCAGCAATTCCGCTTTTGGGTATATCCACCAAAGAACTGAAAGCAGGGGCCCAAACAGATCCTTGTACACCAATGTTCGTAGCAGTAATATGTATATAGCAGTAATATGTTCATAGCAGTAATATGTATGTAGCAGTAATATGTTCGTAGCAGTAATATGTATGTAGCAGTAATATGTTCGTAGCAGTAATATGTATGATAACCAAAAGGTGGAAACAACCCAAGTAAACATCAACCAATGAACATATAAACAAAATCTGGTGTGTGTGTCTATGTCGATCAACTTTTCAACTGCATTCCCCTTTAGTAAACTATTTCCAGGACCAAGTCTTGGACTGAATCACTATTTAAAACTACTTTATTTCTGAAGTCATAAATCTCTTAACCTATCAACCACAGATATCTTATAAAATCCCAATTTCAGATTACTCTGAATAATAGACTTTTTGTCCCCACAACTAAGCTGCTGAATACTGCTTGGAAAATCCATTTGTCTAGGTGAAAAAGACGTCATGTTTGGCCTTTAGCTCTGCCCAATAATCCCATTAAATATCCTTAGTCACTAACCTCTCCTTTGCTTCTCAGACCTTCTCTGTGCTTCCATCTTTCTCTTCATCCCTTCTCCCCCATCCTGACTCTCAGCAGGTGCTCCATTTCTTTGCTTCACTGTGGCACTAGAAGCTTCTTAGCCAGTAAATCCTCAACCCCCTCCCCACCTAGCTTTGCAATTTTCATGCATCCACATATGTCCATACTCCTACCCTCCTTGTTCAGGCTGAGGTGTAACCATCCATCCATCTGCTCGCTGGATTCCATCCCTACTGTTCCCTCGGGGATTTTGTCCCATTTGCTCTCCCCATTTTCTACATGATCTTCAAACTCTATCTTCGGATGCCTCCTCCATCTCAACATATTAAAAACCTCCTCCAATTATGTCCCTGTCTCTAATCTCCCTTCACAGACAAGTTAGGGACCAGGGTAGCCACTGCTCACAGTCTCCACATCTTTTGTCATTTTCCTCCTCAGTTCAGCTGACGGATTGGCAAATGTAGAGACATGCATGCTATCTAAGAGAGAGCATGGTGTAGTTCAGAGACATACCAGGCACGAGAGTTCTTGGTTGTGGTCCTGGCTTGATCACTGTGTGTCTTGGGTAAATCACTTCCTTCTCTGAGCTTTAAAGTATGGGAACATATTGTGTAAACTACAAAATTAGCATTCAACCACTTCAGTGTGTGGAAGTGTTTATTAATTATAAAGGGCTATTTAAATATCAATTTTTAATTATTCTTTACCCAAATTATTCACATTTTGGCAGGGATCTGGCTTTTCCAAGTGATAAATCTTTTTAGCAAGAATGAGTGCTTATAATGATAAATTTTCCAGTCCTGCAGTGGATCAATCAGCCCAAAGGGTATTTTGGGCAAGCGGTCGTCATTTCAGTACACCTAACCTCACCTTGACAGCAACTCCTCCTTGACTTGGGCTCAACTGCGTACATGCAAAAAGGAGTCTAGAATTGAGCTATGGTAACAGTTTGTTGAAGGTCACAGACTACTCTCCAAATGTTTGGGATTCAATAAAATTCCAAATGCATGTGTCCCTGAGCAATTTTATTTTGTTTTTAAGCCTGTGTGTGTTTTAAAGAAAATTTTATCCATATGTTTTTGATTAATTTACACTTCAATCATTAAAATTTGGGTTATTTCATAGTTATCTAATGTCCAAGAAGGTTTTTTAAATAAGTGCTTAAAAGTACTTTCCTTAAAAAAAAAAAAAGGCCCTCTATAGAAAAGATCAAATAGCAGAAATCTGTGGTTTGCCAAGAGTAAGTACATTTTACACACACACAAATTTTCCATTTTGAGACCAAACTCCAAACCTGTTACGTTCATGTTGTGTCTAAGGAAATCTTAACAAAACAAAGTTTGCTGTCCAAATTAAGCAGTAAAGTGCCAGGTGAATACAAATTTAAAATAACTAACAGAACATGACACCCATAGCCTCAACTGCAACACCTACCAGCTGATTCATAAATAGACATTGACTGTACAGTATGGAATCAGAAAGAATACTTAGGTTATTCTTGTGTTGAATGACCTTGTGTCAGGTATTTAACTGTGTAGGGTCCCCATTTCCCACATAAGAACATGGAGTTAATAAGATCTGCCCCACTTATTTCAAAGTGTTGAAGATAAGGTCAAGGAGTGTATAGGATATTACAGTCTCCTGAAAAATATACAATGCTAGGGAAATTGCATTATGTCCAAAAAGGAGTAATAAAAATGTATAATCATTGCTGTGGCACAAAGAATTTTGCAAAAATGCAAACTTTTGGTAATTACAGTGGAATACTATTAGTGGGGGAGAAAAAAGAAGTTTGAATTCAGGTTTTTGTCTTTTTTAATGTATAACCATCCATTTTATAATGCTGTGGCCCTTGGTCACTTTTATTTTTTTGATCCAGAGGCACTCAAGAACAAGTTTTGAATTTTTTAATTATATGGTCATAGTAAATACCCATTAGATATTCACAATGTGCAGTCCCTTTAATGCACACTGGTTTTTATTTAATCCTCATTTAATCCTGTGTAATACATAGCATGGTCTTCAAATCACAGGTGAGGAAATGAAAAGAAATCTGCTGAAGTTCACATGGGTAAGTGGGCAAAACAACAGCCAAATAAACGTAGCCTTTAGATTCCAGATATTTTATTTCCTTTAATGAAGTTGTTTCCAACTTGTCAAAATGCAAAGAAAAAAATCTCCTAGTAAATACATAGTAAAAAATACTATTTTAAAAATAATATTACTCTTCCTGTAAACAAAAGCAGTTAAAAACAAATACAACAGCTGCCTTTAATACTTTCCTGGTTACTCCCCTGGACAAGTGGCTATTCACAATGTATCTTCAGTAAGAGTTCAGCATGTAAGCATTCAGTCAAGCGTTGCCATTGCTGGGATTTGATGAACAAGGGAAATTTTATTGTTTCTATAATGTTGGGGTTTACACTCTGTTCGTTACCTGAGCAGACATATGTTTTTTTTATCTTCTTCAGTTTTATAATGTCATTTTTTCTGAGTATTTCTTGCAAACCACATCAATAAAGCAGATGGCCCACCTCAAGAAATAGTTTCATGAAGTCCTAGAGTATAGAAACCTGGTAATCAGCCTCCCATGTTTGCCCAATGGTTGCAATGTCTATGTGTCTGCAACTTACATATGGCTTTGGGCTTCAATAATTCACCAGGTTTTTTGGTTTTTTTTTTTTTTAAGTTTTTAAAAAAGATTTTATTTATCTATTTATTTGAGGTGGGGGAGGGGTAGAGCCTGAGATCATGACCCTGAGATCATGACCTGAGCTCAAACCAAGAGTAGGATGCTTCACCGACTGAGCCACCCAGGCACCCCATCCACCAGGTTTCTAAGAGAGCCCTGAGTCAGTTTTTTCTAGCATAGTGCACCACCTTACAACCTAACAGCCTAAAACAACATTTAGTTCAGGACTCCATGGACCAGCTGAATGAGTCTTCTGATTTGGGTCAGCTTGGCTGATCTCTGCAGGAACACCTCCTCGGTACGCAGTCAATGGGCAGGTCAGCTGGCGGCTGGACAGTCTGGGAGGGCTTCACTGAGCTGGGTGGTGGTCGGCATTGATAATTCAGAGCAATAGGAAGGACTGGGCTGTGGGAGTCTTCTCCCACCATCTGGCAGGCCAGCCTGGCTTCTTCCTCCCGTGGTCTCCAGTTCCAAAAGAGGAAGAGGAAAGCCTCTGAGCTTTTGCCCTGGTGCCTGTGATAGCTCACTTCTGCTGCATTTTTTGGCCAAAGCAAGTCACCAATATAACCCAGAGTTGAGGGTGAAGGGAATAGACACCACCTCTTCTTGGAAAGACCTGTAATATAAGTAGCAATTTCTACTACTTATCAAGTTTCTCACCCATTTCCCAATATTCTTCGGCATGTTAATTCTAAACAAAGAAAAATCTTACGCACAATCCTGCCTCTTGATTCAGAGTTATTAGTTCAGGTTGTTTAAAGGCCAGTGAGAAAACAAACATTTGAAATGTGTTCTTTTTTTAAAACTCAAATAATGTGTCTTAGCGTTTTGGAGGTTGAGATGGAAGCTGGGAGGTTCAGCAGTCTGCTGCCGTTCCCTGTGAGCACACTTAGTTCTCTCCTCGCCACCAGGTGCGCCCTCGCTCTAGCCTCCTGCTCCACACCTCACTTGAACAAAACTCGTTGGACTCTGCTGCAACTCATGTAAAGTACACATGTAATTCCAACTTCAGATTCAAAGGGGCGTTCCATCCAAAGTATTCCTGGAATAATACCAATTATTCTTTCCTATGCCGTTAGAGGAATTATTTAGAAATAGGAACCTGACCATTCCATAATATGACCCTTCTCTAGGAAGCTTTATGGCTTATCATAAGTTTATTTCATGTAACATAAGTGCAAATGACAGCACATTCTAGGGTTCAAAAGGTGTCACTGTTTCATAGGTTAGTTTCATTATTATTATTATTGAAATAACTTTGGTGTCAATGCCCAGTTAGGGACGTTGTATTAGAGAGCACTTTACCTGAATTTTCAATGAAGACTTTGTGGCAAGGAGTGGAAATCCCATTTGTAGAAATAGTTTTTAAGACTGGGAAAAACTTGGAGCGCCTGGGTGTTTCAGTCCGTTAAGCATCCAACTCTTGGTTTTGGCCCAGGTCATGATCTCAGGGTAGTGAGATTGAGGCCCTCTCCCCGTCAAGCCCTGCCCCCAAAGAGCCCCCAGTGGAACCCCCGAAAAGCCTCCCCACATTGAGCCCATGTAGGGCTCTGTGCTGAGTGGAAATTCTCTTGAGATTCTCTTTCTCTCCCTCTGCCCCTCCCCCTGCTCATGTGCACTCTCACTCTCTCTCAAATAAATAAATAAAATCTTAAAAAAAAAAAAGACTGGGAAAAACACAAAACGTATTTTCTACAGGTCTTGCATGCACACTGTATAAAGAACCCCTATAAATAAATAGTAAAAAGATGGTCAACCCTATCAAAAAGAGGGCAAAAGATTTAAAAAGGCACTTTACAAAAGAATACATCTAATAGCAGCCAATAGAGGCATGAAATTCTGCTCATGATAGTGGGAATTCCATGTACCTGAGCTCATTGCCACCTTTCATTTGTTGTAAAATGAGTTCCTCGATTTTTAGAATATAATGGTGGTGGATNAAATAAATAAATAAATAAATAGTAAAAAGATGGTCAACCCTATCAAAAAGAGGGCAAAAGATTTAAAAAGGCACTTTACAAAAGAATACATCTAATAGCAGCCAATAGAGGCATGAAATTCTGCTCATGATAGTGGGAATTCCATGTACCTGAGCTCATTGCCACCTTTCATTTGTTGTAAAATGAGTTCCTCGATTTTTAGAATATAATGGTGGTGGATAAGGCTTCCGTGGGCCAGTGGATTGTGGTTTGGGCAAAAACATTGCAAACAGGGAAGGCAAAGATCCCTATTCAGAGTAAGTACTCCAATGAGAACTAAACACTTCCCTTTTCCCAGTGGAGAAAGTTCAATGGAATCAACGCGCCGCCAGGTACCTGACTAATGCCCCCAGGGAGTGGAGCCACCAGTGGCTTAATGTTNTAAAATAAAAAAAAATAAAATGAGTTCCTCGATTTTTAGAATATAATGGTGGTGGATAAGGCTTCCGTGGGCCAGTGGATTGTGGTTTGGGCAAAAACATTGCAAACAGGGAAGGCAAAGATCCCTATTCAGAGTAAGTACTCCAATGAGAACTAAACACTTCCCTTTTCCCAGTGGAGAAAGTTCAATGGAATCAACGCGCCGCCAGGTACCTGACTAATGCCCCCAGGGAGTGGAGCCACCAGTGGCTTAATGTTATCTTTGCTGTTGACAAATTGGGTACCCCTCAATGGCTAGAGTGAGATCAGCCTTGGAAACACATCTTTTTGGTCCTCTGTATAACTGTCATCCTGCTGCCATAAATATATTGTCTATGCACCCATTGGGCAGAAGGGGGTCCCTGGGAAAGAGGCTGACGAGTTCTCTTGTTCACCTGATTATCATCTTACGCCACTGTCTGTTGAGTATGTACATAGAGCACAGATATGTTTACAATCTGTGTTTGTTCAGAAAAGCCTATAAAATACCTCTCTCCAGACCTCCTTACCACCTTTTTCTTAGTCATCTTCTTTCCAAGTCCTTGACCATCCCAGCAAACAATTAACCACTAACTACCCACAGATCAATGTAGATCTGAAGCTCTGGCCTCTTCTTCCAGGAAAGTTGAGCTACCATGTACACTGCTCCGAGTTCTATTGGTTGGAAGGGTCTTTCTTCACCACTGTCCTTCAAGCAGATGCTGCAGACGTCTGCACTCAACCAATGACAGCATATGTTAGAAGACCATTCTCTGTGGGTCTCTGTGTTCCTGTACATCTTGTGAGCAGAGGCAGGGATGGCCTTTGTTTTAGACTATCTTTTAAAGTATGTCTGCATAGTAAACAACCTTGGAAGGTGGAGATAGTGTCTCTACCCAAAGCAGGTCATGTTTGTCTACTACCTGTCAATAATGGTGAAAGTTCTGAGATTTTATCTACTTAAAAGCTAACAATTTCACCTGCCACAGTTTCATGTAAAGCAGAGATGCTGCTGGGATGGGCCAACTACATTTTGAACGTACCATTTCCACCTCAATTAGTCACTAACTCCAGGTTAACCTACTCCTAAATGGGAATATCAGGCTTGAGGGTCACAAGGTCTCCACGGATCAGGCATTCGGTTTTAACAAGAGGCCGGTAGTGAGCTAATAACAACTTTTCAAAAGCAAAGTATGGAAGCCAAGTCAGGGAGGCAATGAGTCCAAAATCCCAAGAGGTTTCTCCAAGTGGAGGCCGCCTCCCTTTAGCAGGTGGTAAAATCATCAGTCATAGAGACTTGTAGCTTAAAGGGATCATTAGGGGCCCCAAAGGTAGAGAGCCTGCCACAGCTTGCTGGATAACTTCCTCTGTAGTCTTTCGGTTTGGCTGCCACTCAAAGCATGCTGATTTGGGGTTGGCAGATCTAAAGAAATAAGCAGAATGCCCAAGGGAGACACATATTATCCAAACACCTCAAGAATCCAGTAATATTCTGGGCCTCCTTTTGGTGCTGGAGAGAACGAAGATACAACAGTTCTTCCTTGACTGCCAGAGGGATTGAGCCTTGTGAATTCATCTACATGGTTCCAAGAAACAACTTGGCAAGTGGGCCTCTGGAGATTTTGGGGTTTATGAACTACTCCAGCTGGTTGAGGTATAATAATACCAGAGTCAGGGTAGTTTCAATTGAGCCTTTGCAACGAACACCAGAGGTGAGAGGCACTCACTCTAAATCCCGGCCCCTTATCAGTGGCAAGAAGAGGGGGCTTTTGTCCCACTAGCACTTCCCTACATGTGACTCTTTCTGATGGACAGAATCCCTGATGGCACTTATGGGACGCAACAACACAGCGGTTGCTATTATACATTGAGACGTAGAAACGATAGCAAGAGTGTACTGAATTAGCCCAAGAGGCATCGTTCACAGCATCCTTTCCCTTCCCAATGTTTTCTGTATACTTGGATGGTTGCACATGGCCTTCAGTCCCTTTTGGAAACTGAGTCTTCAGTCTTATCTCTAATCTTTCCCGGAAGCTACTTGAGACTGGGGAGAGGGAGAGGGAGGGATCAGAGAGCACAGAGGGAGAGCAGTGCCTTGCCAAGGAGGGCAGACTTACTTTCTGTTTTGTGCAGACTGAAATCTGCTTATAGCTCCACCAAATAAACTGCTAATGCTTTTGATCCACCCAAAGCTCTTTATTCTCATTGCTGACACCCATGACTTCTGCTTTGCAGACTCCTTGACTCAGTAGGCTACAGTCACGTTGCTTTTTATCTGGAGTCTCAGGACTTCCTGATCGATTGTCAGGATCAATATCCCTTCCTTCTCTGCCCAAAAGAGGACAGGCAAAACCCAAAGGCAGCATTCAAGAAACTTGTTTTAATTCTTTTGCTCAGCCTGTGAGCCTCCACCAATAGGTTAATAGAGGATCCTCCTTCCATACCCCTCCTATCACTTGGTTAAGAGCATTTGCTAATGGGTCATGGTAAGTCTTCTCAGATTCCCTAACCAGGCTTATAAAGCCCTCATTCTTTCTCTTCCAGAAAGCCATGTCTTCGACAGTATCCTATCCTCCTTTCCAAAACTTTCAGAAACTGTGAAGAGTCTGAGATTAGATTGTACTGGCAAGTTAGGAAATTAGTCTGCTTATAGTTTCATGGACGCTGGTAGAAAACATGAGACTCCTGGGTCAAAGACAAAGACGTTTATTACTCCCAGCACAGCAAGTAGCCTGAGCTTCATGCTTCATGCCTGCAGCAATCTTTCTCAGCCCCAGGTCCTGCTGGGCGTCATGAAGCAGCTCNATGCACCCATTGGGCAGAAGGGGGTCCCTGGGAAAGAGGCTGACGAGTTCTCTTGTTCACCTGATTATCATCTTACGCCACTGTCTGTTGAGTATGTACATAGAGCACAGATATGTTTACAATCTGTGTTTGTTCAGAAAAGCCTATAAAATACCTCTCTCCAGACCTCCTTACCACCTTTTTCTTAGTCATCTTCTTTCCAAGTCCTTGACCATCCCAGCAAACAATTAACCACTAACTACCCACAGATCAATGTAGATCTGAAGCTCTGGCCTCTTCTTCCAGGAAAGTTGAGCTACCATGTACACTGCTCCGAGTTCTATTGGTTGGAAGGGTCTTTCTTCACCACTGTCCTTCAAGCAGATGCTGCAGACGTCTGTACTCAACCAATGACAGCATATGTTAGAAGACCATTCTCTGTGGGTCTCTGTGTTCCTGTACATCTTGTGAGCAGAGGCAGGGATGGCCTTTGTTTTAGACTATCTTTTAAAGTATGTCTGCATAGTAAACAACCTTGGAAGGTGGAGATAGTGTCTCTACCCAAAGCAGGTCATGTTTGTCTACTACCTGTCAATAATGGTGAAAGTTCTGAGATTTTATCTACTTAAAAGCTAACAATTTCACCTGCCACAGTTTCATGTAAAGCAGAGATGCTGCTGGGATGGGCCAACTACATTTTGAACGTACCATTTCCACCTCAATTAGTCACTAACTCCAGGTTAACCTACTCCTAAATGGGAATATCAGGCTTGAGGGTCACAAGGTCTCCACGGATCAGGCATTCGGTTTTAACAAGAGGCCGGTAGTGAGCTAATAACAACTTTTCAAAAGCAAAGTATGGAAGCCAAGTCAGGGAGGCAATGAGTCCAAAATCCCAAGAGGTTTCTCCAAGTGGAGGCCGCCTCCCTTTAGCAGGTGGTAAAATCATCAGTCATAGAGACTTGTAGCTTAAAGGGATCATTAGGGGCCCCAAAGGTAGAGAGCCTGCCACAGCTTGCTGGATAACTTCCTCTGTAGTCTTTCGGTTTGGCTGCCACTCAAAGCATGCTGATTTGGGGTTGGCAGATCTAAAGAAATAAGCAGAATGCCCAAGGGAGACACATATTATCCAAACACCTCAAGAATCCAGTAATATTCTGGGCCTCCTTTTGGTGCTGGAGAGAACGAAGATACAACAGTTCTTCCTTGACTGCCAGAGGGATTGAGCCTTGTGAATTCATCTACATGGTTCCAAGAAACAACTTGGCAAGTGGGCCTCTGGAGATTTTGGGGTTTATGAACTACTCCAGCCGGTTGAGGTATAATAATACCAGAGTCAGGGTAGTTTCAATTGAGCCTTTGCAACGAACACCAGAGGTGAGAGGCACTCACTCTAAATCCCGGCCCCTTATCAGTGGCAAGAAGAGGGGGCTTTTGTCCCACTAGCACTTCCCTACATGTGACTCTTTCTGATGGACAGAATCCCTGATGGCACTTATGGGACGCAACAACACAGCGGTTGCTATTATACATTGAGACGTAGAAACGATAGCAAGAGTGTACTGAATTAGCCCAAGAGGCATCGTTCACAGCATCCTTTCCCTTCCCAATGTTTTCTGTATACTTGGATGGTTGCACATGGCCTTCAGTCCCTTTTGGAAACTGAGTCTTCAGTCTTATCTCTAATCTTTCCCGGAAGCTACTTGAGACTGGGGAGAGGGAGAGGGAGGGATCAGAGAGCACAGAGGGAGAGCAGTGCCTTGCCAAGGAGGGCAGACTTACTTTCTGTTTTGTGCAGACTGAAATCTGCTTATAGCTCCACCAAATAAACTGCTAATGCTTTTGATCCACCCAAAGCTCTTTATTCTCATTGCTGACACCCATGACTTCTGCTTTGCAGACTCCTTGACTCAGTAGGCTACAGTCACGTTGCTTTTTATCTGGAGTCTCAGGACTTCCTGATCGATTGTCAGGATCAATATCCCTTCCTTCTCTGCCCAAAAGAGGACAGGCAAAACCCAAAGGCAGCATTCAAGAAACTTGTTTTAATTCTTTTGCTCAGCCTGTGAGCCTCCACCAATAGGTTAATAGAGGATCCTCCTTCCATACCCCTCCTATCACTTGGTTAAGAGCATTTGCTAATGGGTCATGGTAAGTCTTCTCAGATTCCCTAACCAGGCTTATAAAGCCCTCATTCTTTCTCTTCCAGAAAGCCATGTCTTCGACAGTATCCTATCCTCCTTTCCAAAACTTTCAGAAACTGTGAAGAGTCTGAGATTAGATTGTACTGGCAAGTTAGGAAATTAGTCTGCTTATAGTTTCATGGACGCTGGTAGAAAACATGAGACTCCTGGGTCAAAGACAAAGACGTTTATTACTCCCAGCACAGCAAGTAGCCTGAGCTTCATGCTTCATGCCTGCAGCAATCTTTCTCAGCCCCAGGTCCTGCTGGGCGTCATGAAGCAGCTCAGGTAATGCTGCACATGTATGGATTTTATACCACAGCAGTGACTCTGACGTCCCTATGTCTCCTGATACACAACGTCCCTACGAATCATAGACATAGTGACAAAAGAGTTTTCGGGGCCACATGGGCATATTATAGGGCCTTCTTCTATTTTGGCCCACTCACATTTTGTAGCTTTTTGAGTTCTACAATAAGTGGGACAGAGCACGCACCCAAATTAGGTGTGTGTGGCCTCAAAAATTCAAAGAAACCCACCAGTCCTTTTGCTTCCTTCTTAGTATCAGAAGGGCCAGATGCAACAACTTGCTGTTCACCTTGGAAGTTATCTTGATATTTCTCAGACTGCTGAATCCCGAGAAATCCCACGGGGTGGCAGACTTACACATTTTTATGGAACTTTTACCCCCACCCTCAGCCAAATATACATTGGACCTAGAGTAGTTTTCACTTCCTGTTCTTGAGATCTAATTAACATGGTATCATCCATGTAATGGATCAGTGTGAAGTCTTATGGAATAGAGAGGTAATTTAGTTCTTTATGGACTGGACTGTAACATAGGACCAGAGAGATGGTGTAGTTGGAGCTTGGACTGTATGACTATATTGCTGATTGCGTCCAGTGAAAGAAAATGGTGTCTGATGGTTTTTTACCAAGAGGTATAGGGAAAAAAGAACACTTGCCAGATCAATAACTGTAGATGCGTGCCAGAAGATATGTGGATTTTCTGTAGAACAGTGGTTATCAGTGGGGAGGTGTGGGGGAGGTTTGCCACGCAGAAGACATTGGCAATGTCTGGAGACATTTTTGGTCACCGCAGCTGGAGTGATCTGTGCTGCTGGCATCTAGTAGGTGAGGGACAAAGATGTTGCTAAACACCCTGAAGGGCACGGGACAGGACCCGCAGCAGAGAATTATCTGGTCTAAATTGTCAACAGTGCCAAGCTTGAGAAATCCTGAACTAGAGTAAAATTGGAACAGGAAAAGAGCTGCAGTTGGAATTAATGCCTGGTTAAATTTATAATAATCCACTGTCATCTTCCAAGGTCCAGCTGTCTTCTGAACAGGCCAAAGGGGTGAACTGAATGAGAATGTTTATAATGAGCTCCCCCCTTGAAACTTTCAAGTCCTTGATGGTAGCCCAAATCTATGCAATGCCTCCAAAGATGTCTTATTTCTTCTGATTTATTATTTAACTAGATAAAGGAAGTTCCAGATGCTTTCCCTTGGCCTTTCCTACAATAATAGTCATCACTGCAGAGATCAAAGAACCCAACTCGGAATTTTGTCAGTTTTTGACTGTACCTATTCCAATTTGCTTTGCAAACTGGGGGAATAACAGAATGGACTCAGGAACCCACTGCACAATTTGTTAAACAAACCTTTATATTGAAGAGATGAAATACTAGAATGGATTTATGATGTAAGATCTGTTTGTTGATCCCCTAAGTATGTCACCTGGGAGGTCCGGAGGACATTCCCTTTAACAAGGTTGAAAGAAATATATTCATGTGGAGAGCCTTGACATCCTGGAAAATCTCTGTGGTTTCCATTTTCTGTAGGCCAAAAATGACAGCAGGAATAGCTGTTCTCAAACGAGGCTCCTAAATTCAGGGGGGATTAAGGAGTTCTGGGGAAATTTCTGAAACTGACACAAGTCCAAACTCCATTATTTATCTAACCTCCATAAACTGCTACTTTGACTAATGAAGAAGTAACTTTGAAAATAGATATCCAGAAAAATATCCTTTGTGTTGCGCTTTTATTGCCAAAAATGACATTTAAGTGTCACTTATAAAAACTCTCATACTTGCATACTTAAAAATGGAAAAAAATCTGAACTACTTAAAAATAATCACAATAATTTTAGGGAGTTTTAAAACTACTTGATTAAAAAATTAAGCTTTGGTGGGTGCCTGGGTGGCTCAGTTGGCTAAGCGTCCCACTCTTGATTTTGGTTCAGGTCATGACCTCAGGGTCCTGGGATCAAGCCCCGCATTGGGCTTCCTGCTCAGCTGCGAGTCTGCTAAAGGATTCTCTCTCTCTCCTGCTGCCCCTCCCTGTCTCCGCTCACTCTTGCTTGCTCTCTCTCTCTCTCAAATAAATAAATAAATCTTTAAAAAAATAAATAAAAATTAATTTTTATTACATTAACAATAAGTGATGGGGACCTTGAAAAGTGACTATTTACTAGCTAAACTGCAGCAACAAATTACAAAAATGCAGATAGACTGAAAAACATCAGCTAATAATTGACTGGCAAAGCATAGCAGAATTTTCTAACAATGCTTACCTGAGATGTGTGGTCATAAATTGTGTCTCTTCTTTATGAAGTGTGCTTTGTGATATGTCAGTCTTTAAAACTAAGTAACATCATGGACTAAATTTAGAACAGGTCCTTTGAGTTACTGAATCACAAGCGCTAAGATGACATTTTCTGAAAATCACATTAGTTTTGTTGAAAGTATAATGACAACAAACATTTCTAGTTTTGCTTTTGTATTATAAGTGACATGATGTGAATATAATTGTAAATGTATATATTTTATAAATACATAGATACCTTTGGAGGGAATTCATGTTGAACGTTTGGAGGCACATGTATTAGTTTCCCAGGGCTTCAATATGTGTCTCCATCATCACATGGCATTCTTGTCCCATGTGTCTGGGTCTTTTCCCCTCTTCTTACATATAAGGGCCCACCTGACTCCAATATGACCTTGCTTTAATATAACTAATTACATCTGCAATGACCCTATTTCCAAAGAAGATCACATTATGGGGTATCAGAAATTAGGACTTCAACCCACCTTTCTGGGGACAAATTGAACCCATGGCAGTACCCATGATCAAAACATTTGGAAAGCTCTGTCCTAGATCTTATTTCTAAGACTGTTCCATCTCCAAAAGCTCCATTGTAAATATCCCTCTGTCTTATTTCCTGCTACTTATTACTTATTCTGTCGTTCCTGCCACCAAAATATTCAACATTATTAAGAGTTTCAGTCCATACACCTATCACATTTTCATGACCCATCAGGACCTTTATGGTTTTGCTTCCTTCCTTATTCAGCATACTCAAAAATTAAACTACAGGAACCCCCAAGTCCTTTCTTCCCTCTTCCTTTAACAAGCTCATATGGCAGAACCCAAACCTATTTAATCCTACTATCCTTTCCCTCAGCACTTGTATTTGAGTAGGTCAATATTGATGAACAATATAACAAAATCAAATTTAATAGACATGTTTCAAATTATTTTTTTAAAATTTATTTATTTATTTGGGGGAGTGGGAGGAGCAGAGGGAGAGAGAATCTGAAGCTGACTCTGCACTGAGTGTGGAGCCCTGGGGGCTCAATCTCACGATCATGACATCTTGAGACCATAACCTCGGCGGAAACCAAGAGTCAGACACTTAACCAGCTGCACCACCCAGGTGCCCCGACGTGCTTCAGATTATTGACTGAGGATCTCAAATGGGCACTACTAGACACTCCTGATTTTGTTAATTTTCTCTCACACATTCCGAGGCAATATCAAGCCTTCTCCTTTTTTCCTGGAACCTCCACCATTTCCCCAACTCTCATCTGATAATCATGCTTCTTATTCCACTGATAAAAGCTCCATGTTTGCAACACATTCCCCAACATATCTACCTCTTCAGCCATGTATGCCAACCTCCCACCTGCTTGAATGAGTGAATTTTCAATGCTTTTATCTAAAGCTAACTTGTACAGGGGTTCACTTCCCCTTCTTAATCACCCCTGCAATCATACCTTTTTCCATCTTCCTCATCAATTTTACCTTCTCTACTGTGTCATTTCCATCGATATGTAAACATTTAAAATTGCTCACTGACTTACATTTCCCTTTATCTAGTGGGTTCCCATTTTTCTGGATCCAATAACAGGAAGGAATTCAAAATTATCATCTAAGCTTTCTGGCTCCAATTCTGCAGATTTCATTCCCTTCGCTCACTTTTCACTCAATCAGGCTTTCTTCTTCAACCCTTTCCTAAAAAAACTCTTCTCAAGGATATCACTAACTCATACTTTGATATACCACAAAAATTATTCAACCTTATCGAACACTTCATTCCACAAAAATCTCATTCTTTTTCATTATCTGTAAGGACCTTGATGGTTTAACTCCCTCCTTATTCAACATGTTCTAAAATTATAACCATGCTCTTGCAAAAACTTTCTCCCTCTCTCCCATCAGTACCCTCAGGTAGCAAAACCCAAACCTATTTACAACCGCTGTTCTCTTACTTGGCACCTGGATCTGAGTAGAAAAATACTGATGAAAAAAATAACAAGATCACATTTACTGGATTACTTCAAATTTGGGAGCTGAGTTATCAAATGGGAATTACGTTAAATTTCCTGTACTGACCATATTGAAATCTCTGTCATATTAGACATTCTTGACCCCTCCCTCCTTGAAACACCTTCTTTTCTAATCATAGCCCCAGACTTGTATATTCAATTGTTTACTCAGTCTCCCTACTTGAATGTATAAAAGATATCTCAAACTTAATTTTTCAAAAAAAAAAAAAAGAGGGAGCATTATTTCCGCTCCCACCCAAATCTTCCTGTGCCCTTATCCTTGTCCATATTAATAAATAACACCACTGTCAACCCAGTTGTTTCAGCCTGACATCCTTGGTTCTTCTCTTTCTCAAATATCCCATAATCTCAATAAATTATTTTGCTGCATCTCTAACACATATACAAAATCTGGTCACCTCTCACAGTCCTGCTGCTCTAGTCTAATAAGACATCTCTCGCCAAGACCACTGCCTCAGCCTCTTGCCATGAGCAATGAAGGCTAGTAAAACAAGGAACGATAAAGAGTGTTACTGACTGTTGTCAGATTCACTTACCCATGCCCTTTCTAGTGTTATATATATGTTATCTCTAATATCTTATCAAATACAGAATCATATGACCTAAGAGAGTTGGGAGTGACTTTAAAGATAACTTGAGCTCTGGTCTGGTCTCTCAGGTTATGTCGCCAAGCTCAGAGTATTTAAGAGATGCTTTCAGGGGCCACAGGGCTAATTAGTCTTAGCGCTCAACTAGAAACCATGTATCAGAACTCTCAGTTAAGTGCTCTTTCTAATGCTTCAAAAAGTGATGTTTCCCCATATGTATACATGTGTGTGACCTCGTGATCATGCTATATTCCTTTTCTAACCACCCTAGGCTAATTGTTATGGCTCTCTGATTGTGTTTTGTGTATAAAAGTGGCATAAGATGAAAGACAAGCACTTGACATATATTTTAACATAAGTATTCCTGGGTAATTTCATTCTCCCCTCTCAATGTCCTCAGAGGTATCCTCTGAGCTGTTAAAACTGTGAGTAAATAAAGACATCCTTACCATGCAGGAAGCCTCCAGCATTCCTTACTCAGGGAATTGAGTTCCAAATGGCCAGAGAACTCTTCCTTTAATAATCTGAAGACACTCCCCAAATGGTAGGCAGTATGGGGTGTTTTTTTTTTGTTTGTTTGTTTGTTTGTTTGTTTGTTTTTAATGTGGAATCCCATTTATTGTTTTCTTTTTTTTTAAGATTTTTTATTTTTATTTTCATTTTTTTTTTGATGTGAAGTTCGATGCTTCATTAGTTGCATATAACACCCAGTGCACCATGCAATACGTGCCCTCCTTACTACCCATCACCGGTCTATCCCATTCCCCCACCCCCCTCCCCTCTGAAGCCCTCAGTTTTGTTTCTCAGAATACATAGTCTCTCATGGTAGGCAGTATGTTTTAAAAGCATTTCATTTGGGCCCTTGTAGCTAAGTCTGGGCCCCTTTTTTATTTGTGTGAAGTTTCTGACTGCTTATTTTATCCCAACATATGGGCTAAATTACACCTTCCTTTAGATATGTAATTTAAATCACCTTTCCTGCCCAACAGCCTGTCAGGATTCCGCCACCTGTAGGGGCCTAAAGAGATTACATGTTGAAAATACTGAGCTCTATGCCAATCCCAACTTCTGCTCTGGAGCCTGAGGCTAGGTAATTCCACAACTCAACATTTCAACAAACATTTATTGACTATTTGAAAAGTACTATGTAAGTTACTCTGGGGGATACGGAGATGAATGTTTCCCTACATCCTCCAGAGATTCACCATCTGGAGGCCATATATGAATTTGACACAACATGAGGCTGTGATACCAGCTATGGTAGAAGCACAATTTAAGGGGTGGAATTTGGATGAGGTCCTGAAAGACCCATGGTATGTCAAATGCGATAACGGGCCCAGGAGAGCTGCAGGGTGTGTTAGGACAATGGAAGAATTACCAATGTCATTGAAGGTCTGCATGAGTGTTCTGGGTTACAAGCCTGGAAAAGACGTGAGGAAACAGATCACAAAGTGATTTGAACTTCGGCATTTAGACTGTGGTTCGTGTGTTCTGATTGCAGTTGTGACTCATACAAGTTTTGAGCAGGAGTATGATACCACAAGTCTTGTATTTTATGAAGACAGGGTGTGTGTGCGGCACAATTTAAAGTAGAGAAAGCCTGGAGGTAAGAATGCTAACAAGTTGGTATAGAGAAGATCTGTTGTTTGCCTTCAGCACACCACCACATACTCATGACCCTTTCCTTTGAAAACAATTCCTCAGGCTCCCTTTGGGGGAACAATAATTCTTACAGCTGATGGACCTCAAGTGGCGTTGACTCCATTTTTGCTTCCAGGGGTGTGGGCCTGTGGCTTATGTGGCTTCAATCGAAACAGTGCTCCCCTAACTGAAATGATTGGTTTCATTGGTTTTGGGGTTTTTAAAAGAGAAACAGAAGATTCTTAATATTGGGATTGCATTTGGAAGCTAGAATTGACAGCCACAATACATGCTCAATGATCATTCATTTAATAAATGAAGGGAGCTAATAGCCATGGGAAAACAAAACCCTGAGAATGGAGCTTATACTGGGATGGAGCAAGAAAAACTGGAACCTGATGACATTCTTTGAGCCCTGAATCAAACACTCCTTAAAACTATTTCTACTCTAAGACTTTTGTTAATGAAAGACTCATAAATGACAAAGCAGGATACCATTAAAAAAAAACCCAAAAGGTTCAGGGATCTAGCTTCAAACAAGGGTCCACTTGTATCAGTCAGCTATTGCCACAATAATTCTGTGTAACAAATCATCCCAAGAATCAATGGCTTAAAATAATAATGATTTATTCTCAGTCACATGTCTGAGTTGGCTGGAGGACAGCTGAAATAGACTGAGATTAGTGCAACTTGGCTTCAATCTGTGTGTTTGATCTCCTGAACTCTTCACTCAGGTCTGCTCCATATTTGTTTATCTTGGAGTCTGTAATCAGGCACTAGCTATAAAGGACAGGTTTTCATGATGATGGTGTCAATGTAAGCTGACAAGCCCAAACATATGAGTACAGTTCAAGCCTCCACTGCTGTCACAGCGGCTAAGTTCCTTTTGACCAAGAGCAAGCCACATGGCTGAGCTCAAAATCATGGTTTAGGGAAGCACACTCCACCTATATGAGGTTAAAACAAAACTCAGACAGCCAAGCCCAACATCAATGGAAAAGGTAGGTATACTGGAGATAAGAATGTGAGAAGGCGAGTAAATATTTTTTAACAAAAATATATTCTGACATAGCTATTCTCACTTAAGCAGGTAAGAATTTATCAAGGACTTGAAAATAGCTCAAAGGATGGAGAGAAAAACTTTCCAGAGGCCAGCACAGGACAAGACCATATAAACTACTATTGCTTCAGTCCTGATCACAAAATAACATCCTTGAGTGGGCATATTAAAGTTCAAGTACAATGAGATGTACGACTAAGTGCCAATGTCTATTAGAAGATTGGAAATAGTGAGCTATAATTTTCCATAAGAAAATTTGTACATTGAGAAAGATTGCAACTGGGGACTTAAACTTGTAGAAACATTACACCTAAGGATAGGTGGAGAAGCCAATCAAGAAGAGAGAGGAAAAGTGGGGGTGCCTGGGTGGTTTAGTCAGTTAAGGGTCTGACTCTTGATTTCAGCTTAGGTCTTGATCTCAGGGTCCTGAGACTGAGCCCTATACTGGACTCTGCACACAGCAGGGAGTATGCTTGTGATTCTCTCCCTCTGCTCCTCCCCCCACTCATGCCCTTTCTCTCTCTCTCTCTAAAATAAATAGGTAAAATCTAAAAAAAAAAAAAAAGGAAGAGAGAGAAACACTGACTAAAGGGATAAAGGGACAGGACACCCAGTGGAGGCACTGACGGAAATAAAAACAACTTCAAGATATCTGAAATCGTTGTTACAGGTGAAAGTGTTAAAGACTTTGGGATGCCTGGGTGGCTCAGTCAGTTAAGCATCTGCCTTTGACTCAGGTCATGATCCCAGGGTCCTGGGATCGGGTCACTTGTTGGGCTCCTTACTCAGCAGGGAAGCTGCTTCTCCTTCTGCCTGCCGCTCCCCCTGCTGGTGTTTTCTCTCTCTCTCTCTGACAAATAAATAAAGTCCTTAAAATATATATATATATGAAAGTGTTAAAGACTTTTGAAGAGCTAAAAAAGAATAAGAACTCAGGTAATGACATCCTCCACATCAATGACATCTTAGTATCTTAGTCAGGTCATTACCGCCCTTTAAGAGAACATCTGTGTACCAAATTGGGGTTCAGGAACCATATTACAAAGCAAAGGAGAGAAACTTGGGATAGAAGAACTGATACCCATTGTTAATAGTTTAGAGCACTTTCTCTACACTGCTTTCTCTCTTACAAGCAAGCGTTGTTTTGCTTTTAAATACTATATTATAAATATGTTTATGTCATTAAAAATTCTTTGAAAATGCTGTTTTGGTTGCACCTGGGTGGCTCAGTCGGTTGAGTGTCTGAATCTGGATTTCAGCTCAGGTCATGATCTCAGGCTTGTGAGATTAAGCCCTGCGCTCTCTCTTTCTCTCTCCCTCTCTTTGCCCTCCCGCCCCAGCCACTCAAGTGTATTCTCTATCTCTAAAAAAAAAAAAGAGAGAGAGAGAAAAAGAAAATAGCAGTTTGGTTCCAAATATGGTATCTCTTTATGTGTGAGTTAAAAAAAAACTCATTGCAATATTTCCAATTGGTAGGGAATTTAGATTCTTTTTGTCCCATTAATGTATAAAATACTGTCATATGTGTCATATTAATAATAATAATATTTAAAATATTTCTATCATTTCTTTAGTAAATATCCCTAGAAGAGAAATTATTTGGTCCAAGTTTATGGATTTGTGAAAGACTCAACACATATTGTAAAATTTCTGAGCCAATTTAAATTCCCACCAGAAGGCTGCAAGCATCACCCTTATTAGTTATGTGCATTTTCAACTTCAAATTTTGGATTATTTGACCTGTAAATATCAAACTTATTTTTTGTAATTCATTTTTATCGCATTTCTTTTTAAATTCTATATAAATATTTATTTATTTATTTATTTATTTATTTATTTATTTATTTATTATTGGCTTTTAAAATTTCTTTTTTGCTAATTGTCCATGTTTTTTAACCATTTTCCCACTGAAGAGTAAGGAAGTATTTTGCAATGATTCATAAGATAAACTGTATGTGTATTAAAAATATTCACTCATCATATTTTCTTTTTTTTTTT
>NC_048220.1:135243557-135251895 GCF_002007445.2 Ailuropoda melanoleuca
CTCCCTTTCTCCCCCCCTCTCTTTGCCCCCCCGCCCCAGCCACTCAAGTGTATTCTCTATCTCTAAAAAAAAAAAAGAGAGAGAGAGAAAAAGAAAATAGCAGTTTGGTTCCAAATATGGTATCTCTTTATGTGTGAGTTAAAAAAAAACTCATTGCAATATTTCCAATTGGTAGGGAATTTAGATTCTTTTTGTCCCATTAATGTATAAAATACTGTCGTATGTATCATATTAATAATAATAATATTTAAAATATTTCTATCATTTCTTTAGTAAATGTCCCTAGAAGAGAAATTATTTGGTCCAAGTTTATGGATTTGTGAAAGACTCAACACATATTGTAAAATTTCTGAGCCAATTTAAATTCCCACCAGAAGGCTGCAAGCATCACCCTTATTAGTTATGTGCATTTTCAACTTCAAATTTTGGATTATTTGACCTGTAAATATCAAACTTATTTTTTGTAATTCATTTTTATCGCATTTCTTTTTAAATTCTATATAAATATTTATTTATTTATTTATTTATTTATTTATTTATTATTGGCTTTTAAAATTTCTTTTTTGCTAATTGTCCATGTTTTTTAACCATTTTCCCACTGAAGAGTAAGGAAGTATTTTGCAATGATTCATAAGATAAACTGTATGTGTATTAAAAATATTCACTCATCATATTTTCTTTTTTTTTTTTAAAGATTTTATTTATTTATTTGACAGAGAGAGACAGACAGCCAGCGAGAGAGGGAACACGCAGGGGGAGTGGGAGAGGAAGAAGCAGGCTCCCAGCAGAGCAGGGAGCCCGATGCGGGGCTCGATCCCTGGACTCTGGGATCACACCCTGAGCCGAAGGCAGATGCTTAACAACTGAGCCACCCAGGCACGCCACTCGTCATATTTTCTACACAACTTTGAATCTGTGTATTCGTCTATAATACACAATTCCAACATTCATGAGCTCACAACAAGCATTAGTTTCCTGTATATAATTTTGCAGGTAGGCTGTGCCTCTGCTGAGCTCAGCTGTGACTGGCTGGACTTGTTCAAGGCTGCAAGTTGGACTCAGACATACTCTGCTTATCTCTGCATTCTCCTTGGACCCATGGCAACACAAGATGTCTTCTCATGACAGGTAAGAGGAATCCAAAAGACGAAGACAACCAATGCAAGCACATTTAAAGACCTTTGTCACTTCCCTCCAAACCTTTGGCTAAGTGTACTGGTTAGTTGCTGCAATAATGCTGCGTAACAAATAATCCAATATTCAGTGGATTACCTACTCTTTGTATGTAGGGCTGCTGGTAGGTTATGATGCTGTTCATTTCACATCTGCTAGCGTCCTCTCTGCAAAGTAAAATCATAAGCAAGCTCAATATCAATGAGGCAAGGAAATATACTCTGTCTACTCTAGTGAGAAGTACTACAAAGTCACATGCCAAAGTGTATGGATATTTAATTCTGTAATGAGAAAGGGATGAAAATTGGGAGGATCTGATCTGCCACATTAAGATTTTTGAATTTGTGTTTGGGGTTCCTATTCTTCAGTGTTAATATTTTAATGAAGTCAATCTACTATCATTTTTTTGTGTAATTCATCCATAAGGCTTAAGCATGAATATTTTTAAATGAAATGTTTTCCCCTAATATTCTAAAAATGAAAATTATAGATTTAATTTCTCTTTAAAATAATATTTATTAAATGTAGAAGTGAATAGAAATTTCTAAGTTGGTGGGTATTTTTGTGTTAACGCAGTCGAAGTATATACTACAGAGTCAGAGTATTTATGCTTTGTGGAATTAGTTCCCATTAAGATTTTATTTATAGAGTATTATATGAAAAAATTATAACCTTATTATACATATTTAAGGAAAATAAGTAATTCCCGTAGGATAAAATGTTAGATCTATGCTTATCTCTTTCACTCTTTAAATAAAAATAGCATTATTCAAGTCTCATATTTGTTTGATTCCCTTGAATATCTCTAGAAAAATTTTTCTTCTTATCAGTGTGTCCTTGTAATCCTGATGTATTTTTATTTCTGTATTTTGATGCTATATCTACGACACTAATGGTTTCTAACTCTTACTTCTTTGTTTTATTAATTACGTACATTTTGAGTCTCCTGAATTTTGCTTAGACATCTACTTTGAAACTACTATTGCTCCCCTGACTTCTTCTTACTGCTTATGCCCTGCCATGCTCTACACTGCAGATTGCTTGAGCAGTGCCCCCTTGGCCTCCTTCCAACGTGCCTTCCTATAAGCTGATACACCTGTGCAAAATTTGGAAAATGGCAATAAGCCATATGAGAGTCCAGCTATATGGGAAATTGGCTCTTCTGAAATTGAAGGTGAGAAAGAGTTTCATCCTTATGCTTTGCCTTAGGGAATATCTGTAGCGTCTTAGGAGTAAGCATTGTGGAGCAGTGAGGTTGTCTCCAGAAGCGTCTTGAAGTGTTGGGTTTCCACAGGTCATGTTTGCACCTGGGTAAATGCTGCTGGGTATAAAATTCTTGAGTCACAACCTGCTTCCTTTAATCCTCTGTAGTTGATGCTCTATTGTCCTTAACATTCAGGGCTGCCAAGAAAAATTATGAGCCCAGTTTCTTATTGGTTTGTTTTCCCTTTTTAGGTAAATCGCTCTTTCAAAGTGAGTGGGTACCAGCTAGATGTTCACAGGATTCTTTTTCTTTATTTTGAAGAGGATTTCTATGGAACATGAGAGAAGTTGGCACAAGCTAGGGTGCCACTGCCACAAGTTGGAATTCAAATAGTTTGCTTTTTAAGTAAAGATATATTTTTCATATAGTCTATATAGCTTCTCTCTGGGTGGGAAAGGTATTACTATTTAAAAATTCATTTTGGAATATGAAATTGCTTGTGTGTTGTCAGGCAATCTCCATATCATTTCTCTTGCTCTCCCTCATGATCCTAATGATTTGTTTTTACTCTTATATATTGCTAATAAAAGAGTTTTGTATGGGGTTTGTCTTCTAGTTGCAGAATGGATTTCATCAGAGAGACTGGGTGAAGTGTTAAAATATTTTACCTCAGGTAAAACAAATGACTATTTTGTGAACTAGACTGCTAGCCCAAATGGTACTTGACTGTGACATAAATTTTTACTCTACACTAGGGCATATTAAGCCTGTACCAACGGATAAATTAACCCTTTACTCTTTCCTCCCTTCAGATAATTGTTTAGTGCTTTATTCAATTTTTTTTAGGAGATATAAACCTATCTATTTTGCTTCCTTCTGGTAACACTCCAAACTTCCAGAGAGAACAAAAAAAGGAGGATGTAATTGGTCTGAAGCCTGCAACCCAACATCTACCCCTTCTCTCAAACTCTGATCCTTTTACACATTCCCCATTTGGTTTGGGAGCCACTTTAATTTTGCAAATTCAGCTGCAGATTACAAATTCAAATCTTTAAGGAGAATCTACAAGGTGCCAAGCACTGTACTAGGCACTTAGGACATATGGGTTAGTAAGAGAGACAAAGTCCCTTAGCATAGTACCCCTTAGGCTCATCCCTGCTGTCATGAATGGAAAGATTTCATTTTTTTATATCTGGGTAATATTCCATATTATTATCCATCCATGTATCGATGCTAAATGAAATAAGTCAGACTGAGAAAGACAGATACCATATACTTTTACATATATATATATGAAATATAAAACATAAAACAAATGAAAACAAACGAATAGACTTATAAATACAGAGAACCAGAGGGGAGGGGGTGGAGAAATGGGCAAAATAGGTGAAGGCAATTAAGAGGTATAAACTTCCAATTATAAAATAAATATGTTATGGGGATGTAAAGTACAGCATAGAAGCCATAATCAGTAATATTGTAATAATTTTGCGTGGTGACAGATGTTAGCTATGCTTATCATGGTAAGCATTGTCAATGTATAGAATTGTCAAATCATCATGTTATGTACCTGAAACTAGTGTACCATTGTATGTCAACTATAAGTCAATTAAAAATAAATACATTAATTAATTAAGAAAGAAAGACATTGTCCCTTTACCATATGGAGCTTTCTTCATTCTGTACAAAATTAAAATGGACTAGAGGAATCACTTTCATAGTGTAGCCAGAGTAAGTATCTTTGAAGAGATGACATTTGTGTTGACATTAACCAAACAAGCTAAAACCAGTGGCTTCTGTGATGTTTCCTTTTATTACAGTTAGAAATTATACTGGTTGAATGGCAGGATTTACAGTTATGGTTGGGTCCCAGGTTATGTTTGTGACAGACATCCCCCAGTTAGTACTGAGGCTCATGGAAAGAAATGGTGACTTCCAAAGGGTCCTGGCTAGAAAGAGATGAATGGCAATGTATGGGCAAGAACTGGTTGAAAATAGGACTACTTAAGGCACTAAAATATCCCATTCCCAACACTCTTTCATAGATTCTAATTTTAAAACATTTTTACATTGATTGGGCCACAGAGGTATATGACTCTGAGGTCTTTTCCAAGCCTAAAGTTCTACAGTTCTATGTAATGAAAAGAAATGGTACATGGGTCAAAGGAAGCAATGAGGACCAGCCATCAGCATTTTATAGTTCATATTGTACAATACGGATTGCATATTTTCTGTGTAAGATAGCACATTTATTCCCATTTGATATCCTTCACTCATGTGGCTCAATTTGAAATTTCTAATAGTATCATGGGATCAGTATAATCATCTGTATATTACTCTGATGAGAAAATTAAAGCTCGGAGGAATAAGTAACTTAGTCAAAATTTGCTTCTGTGTGCCCTTCTCCTCCCTCAGCCATCTGAGGTCACCAGCTCAGGTGACATCAGGTGAGCCATGTCACCCGTGGGCCCTTGATGGGTCTGATTCATAGAGTTAAGCAAATAAATAAGCAAATAAACCTGTGGAATTATCTACCACTTATTGCCTGACAAAGGAGAGAAATTCAAACACTTTTGCAGAGACCTATATTTCCCTAGGAACTAAGTTAAAGAAAATATGGAGTCCTTTTTAAGGGATACCAAATGACAGGTAGTAACTTTAAACTGCAGATTTGCAAAAGTTGCAGAAAAATTGATGAACTGCTTGAATTCTCAGTTTGTCATTTTCACAGGCTAAGCACGTAACTACCTAGTTTTGACTCAGTCCGAACCTTTATTGAGGAGTCTAAGAATTTACCTTGAATGCTTTATGGAGTCATTTATGGGATGATACTTGGGATATCCGAAAAATAACTTCCTAAATATCAGGAGTATTATGTGAGCCACTGCAGAAGTTAACTGACCCTCGCGTGATGGAATTTTCTAGCATATATTTGTAGTGCCTGTGATTAAAGAATACTCTGCTTTCAACATCATAGGTAGTGGAGGAAAGTTTCCACGGCTCTTAAACTGCTGGTGCTCAGTGTATGTTCTCTTCCCCCGTAGGCCCACCCAATTCACATCAGCAGCAGTGAGAGCACCTGAAGGAATTTGTCAACTAGTTGAAATTTAAAATCACCATGTAGAACATTGCATTAGGAGATCTCAGTCCATGACAAAATTATTTCCCCTCCACATGGGAAATCTGATGCCCAAAGCAGAAACTCAAAGTAAAAATTGCCATTTTCTCTCACAAAATGAAAAGGACGTTTTAACTAGCGTATATCACTTGCAAAGATGCCGCACACAAAATCGTCTTCAAATGATGCCTTACCTTGGCAGTCTGAGCATCTCAAGTTCAAATGAAGTTCTGTATGGGGCAATCCTATTCGTATGGTGAAATGTTTTCTAAACATGAAGTGTGATTATATTCATTTGACATTTTCTCAGCAATCTGTTTAGCATACATACAAGTGAGAGAATTTTTTTAAGTCAATTCGCGTAAGTTATATCACTAATATTTTTTCTGCATTTAGCATATCTGGAGAGTATCAGTTCCAACACACTTTGTCTACTGAAATAATAAATAAAGCTCACTGCATTGTAACAATGCTGTGGTAACCAAACATTTCGACTCCTCTTGCTTACACTGCGTTCGATTTCCTCTCTTAGAGTCAGCGATATTTTTTTCCCTCTTCCAGTGGCGAAGCCTTGGTTGTAGAACTTGTTTGGATCATTTGCCTGTCTGTCTACTCTCAAATTTCCAACTTCCTGAATTAAAATTACATTTAAAAAAATTCTCAGAAAGATGTATCCCTCTCAGATGCCTCCTCTTGTGCACAAAAATGAGACAGGCTTTGCCTAGTCCTTGATTTACATGGAAGGAGCAAGAAGAGTTTAGACTCAACGGCACCATCTATTGGAGTTCCTTGTATGCTATTTTGTGCTGGTGTGGTTTCTTTCATAGGGCGGGGACATGACTGGTTCATTGACTGTAATAGTACAAATTTCTGGTATCCAGATTGGAAACAGATGCAAACTGGACATAGAAATATTAAATAATCCATCTACCAGTTTTAAGATATCTTAAAAGGGGGACAAACAAGAATTCCGCTTCTGCGCCCTCGGCTATAGACTGAATATTTGGGTCCCCTCAAAATTCATATGTTCAAATCTCACCCCCAATGTGATGGTGTTAAGAGGAGAGGCCTCTGGGAGGGGAGTAGGTGATGAGGGTGGAGCCCTCATAAATGGGATTAGTGTCCTCAAAAAGTGGTTCCATGGAGATCCTTAGCCCCCTTCTACCAGGTGAGGATGCAGTGAGAAGTCTGCAACCCAGCAGAGGGCCCTCACCCGATCAGGCTGGTACCCTGATCTCAGACTTCTGGCCTCCAGAACTTTGAGAAATAAATGTCTGCTGTTTCGAGGCCACCCAGTCTGTAGTGTTTTACAAAACACTAGTAGACTAAAACCGGTATCTTCCCAGGACGGGCCTGTCCCCAGCATGTCCTAGCACCACCTCATGTATGCTGCAGGGACTGAACCCCAGATGAGTGCAACTTGGAGGGGCTCCTTCTTACACAAACACCCACTAACAAGATGGAGGCTTAACCTCAGGCACAGTACACTGAAAATACTGAGATCCTCATTCTCTCACCCCAGCTCATTCGTAGGGTGAGGGTCCAACGCCTGGAGAGGCAAGCCAGGAATACCAGAGGCTCCTCCACTCACCCAGTGCCTTGCTCTTCATGCAGGACTCTGAGAGAAGAGAGCAGCCATCCTTGCCCTCGGATTAGAGTCCCGACTCAGGAATTTTGCCCGAAGGGAGCAACTGCCATGGAACAGAAAGTTCCAAAAATGTCCCCAAATGAACTGACCTTTTTTGGAACAGAATATGAGAAAGTTCAAGCCTTCTAGTGCTCTCAAAAGCAAAGGTGATTTGGGTGCTAACCAATCAAGAGGAGGCTGGTAGCTTCATGAAATTTACAAGCTAAACCGTAGGCCAGTTTGTTGATCAGTGAGAAGCAGGAAAGGAGGCAGCTAAAAAGACCATGCTCCAGGTCAGACATAGACTTGAAAAACTATCCCCTCAAAGGAGCCCAGATTTAATTGGATCAGTCTGTGGAACAATGTATTCTCCAAGGCATTGCCAAAAACAAAAGGGCAATCATCTGGAATTCAGTAGAGCTTAGCAGCTGGGTGCAATCAGGGAAAGAGAGAGTCAGTGAGAGCCTCGCTAAAACCACTGTCCTCTCAGGGTGTGTGCATGCCCCAAGGCTGCACTTTGGAACAAAGACATTAGAAGCTACCACTGCAAAGTAAATAGAATTCACTAGAACAGTCCAGCCAGTCACTAAACAAATATTAGTTCTCATGGTTTTTAGTAGATTCTGTTGGAATTTTTTATATAAAAGATATGTCTTCTACAAAGAGATCGTTTTATTCGTTTGTACATAAATAGACAAAAAGTAGAGAAGCATGCAATTATCTCAGTAGAAGGAGAGAAAACACTTGACAGAATGCAGCATTCATTCACAGTAAAAACTCTTAGCAACGTAGCGGTAGAAATGGAGGTCTACAACCTGATAAAGAGATCTATGAAACCTATAGTATACATCATAATTAATGGTAAAATGTTAAACTTTTCCCCCCTAAGATGAGGAACAAAGCCACTGCGATAGAACAACAACAGCAGCAAAGGTACAAATGGGAAAAGAAAAAGTAAAACCGATATTATTTTCATTCACAGGTGACCTTCTGGTTTATGTGAAAATCCTAAAGGATTTAAAAATTTAACTACTAGGAATGAAACTTAGCAAGGTCATGGACTAGAAGACTAATATGCCAATGTTAAATGTGTTTCCATATACTAGCAAAAAAAAATTAGAAAATTCATTTTTAAGTACCATTTACAAAAGCACCAGAAAGCTTTTCCAGGAGCACTAGGCGGAATGCATAGATTCCACAAAAGGTTTTTTGCTTG
>NC_048220.1:135253144-135361525 GCF_002007445.2 Ailuropoda melanoleuca
TAAGTTATATCACTAATATTTTTTCTGCATTTAGCATATCTGGAGAGTATCAGTTCCAACACACTTTGTCTACTGAAATAATAAATAAAGCTCACTGCATTGTAACAATGCTGTGGTAACCAAACATTTCGACTCCTCTTGCTTACACTGCGTTCGATTTCCTCTCTTAGAGTCAGCGATATTTTTTTCCCTCTTCCAGTGGCGAAGCCTTGGTTGTAGAACTTGTTTGGATCATTTGCCTGTCTGTCTACTCTCAAATTTCCAACTTCCTGAATTAAAATTACATTTAAAAAAATTCTCAGAAAGATGTATCCCTCTCAGATGCCTCCTCTTGTGCACAAAAATGAGACAGGCTTTGCCTAGTCCTTGATTTACATGGAAGGAGCAAGAAGAGTTTAGACTCAACGGCACCATCTATTGGAGTTCCTTGTATGCTATTTTGTGCTGGTGTGGTTTCTTTCATAGGGCGGGGACATGACTGGTTCATTGACTGTAATAGTACAAATTTCTGGTATCCAGATTGGAAACAGATGCAAACTGGACATAGAAATATTAAATAATCCATCTACCAGTTTTAAGATATCTTAAAAGGGGGACAAACAAGAATTCCGCTTCTGCGCCCTCGGCTATAGACTGAATATTTGGGTCCCCTCAAAATTCATATGTTCAAATCTCACCCCCAATGTGATGGTGTTAAGAGGAGAGGCCTCTGGGAGGGGAGTAGGTGATGAGGGTGGAGCCCTCATAAATGGGATTAGTGCCCTCAAAAAGTGGTTCCATGGAGATCCTTAGCCCCCTTCTACCAGGTGAGGATGCAGTGAGAAGTCTGCAACTCAGCAGAGGGCCCTCACCCGATCAGGCTGGTACCCTGATCTCAGACTTCTGGCCTCCAGAACTTTGAGAAATAAATGTCTGTTGTTTTGAGGCCACCCAGTCTGTAGTGTTTTGCAAAACACTAGTAGACTAAAACCGGTATCTTCCCAGGACGGGCCTGTCCCCAGCATGTCCTAGCACCACCTCATGTATGCTTCAGGGACTGAACCCCAGATGAGTGCAACTTGGAGGGGCTCCTTCTTACACAAACACCCACTAACAAGACGGAGGCTTAACCTCAGGCACAGTACACTGAAAATACTGAGATCCTCATTCTCTCACCCCAGCTCATTCGTAGGGTGAGGGTCCAACGCCTGGAGAGGCAAGCCAGGAATACCAGAGGCTCCTCCACTCACCCAGTGCCTTGCTCTTCATGCAGGACTCTGAGAGAAGAGAGCAGCCATCCTTGCCCTCGGATTAGAGTCCCGACTCAGGAATTTTGCCCGAAGGGAGCAACTGCCATGGAACAGAAAGTTCCAAAAATGTCCCCAAATGAACTGACCTTTTTTGGAACAGAATATGAGAAAGTTCAAGCCTTCTAGTGCTCTCAAAAGCAAAGGTGATTTGGGTGCTAACCAATCAAGAGGAGGCTGGTAGCTTCATGAAATTTACAAGCTAAACCGTAGGCCAGTTTGTTGATCAGTGAGAAGGCAGGAAAGGAGGCAGCTAAAAAGACCATGCTCCAGGTCAGACATAGACTTGAAAAACTATCCCCTCAAAGGAGCCCAGATTTAATTGGATCAGTCTGTGGAACAATGTATTCTCCAAGGCATTGCCAAAAACAAAAGGGCAATCATCTGGAATTCAGTAGAGCTTAGCAGCTGGGTGCAATCAGGGAAAGAGAGAGTCAGTGAGAGCCTCGCTAAAACCACTGTCCTCTCAGGGTGTGTGCATGCCCCAAGGCTGCACTTTGGAACAAAGACATTAGAAGCTTCCACTGCAAAGTAAATAGAATTCACTAGAACAGTCCAGCCAGTCACTAAACAAATATTAGTTCTCATGGTTTTTAGTAGATTCTGTTGGAATTTTTTATATAAAAGATATGTCTTCTACAAAGAGATCGTTTTATTCGTTTGTACATAAATAGACAAAAAGTAGAGAAGCATGCAATTATCTCAGTAGAAGGAGAGAAAACACTTGACAGAATGCAGCATTCATTCACAGTAAAAACTCTTAGCAACGTAGCGGTAGAAATGGAGGTCTACAACCTGATAAAGAGATCTATGAAACCTATAGTATACATCATAATTAATGGTAAAATGTTAAACTTTTCCCCCCTAAGATGAGGAACAAAGCCACTGCGATAGAACAACAACAGCAGCAAAGGTACAAATGGGAAAAGAAAAAGTAAAACCGATATTATTTTCATTCACAGGTGACCTTCTGGTTTATGTGAAAATCCTAAAGGATTTAAAAATTTAACTACTAGGAATGAAACTTAGCAAGGTCATGGACTAGAAGACTAATATGCCAATGTTAAATGTGTTTCCATATACTAGCAAAAAAAAATTAGAAAATTCATTTTTAAGTACCATTTACAAAAGCACCAGAAAGCTTTTCCAGGAGCACTAGGCGGAATGCATAGATTCCACAAAAGGTTTTTTGCTTGGGTAGCAAGATGCCAGTGTCTCTTAACCTGTAGAGGCAGGCGGGGTTGGAGGGATGGGTGGTGACATCTGCCAGCACACACCCAACAAGGAACATAAACCTCTGGAGAAGTTTCTGTGGGTCACATGTTTGGAGGGCTTTTTGAACCCCAGCTCCCAGTCTGGCACTGTTATGATACTCAGACTGCCCAGAAGTAAACACACACACACACAAAAAAACTGGAAATTGCAAAAGCTGTGCCTTCCTTGAGTTCGAGTCTGAAGATGGTGCCAAGATAGTGGCTGAAACAGCAAACAACTACCTATCTGGCAAGGAATCTTGAAGTGTCAGTTTAGATCATCTGAAAAAAAAACACCAAAGAAAATTTTAGACTGTGATGTTCTATTTTCAAAGGCATCTTATAGGATCATTGGAATGGAACAAGAAGAAGTAGATACTTAAACAAGAGCTCAGAATGGAGAAGGAATTTAAAACAAAGGANCTTCTTCCTCTCCCACTCCCCCTGCTTGTGTTCCCTCTCTCGCTGGCTGTCTCTATCTCTGTCAAATAAATAAATAAAATCTTTAAAAAAAAATAAGAGAAGCAATGAATAATTTCTATTTTGCCCACCCATGCTGAAATGCAAGGATGCAGACCAGCTCACCATGGCTAGGCTCACGCTGCCCCTTTGTCAGATTGGTTTCCTCCAGCTGCGATTGCAGATTTCAGAGCTGTCCTTAGTTACTCCACCTGGACAGAAAAGTCACACTGTCAACTAAAGCACTTAGCTGTAGCCTCTGTTGTCACCACCAATCTTGCTTGGCCTATCTTTGTCATGTGTTAGCCTCATTCAGTGGGATACATTTAATCATTAAGGGTACTTAAGAGTTCAATATCAGAGAGTTAATTTGGAAAGATAAACTAAGTTGGAGAGTGAGGAGGCATTTTAAATATTAATACAAATTCATTTATATGTATGTGACTTATTTTCACCAATACCGTCAAGTTCATTTTTGATGGGCTAGCATGGATCAGTTAACTACCATTTTGTTAGTGGAAAATGTGGAATTACATCAATGTGGAATTACATTTCAAGATTTAAACACTCTTGAACAAATAAACTTTTTCCTACAATTTACTTGAATGCAAGTGAGACTCAGAGATCTTGAAATAGGGGTGCCTGGGTGGCTCAGTTGGTTAAGCATTTGCCTTGGGCTCAGGTCATGATTCCGGCGTCCTGAGATTGAGCCCCATGTCAGGCTCCTTGCTCAATAGGGAGCCTGCTTCTCCCTCTCTCTCTGCCCGCTGCTTCCCCTGCTTGTGCTCCCTCTCTGTGTCAAATAAATAAATAAAATCTTTAAAAAAAAAAGAAATCTTGCAATAAAATCATAGGATTTTGCCTTCTCATTGAAAAAACATAGCACCAAAAGTATAATACATAGAAATAAATTTAAGAAAAATATACATAATATCTTTACTGGAAATGACAAAACATTGCTAAGGGAAATAAAGAAGGTTTAAACGCATGGAGAGACAAATCCATGTTCCTAGATTGGAAAATGATATTGATCAGATCTCATTGTCCTGAAATTGATTTATAGAGTCAATGAATTTCATGGTACAATTTAACAAGCAGATTCTGAAATTTATATGGAAATGGAAAAGATCTAAAATAGTAAAAAGCTATGTTAAAAGAGAAGAACACAATTGCAGCACTTATGCCTACTTGATTTAAAGACTTGACCTTAAAACTAAAGGAAGAATGAGTTTGGCAAGCTGATAGGTAGAATAGAGTCCAGAAATAGATAGACCCCTATATATATATATAATGATAATGACATATATATATAATTATATATATAATGAAATGACTTTCAAGAATAACATGAAATCTACTAATTGGGATAAGAAAATCTTTTCCAATAATGTTGGAAAAATTGGATGAAAATATGGACAAACAATTAAGGTCAAGTACCACCTCACACCATTCAAAAAATTAAGATGAAAAACGAGCCTAACCTTTAAAGCAAAGACTATAAAATCTCTCAGAGAAAACACCAACAAAAATATCNTATAAAATCTCTCAGAGAAAACACCAACAAAAATATCTTCATGATCTTGGGAGTAGGCAAAGAGTTCCAGGAGACCCCAAAAAAGCATGAATTATAATATGGAAAAAATGGATAAATTGCACTTCATCAAAAGTTAATGCTTCTACTCTTCAAAAAATACTAGGAAGATAATGAAAAGACAAGACACCCTTTGGGTGGAAATTTATCTCTATCTATCTATCATCTATCATCTATCATCTATCTATCTATCTACTCACCTATTTATCTGACAAAGGACTTGTATTCAGAAATTATGAAGAACTCCTGCAATTCAATAACAAAAAGCCAGATACAGATATAGAGCATAGAATCTGTACCCACTGTAGAGTCTAAGGTGCTTTAGAAGGACTTGCCACAACGGCGCTGCTCTTTCATGAAAGCGATGAAATACTAACAGGCAAGAACCCAGCTGAAAAACTAGAGGCTACTGTAGCTGGTTGAATGCTTGAAGGTACTTTTCTTCAATTATTTTTAAAGTGCGAATGATGTCCCCAAGGATGTGAGGAGTATTACAGAGCAAATATTTAGAAAATGAACCACAGTCCCTTCCAGCAAAAGTCCACATTTGCCAGGAATGAGGCAGGAGGGATGGAAGTAAAAGNAGGTACTTTTCTTCAATTATTTTTAAAGTGCGAATGATGTCCCCAAGGATGTGAGGAGTATTACAGAGCAAATATTTAGAAAATGAACCACAGTCCCTTCCAGCAAAAGTCCACATTTGCCAGGAATGAAGCAGTAGGGATGGAAGTAGAAAAGAAAAAGCGGAGACACTGGAGTTCTGGGACGAGCCCATCGCTATTGCACAACAAGAGCAGCTATTGTGCTGCGTGCAACGAAGCGTCACTGAGCCTCATTTTCCTTTTGTAAAGCATTGCCTTTAGAGAGCAGAACCCCTAATATTCCTTCCATATCTAAAATCCTGTGGTTTCTTCATCCATCCATTTATTTCATTTATTTATCAATCATTTTTTGTTGGTATCGACTATCTATTTTGCTAAGCACCATTCATACAGAGATGAATAAAACAATCTGTACAGTCACTGAACTCAATTGAAGAGGCACATCGAAGTAACTAAAGATGTTTGTAAACTGCTAAAGGGATTCAGATCCAAGGATTGCCCAAGCAGGAGCTGAACGTACTGATATTAGAGCCTCACTGGAAGGGAGTAGCGGCCAAAGGTGCATGGGCTCTGTCAAAGAGCTTGGACTTCATTCTCCAAAGTCTTTTGAGAATTTGCAATGTTTCTTTTCTCCTTGAAAAAAAATTGTTCAGAAATAAACTGCATTGATTATAAATTGGTAGGGTTTTTTTAACCACTATTTTCTTTAAAATGCTATTTCAAATTTTTTTCCGTAATGATACGTCGTTTTGGGTNTTTCTCCTTGAAAAAAAATTGTTCAGAAATAAACTGCATTGATTATAAATTGGTAGGGTTTTTTTAACCACTGTTTTCTTTAAAATGCTATTTCAAATTTTTTTTCCGTAATGATACGTCGTTTTGGGATACTTGGTTTCCATGCTGGAAATAATTCTTTTTCGTTCTTTTAAATCTGCATGGTATCCCTCAAAGAACACTGACACACCATTCAAAATACAAAGTCTTTCCAGGCAGCTTGACTAACGGACATGGAGGAGAGTTGGTTTGTGTAACTAAAAGAAAAAATAAATACAGGCTTCCCTGATGAAAGCAGCTGTCACTCTTATTTTCTTCCCCTTTTATAATGCAGAAGAAGATGGAGTTAAAGTAAGATAGAAATAAATTTAAAATAATGATGTTTTCAAAATGCATATGGCTGGATCTGCAATGAGTTTCACACAGCCAAACCTGTTCTATTTCCATTTATGTTGGCAAACTCACAGTAAGTTAAACTGGCAGAAAATTCAGCAGTGTAATATTTTGGGACACCAACATAATAAATATGAGTTGGCTGAATATTCAAGCGGGCCAGTTAAATCTAGTTTGTTTTTGTTACAGCTGAACCACTTGAGCTGTATTTTATAATATAGAGTATATGTACAAATACTCCATTTATGGGCTCTTTTTGCAGTGTTAGACAATGCTGCAGACAAATACTTATTTAGGCATGCATTTTGAAATATTTTATGGGAATATATTTTCAATGTTCACATTGCAGTCTTATAAAGTCTTCATAGTAGTCAGGCCAAATACAGGAGTAAAGATATGGTCCATGTGTAGCTGTCAGAACTTGTTCGGAAAAATAGACACTATGCTGGTATTTGAAGCATCGTTGGGGTAGAACACAGAGGATTAAAGTCTTACACAAGTATTGCAAGGTCTAGGAGGCTAAAAATGGCCTCCAACAATCAGAAAGTAGAAGAATTCCAATAAACCTCTACCAGTGATCTATGCTGCTTACAGTATTGCAAAAGGACGTGTAAAAGCCACTGGCAAAACCCCGTATCTGCCATCTGCAGATGTCCAGCTGCTCCCGGAGAATAATAGCTTCTCTACATCTTCCATTTCCAGATCTTGCACAAATGCTTTTCATTGGCAGAATATAAACCAAATCCCTATTGGCCAGTAAATCTGGTTAATGTAGCTTCCAACCTGTCATGCCCCATGTCACATGATAGAGTTTAAAAGAATAGGGATTGTCCTACATATCAAGACACAATATCTAGTCTGGTTCTCCATACATATATCTTTTAAATCCCAAACAATATTATGCTTTTGACTGTCCTGTTTCAACTATCCTTCAGTCTAATGAAGATGTGCTCCCCCTCTCCCTCAAAGGGCAAGACATGAAATCCAAATGTTACCCTACCCATCACTGGATATTCATTCACTTTCAGGTCAGTCACAATCCTTATTTGATATCCTGTAATTTCTAGACTAAGGTATGAATTTAAGCAGCACCAATACTTACATAAACTGGGAGAGGAAGGAGAAAACTAATTTGGCTAATATAATATACACACAATAGAACGAGGAAGAATGTAAGTGTAGTTGTTATAATTCTTCTTTCTTCAACAGACCATAAAGTTATGAGTTTGGAACTTCCTTCTTCTATTATCCATTCCATATTCACTTTGCTCAGGTGGACGTAGGTTTTTGGCTGGCAGAACAACCCTAAACCTCATTCCTGACTCGTCCAAGCCATTAGTAGTTTTGCTTCTATGAGGTAGCTACAGTTTTCCAAGAACAATATTGGAAGGATTAAGAGGCACACTTCTGCACGCTTCTCCCTCCCTAGCGGTATCCCTTTGATAATCAAGATGGGTCACCCCAGTCCGTACAGTATTCCCCTTCTTTGTCATTATTTCAATGGCATTGGAAATTCAATATGGCCATGTTACACTCTGAACTTCAAGTTCAGCATGCCCCCTGGTAGGAACTCCCCTTTCTTGAGAACCATGATATCAGAATCTTCAGAGCCTAAGGTTATGGGGACAGGAAGCATAACTTTTGAGAGAAGCTTGTTAAGTGAAAAAAACTGTGAAAAATCAAGCCCACTTCCACACTTTGTTTCTAAGACCAGTGATTTCCTATCATAGAAGAAAAAAAAATCATATGTTCACAGGTTTAGGCATTTGGTTTAGCTTCTGCCAGGTATTGTCTCCCAACCTGCATAAAACTGAGTTTTCAATAGGTCCTTCAATTTTCCTATCAGGCTACCTTCTATTATTATAAAACTAATTCCTTGATCACAGGTGGTGAGTTTATTATCATCATATTAGTGAATAAAGTTATCTTTAAATCTATAGATGATAGCGCAGACAGTATCCCTGAGAGCAGGGAAGCTAATCCATGACAAGAGAAAATATCTATTCCAGGGAGGACACATCACTATCCCCTCCATGATAAAAGAGTTCTAATGTAATGAACCTGATATCAGAAGATGGGTTAGTTGCTGTGGAAAATGGGCAATATGGGAAATACTCATACAAGGGGTTCACTGTTCGTCTCTGTCATTGGCAGGTTGGACAATCAGCAGTGATCATGGCCAGATCACACTTGGTTAGAGGAAACTCATGTTTTTTATCCTAGTCATAACTTCAATCCTATTGTCATGGCTATTTAGTTCATGGGCCCAGAGAGAAAGCACTGAGGTGGCTGGGAAAAGATGCTGATTGACATTTACAGAGGGTAAACTTCGATTAGCACTCTTAGGGAAAACGAATATTTATATACTCTCTGTGCCTTCTGAGAGCTTCATTCTTCTACCTTCCTGCCACCTACTCTCTAGAAGAATTCCTTCCAAAACCTTGACCATCTGGCCAAATTGTTAGATACTGCCCATGAATTAATACAGAACTTTATCTCTGGTCATTTTTCTCTCCTACACAATAAAAAACAAGATGCTTGGAGTTCTTTCCACTGAAAGTATTTCTCTCCCATTGCCCTTCAGGGCACCCCCTAAGGGAGCTACGAGGCTGCAGCAGTCCAAATAGGACTAATGCCAGGATATCTTGTGGAAGAGCAATTGTTTTCTTCCTCAGTCAACTAGTTAGAGGAAGTTCCCCCAGGAGGATGAAGTGCGTGTGGAGAGAGAGGTAGTAATACATGAGGAATGATTTGGTGAGTGTCTGAGTCATCTGCTCATTCAATTTATTGGCCTTCAGAGTCTCCTTAAGGCTGACCTTACATGTATGCCTCTTGAAGAAAAGTGCTTCCATACTGGCCCATCATTCTGTGCATTCTGTAATACATCACGTTATCTTGATATATCAAATAAACCATTTCATGGTCGTGTGGTAATATGGTGTCCCATTCTCAGGCAGTTAGTCCCAGGTACTCCGACCCAGGAGCAAACCATGAGCTGTTTCTGAAAAGAAGAAAGTTATGTCAAAGTGAGGGTATGGCTTTGATCTAAAACCGAAAGGATCTTCACCGTGAATCTCTTATGGGAGCCTGCCAGTGAGTCCATGTAACATTCCTGTCTGCACCACAGACAATTCAAGCTCCATCCGATCTATGGGTCGTAAGGCACATTTGGCAGAGTGGCCTGGACAAGTTAGCAGTCTTAAGGAATGCTTAGTAAATGGGTCAGACCAGTGTACTCAAATATAGTATGGGTTCCTAATGAAACAAAGCTTCCAGACATTTCATTTATTTCTTAGGGGTAAGGAATAAAAGGTTCAGCAACTTGTCTTTCACATTAAATGTGATATCTCAGCCAGGCCAGAGCACAAACTCATTGAGGTGGCAGGTCACTAAATTCTAATGAGGTTGTCCCCAGTTGGCTGTTAAACACGTGTCTCCGCAAAGGGCCTAGTGTTCTGTCTACATCTTGTTCATCAGATTTTATCAGCATGATATCATCAATATAGTGGACAATGCTAATGTTTTGTGGGGCAGTGACACAATCAAATTACATAATCTAATCCTGGATTAGGAACTAGAAAATTGACATAGCTCTAAGATAAATCAGTTATACTGTTCCTATGGTTCCTGAAATTTCTATTCCTATAAGTTGAAAGCAAATTGCCTATAATTTTCTTTATTAATTAGCAAAAATAAAAAGACTTTTTCTAGATCAATAGCTGACTTCCAAGTGTCAGAAGTTGCTACAGTTATAGTGACTATCTGCTTCAGTTTACAATAATCTACTCATTTTCCAAGAACCATCTGTCTTTCCATAGGCCAGTTAGGTGAATTAAATGAGTGATAATAAGACTCAGCTCCCTGACTCCTTTCAAAATTTTGGAGGTGACATTCATCTCTGCAATATCCATAGGGATGTCTTGTTCACCTTTGTTTACTCTTTGGTAGTGGTTGTAAGACTTCAACTTGTCACTTCCTTCCATAATAGTCCTGTCTGCATGAAGGAATTCTGGCAGTTACTATGTCCAAATCAAGTAAGCATTCAGGAGCAATGAAAATAACCACTGTGGCTTTGCAGTTCCACTGGGACAATTGGGAGACAGAGTTGGGTCAAAAACCCCACTCACCTCCATAAGCCTCCTCTCTGACGGGTGGGACAGACTTGAATTTCAGTTTCCCATTTCATCTCAAGGCAACTGTACAGTAAATCTCCAAACATCCAGGTAGCTCCATTTCTCCTGTGCACAGTCGGTATGTTAAAAAGCCAAATGTTTTGTTCGGAAGGTTACAGTGCACACTTGCCATAAATACATATGGAGGGTCATAGGGTCTTCTCTCAAGGGAACACAGCCTTTCTTCACTCAAAGCACTCTCAGTCCTTGAATTGATTCAGGTCTGGGAATGAATGGGGGGTGCGGTGGGATGGACATCACTATCCATTGTGCTGAATTAAGACCTAGACTTTTTTTGGATTATATATTTCAAGGAATACTTTAGCAGTGCTCCCATGTTTTTCAACCTTACAGGCACCATAATCGATTACCCACTGCCAAAATAATCTGCAAACCGAACCATTCTGATTACCACCTGAACTATGCAGCCCATTTCAGTAACTGCCCCACTTGTTCCTGGTGCTTCGGTACAGCCAAAGGCTTCTGCTAATCTAGGGTGTTCTTATTCCTTTTTAAAGTGTAGGAGTTCATTTCCTTGATGGTATCTCCCACCATCATCCCTGAATTACAGAGAGCAGTCACTAAGAAGCTCTGAGGTGGCTTTTGTTTTCCTCATCAATATATTGTTTTCAAATTCTCTAGGAAAGAAGTATTCTCTGGATTATGGGACATGTGGTAAGGAAGCTAATGAATTGATCACACATGATAAATTTATTCTGACATTCCTATTGCTTTAAGTCATTGGATTCCTTCTTCTCCATTGTGTCATGGAAGTTCTGATGTCTCAAACTTATTTAGTGGAAGACGACTCTGTATCTAGGTTTCAATAAACCGACCAGTGAATCTTTAGAGTCAATCTCAGCTGCTTGAAACACATATTAAATCTAGAAACTTGGGTGTGTGCAAAGATATCAGTAAATTTGACCTATTTTAATGTTAGGTTCTTTATTCTCTGGTCTTAACTCCTTAGCATTTCTCCCAAGTATTCCCTGGATTTCTCTCTCTATATATATATTAGCAAAAATCTTATAGCTCCTTTGATATGCATGCTCTCCCCTGTTCAGTCTGAATTTGCCCCTAAACTTCTGCCTTTGGACTGTAATTATGGACCGGAAGCAAGAGGAGACATTGAGAGCATGCTGTGAGGAGAATCAGCATCTCTTGTATGTGAGTCTTAGGTGAAGCCATCGCAGGATCATCTAGCAAGGGGAGGAACAATGGAAAAAATGTCTCAACAGTGGCTGCTGCTTTGGAAAGGGAGGCTCAGTGATACCAGGGGATCAAAATATTCAAAGTCATTGGACTCCATCCAAAAGTTTCCATTCCAGTTCTCAGGATCCCACTCTTGCCTACTCCCTAATTTTCACACGAAACCTGGTGAAAGAGTGAATCATTTGGTGTTTAATTTCTGCAACCTACAGGACCAAACCTTGAGTCTGGCTTTTGGGTAACTTGATCCTATAACTATAAGAACTAAGAAATATTTTAGGGCAGTTATAGAAGTTCTCCGCCTCTCTGAACCATAAACTTGTCATTATCTGACTCAAAGTTCTCCACTGCAATAAGAAGCAGCCAAATCATTCCAAAGTCTGTATAACCATCATTTCCACTGTGATGTTTTATTGGAATCATCACTTGGTCATCCACTGTCTTTCCTTTCAATAGTTACCTAATCATAATTGTCTTGAGATGTTACTTTAAGCAAATGTTTTGTCTATGTGTGATGTGAACTACCAATAACCCATTTTTATTGGCAATGAGATCATTACTGCCTTCAAATCTAACCCAGTCAAATGACGAATCCCAGATTCCCGTCTATGATGTTCTGTATCTGATCAAACTTTGGTACCAAATTCTGTATCCAAGAGTATCAGTCAGGAATATAGAAACTGTTGTTGATACGGGTAAGTGTTAGAGGCTTGCATAGTCATTGGGAAAACTGAAAGAGTAAAAATCAAGGAAATTGCCACGAGCAAGAAAAGATCGTAAGCACTGGGATCCCAGAAAACAGGCACTGGATGAGCTTACATGCCTGTGATGCTGTAATAGATGATTCTTAGAGGTCACCAAGAAGCCATTGGCAACCTCCCCTAGCCAGCTGTCACTACAGCCTAGAAGCTTCTTCTTGTCTACATCCCAAATCTCACTGAGAACCTCTCAAGGACAGAATCTCAATGGGACCTGGGTGGCAAGGAAGTCTAGGGCTTTCCATTCCTACATTATGGAGAGGTGCTTAGAAGGCAGGGGCAGTTTATCTTTGTGTGTGGTGTGAGAGAATGCTCGAGTTTCATTCTTCTGTATATAGCTGTCCAATTTTCCCAGCACCATTTATTGAAGAGACTGTCTTTTTTTCCATTGGAAAAATGGAATTGCACTTAAACTTCTGCCGTTGGGCTTTTTTCCTGCTTTGTCAAAGATTAGTTGACCATAGAGTTGGGGGTCCATTTCTGGAGTCTCTATTCTGCTCCATTGATCTATGGGCCTGTTTTTGCACCAGTACCATATTGTCTTGGTGATCACAGCTTTGTAGTGTAGCTTGAAATCAGGCAACGTGATGCCTTCAGCTTTGTTTTTCTTTTTCAACATTTCCTTGGTGATTTGGGGTCTTTTCTGGTTTCACATGAATGTTGGGATTGTTTATTCCAGCACTTTGAAAAATGGCACTGGCATTTTGATTGGGATGGCATTGAAAGTATAGATTGCTCTGGGTAGCATAGACATTTTAACTATGTTTATTCTTCTGATCCATGAGCATGGAATGCTCTTCCATCTTTTTGTGTCTTCTTCAATGTCTTTCATCAATGTTCTGTAGTTTCTAGAGTATAGATCCTTTGCCTCCTTGGTTAGTTTATTCCAAGATATCTTATGGTTTTTGGTGCTATTGTAAATGGAACCAATTCCCTAATTTCTCTTTCTTCAGTCTCATTGTTAGTGTATAGAAATGCAACTAATTTATGTGCATTGATTTTGTATCCTGCCATGTTACTGAATTGCTTTATGAGTTCTAATAATTTGGGGGTGGACTCTCTTGGGTTTTCCACATAAAGTATCATGTCATGTGAAGAGAGAGAGTTTGACTTCTTCTTTGCCAATTTGAATACCTTTTATTTCTTTTTGTTTTCTGATTGCTGTTGCTAGGACTTCTAGGACTATATTGAACAAAAATGGCGAGAGTGGGCATCCTTGTCGTGTTCCTGATCTTAAGGGAAAGGCTCTCAGCTTTTCCCCATTGAGAATGATATTCACTGTGGGCTTTTCATAGATGGTTTCTATGAAATTGAGGAATGTACCCTCTATCCCTACACTCTCAAGGGTTTTAATCAGGAAAGGATGCTGTATTTTATCAAATGCTTTTTATGCATCAATTGAGAGGACCGTATGATTCTTGTCTCTTCTCACTAATGCGTTCTATCACACTGATTGATTTGCGAATATTGAACCACTCTTGCATCCCAGGGATGAATCCCACATGGTTGTGATGGATAATCCTTTTAATGTACTGTTGGTTCCTATTAGCTAGGATCTTGTTGAGAATTTTGGCATCCATATTCATCAGGGATATCAGTCTGTAATTCTCCTTTCTGATGGGGTCTTTGCCTGGTTTTGGAATCTAGGTAATGCTGGCCTCATGGAATAAGTTTGGAAGTTCTCCTTCTGTTTCTATTTTTTCAAATAGCCACTTTGGAAAGCAGTGTGGAGATTCCTCAGAAAGTTAAAAATACAGCTACCCAATGACCCAGCAATTGCACTACTGGGTATTTACCCCAAAGATACGGACATAGTGAAAAGAAGGGCCATATGCACCCCAGTGCTCATAGCAGCAATATCCACAATAGCCAAAGTGTGGAAGGAACTGAAATGCCCTTCAACAGATGAATGGATAAAGAAGATGTGGCCCATATATACAATGGAGTATTACTCAGCCATCAGAAAGGATGAATACCCACCATTTGCATTGACATGGATGGAACTGGAGGGGATTATGCTAAGCAGAGAAAAGCAATTATCATATGGTTTTACTTATTTGTGGAACATAAGGAATAGCAGGGAGATCATTAGAAGAAGAAAGGGAAAATGAAGGGGGGAAAAACAGAATGGGGAGCTGAACCTTGAGAGACTATGGACTGCAGGAAACAAACTGAGGGTTTTAGAGGGGAGGGGGTGGGGGGATGGGCTAGCCCAGTGAAAGGTATTAAGGAGGGCACATATTGCATGGAGCACTGGGTGTTATATGCAAATAATGAATTATGGAACATTACCTCAAAAGCTAATGATGTACTGTATGGTGACTAACATATCATCATCATCATCACCATAAAAGAAGGCAGGGGCAGTACTGAGTTTTAACATATAGGTATCTGATACAATGAACATGGAGAGAAAATTAAATCTCAAACATTGGACTTCTTTTCAGATTGTCTCAAACCAAATGAACTAATCATAGTCAAATGTAAATTCAGTTCTATTAATTCTAGATGGATGAATTTGGTAAATAGTTTTAATCTTTAAACTTTCATTTCCTCCTCTATAATTGGAGTTAATTATGATGAATTTTCTTAATTTTGTTGAGAAGACTTAATATGCATATAAGAGACTGAAATAAATGTAAGCAATCATTATTGAGTAATATGATATAATAATATTTCTTTTGTTATATGAATGCTTTGCATGTAAAGGCATGTCTGTCCATATTATGTTTTGTGTTACAATAAAAAAGCACCATTTTTGAGCTAGAAATACCTTTATTTAAATGACATAGGCAGAAAAACTAAAATATAAATTTAAAAAACCTCTGGCACAGTGAGATTGAATATCATATCTATAACAATGTAGCTGAACTCAGGCCATCTTTCCTTGTGGTACCTTATTTTATTTACAAATATAGATTTGTGATGATCAGCGCTATAATTTTGTGCCTAGTTTATATACATTCCTAAACTAAACTAAAGTCATTAATTTTGAATGCTTTGCCTTAGAAAAATGATACCATATGGATTATGAAAACATGATTTATGTTAGTTTTAAAGCCAGAAATTAAGTAGACATTAACTATGATAATTCCAATTCAAGATGTGATATTTATTCCAACTCAGATCTCTTAAGGGATTCATTCTAGAGTTAAATGGGCAAGTCACATAGTATCTTCAGGCTGTGTTATTGAAATCAAGATTGATAGGTAAAGAAAACCTTTTTAAACCTCTATAAAGAAGGTTTTATCCGATGTTAAATGGCTTGTTTTATTGGGAAACTTCCTACTTTATTACCCATCTGATAATCTGAATTAGTCATCATTGAGTTGTAAACAGAACTGCATACTTTATAACTTTTTTTTTCTTTTTTCTCCTGTTTAAAGTTTTTCCAATTATAGTAGTGGTCTAGAATGAAAAATGAGCAATTGTGTGCATGTAACTAATTGCATAATAAACTTTTACAGTCTGCTATTTAATTATTCCTCTTTCCTATTTTCAGCTTATTATCTCTAGTTACATGTTCCAATCATTGATTAGGGAAGCAAATTTTCAGTGTAATGGATTTTTTTTTTAGTTAAGTAAGAGGCAACAAAATACAAAATACATTTATTGTTTTCTGAAGGCAACATTTTGAATGCAGGAAATGTTACTTATTGATGTATAAGTTGCCCTTTATTATCCTACTTCACAAGTGTTGTATTTTTTCTACAATGACATCAGACAGGAATGGGTATTAGAAACATATCTGCNCTTATTATCTCTAGTTACATGTTCCAATCATTGATTAGGGAAGCAAATTTTCAGTGTAATGGATTTTTTTTTTAGTTAAGTAAGAGGCAACAAAATACAAAATACATTTATTGTTTTCTGAAGGCAACATTTTGAATGCAGGAAATGTTACTTATTGATGTATAAGTTGCCCTTTATTATCCTACTTCACAAGTGTTGTATTTTTTCTACAATGACATCAGACAGGAATGGGTATTAGAAACATATCTGCCATTATGAAACACCAGATCAAGTTGTACAGACGTGAAGCTATAACTAACAACTGGTTTGTCCCAGGATGTAATATAATGTCTAAATGTATGTCATCAATGAGTTAAGAAGGGACATATACTCTTANTCTCTAGTTACATGTTCCAATCATTGATTAGGGAAGCAAATTTTCAGTGTAATGGATTTTTTTTTTAGTTAAGTAAGAGGCAACAAAATACAAAATACATTTATTGTTTTCTGAAGGCAACATTTTGAATGCAGGAAATGTTACTTATTGATGTATAAGTTGCCCCTTATTATCCTACTTCACAAGTGTTGTATTTTTTCTACAATGACATCAGACAGGAATGGGTATTAGAAACATATCTGCCATTATGAAACACCAGATCAAGTTGTACAGACGTGAAGCTATAACTAACAACTGGTTTGTCCCAGGATGTAATATAATGTCTAAATGTATGTCATCAATGAGTTAAGAAGGGACATACACTCTTACCGCAATGGTATCTGTCAAACAGAACTGGTCATTTTAAGATGATCATTGGGGAAGAGAGGAAAAAATGAAACAAGACAAAACCAGAGAGGGAGACAAACTGTAAGAGACTCTTAATCATAGGAAACAAACTGAGGGTTACTGGAGAGGAGGTGGTGGAGGGATGGAGTAACTGGATGATGGACATTGTGGGGGTATGTGTTGTAATGAGCACTGGGTATTATATAAGACTGAAGAATCACAAACCTGTACCCTGACATAAATAATACATTACATGTTAATTAATTGAATTTAAATTTTAAAAATTGCTAACACACACACACACACACAAAGATCAAAGCTATCCCTAAGAAGATCAGAATCTCGGTCCCTGCACAAGATTAGTAGAAAACAATACAGATGTGTCTTGAAATAAGGGAAGGGTCATTTGGCTCTGGCAATGATTTTTCTAATGATTCCAAGTTGATTGCATCTTGTTTCTCCAAATTAGTCATATGCTCTGGTATTATAGATAATATATATATTTATTCCTTAGTATAGTCTAAATCAGGAAGCCATTCTTGAGCCAAAGTGGAGGCCACTGGGACAATACACATTGTGCTTTTCTCCAGCTCCTTAGCCCTATTAGTTTAAAAATAACAAAAAAGGCAGCTTCCATGTCGGAGGAGAGTGAGACTAATTATAAAAGGGACTTTTAAGGAGGCATCTCAGAGAGGGGAGTGGCATCTATCCCATCTTCAGCAACGATAGAGGTGGGGTTTCATATTTGTCAAGGTAGTCAACCCCAGTTGCCACAACAGGTAAGTTTGACAAACTTAACACATGAAAGGTTTATTTTTTGCTAAACAAAGTCCAATGCAGGTCCAGTGGTCCATCCTGCTCCCGCAACATACTGATCCTCCCAAGTCACCATGGCAAAGAAAAAGATGAAGAATTTTGAGGGATGTATTGGTGGGCCAGGTTTAGAAATGACCCACCACTTCTGTCTATATCCCAATAACCAAAATCAGATCCAACCACAAGGAAGGCTGGGAAATGTGGAGGAGCAGAGGGCTATTTGTCGCTCCCTGAGAAAAACACAAGCATCAATCATTGATTGTCCATTTCTCATGCCTAAGAATGAATATCGTTACAGCTAGTATGGTCTCTTTCCCTCTCCCTCTCCCTCTCCCTCTATCTCTATCTCTATCTCTATCTCTATCTCTATCTCTATCTCTATCTCTAATCTCTTACTCTATCTCTGTCTATCTCTATCTCTAGCTCTTTGGAGTAATCGGGTATCAGATAATGATAAAATCATTTGGCTTTGGATTTACCCTTGGGANTCCCTCTCCCTCTCCCTCTCCCTCTATCTCTATCTCTATCTCTATCTCTATCTCTATCTCTATCTCTATCTCTATCTCTATCTCTATCATCTCTATCTCTATCATCTCTCTCTCTATCTCTAATCTCTTACTCTATCTCTATCTATCTCTATCTCTAGCTCTTTGGAGTAATCGGGTATCAGATAATGATAAAATCATTTGGCTTTGGATTTACCCTTGGGAACTTTTATACCCATTGAGCTCTTTTTCTCACTCAAGAGAGGTAGGTGGGTGAAATTCCTCACAAACTGCAGTCAGCTACTATGTGTAATTACATCTGCTTTCTGTGTGTCTGCATCCCTGGCATCACCATTGTCCAGAGATGTCCTTACACCGTTAGCCTAGCCTAGCAATAATGCCACTGGCTCACCAGTGCTTTCTGGCATAGCCTGCCCAACTTCATCTCTCCATAGCTGCTAAAAGGCTGCCATTTCTTCAGGACATCTCTGTGCCAGGCAAACTGAGCTGCAGGGAGTATCTATTTTTGCTTCCATAGCAATGGTACAAGAATGTGGCCCACCACAGTCTTGGGTCATTTTGATGGCTGTTTAATTTCAGATGCCAAACCTGGGTAAGAATAAGGAATTAATTTTGTCCTCTTTGTCCCTCCCTTCTATGATGTGAGAGGTAGAACACTGTCTTTCTCAGTCTCTGATCTCTTCCCAGTCTTACAAGTCAACTCAAGTGCTCTCAAGAACCCAGTCTTTTTCATGTCCACTTGTCAACCACTTCTTAACGAATTTGATGGCAAATTTATCCCAAATTTTGTATTTCCTGGGGAATTTGCTATGGCTGCAAAACTTAAGTGCTTACTGAATTTATAGCATGACCTAAGACTTTTATTTTACATTTACTTGAAAGCATTAATTTCTCCCATGTTAAAGAGGTTTCCCAGATACTCAAAATGTTCTCCATTTCCTTTATTTTAGCATCTTCTAGCTCCAGGCAGACTAATTACACAAGGGAGAATAGGATGGAAGAAGTACAATTTTGAAACCTTTGTTTAATAAAGCCCCCACCTGCAGGACTGACATTTAATTCTCAGTTTATCTCCATTATCTTGGAATTAGTCAATCATTTTCATTAGATGGCAAATTCCTTAAGGGTAAGAACCATATTCTCTTTATTTTCATATGACTCAACAGAATTTAATAGTGTTCCATGCAAATAATGGAAATTAAGTAAAAAAAAAAAAGTAGAAATAATTAGAACAATAGTTTCCGACTGGGGACTATCTTCATGCTTCTCATATTCATAGGGAGATTTTGTAGCATTACATGTGACAGAAAATAAATGTTTCTGACCTTGGGAGTAGAGGTCCCGTTTGTATTGTTTCCTGCTGTATCCCTATTTCTCAGACCAGTGGCTGGCACATAATTCCCAGTGGTTGAAAAAACAAATAAGAGCAAATAAAGATGCTTTAAAACCATTTTATTTTGGTTGAAGGAGATATTAACATTGCACCTAGCTATTTGCATTCCATTAAGTCATGCTTCATATAGTATCTTGATCTACATTTATTTTTTAAAAAATAAAAATGACATTTAAGTTTAAAGACTTGTATAATTATCCCAGACAGGTATTTAGGGAAACTTGTAATTACTGATATAAGATCTTCCTGTTTTTCTTTTGATTCATATTTAAGGAGAAACTACTTCTAAATTTTTGTTTGCTTACAGACCTGAAGACAAAGGGATTGGGCTTAGTCACCCATTAACAAGAGTAAGAAATCACTCAGTCTTCCTTACTAGAGGAATAGAGAAGATTTCCAAGCAAATAATTAAGCAGTCTTTCACAAATCGGATCTTGTATCTACAAATATAATATGCAAAATCAAGTATCACACACCATTTAATCATTATACATTGAAAAAAGTGGAGCACAAGAAATTTCTGCAACTTACTCTGGCTCAGTTTCCAAGCTTCTAATTGACTCTGTCTTGGCAATTCCATGGATGAGTCATTTGGTCATCTGTTCTAATAACCCCAGAACTCCCGCAGGGCCCTGAATTTGCAACAGCCCCTAGGCCCAGCACACCCAGCATCTCGCCAGAGCCTTGCCTGGGATAGGAACTCAGTAAAGGGTTTTTACTTGAATTGAGCTGCTATGATTACTAGACCATTAATGATACAGAGTTAACTTCTATTTTCCTTCCTTTCCCTCTTGTCCAGACTTTCTACAGAGAAGAATCAAGATAGGTTGTTCACTTTATCCAGACAAATATATACGTGCAAGGATCACATGTATTTTACAAATAAAAAATTAAGTGGAAGAAGGAGAACCAGGTCCCTTTTCATCATTCAGAGATTTTTTTAGAAGTATAATATTTCATAGTATAATGAATAATAGAATTGATCCCAAGTGGAATTAAAATGGTTTAGATTTCAGAAAGACAAAATAGTTCTCAAATTATTTTTCTTCTGGGCCTGTCAATCAACTGTAGTGCAATTTATCCCTCCACGGTTAATTTTTAAAATCAGAATGATAAACAAGTGTAGATCCAGAAGTTATCTTAAACTCCCTCTCCCTGCCCCTGCTATCTAATCAGTCCCCAGAGCCTGTAAATCCTACTCCTCAATGTCTCTTAAGCTTTTTCCCACTACCACTGCCTAATCTCAGACACTTATCAAATCTAGTTGCTTTCTTATTCTTCTTCCTGAATCCAGTTTCATTTCTGCTCATTTCAGCTTCAAATCTATATCCAGAATAATTTTTCTAGAATCTGAATCAATCATGTCACTCTTCTGCTTACATGTCTCAGTGTCTCCAAGGAGACTGTGCAGCGAGTCCCCTGGTAAAATGTTACGTCAGAGGAGATTCCATAAGCCCTGCTAACACTCTGTGGACAGGAAAGGCGAATTCAAAATTGTTACAATGCATGAAACATTAGGGCAAAAACCTTGCAGTGCCCAAAGTTGGGGGCTTAGTGAAATAAACTGGATATATCCTAGAGATGGGATACTATACTGCCATTAAGAATCATTTTGAAGATGAATATTCAATGACTTATGGAAATATTCTCTTTTTTTTAAAGATTTATTTATTTATTTATTTATTAGACAGAGAGAGACAGCCAGCGAGAAAGGGAACACAAGCAGGGGGAGTGGGAGAGGAAGAAGCAGCCTCCTAGTGGAGGAGCCTGATGTGGGGCTCGATCCTGGACCGCCAGGATCACGCCCTGAGCCGAAGTCAGACGCTTAACGACTGTGCCACCCAGGCGCCCCTATGGAAATATTCTTAAGATAGTCTTGTGAGAACAAAAGCAGGTTATTATTTCAAATTACCTCTAAATTGAATTTATGAGCTTGGTGGTACACAATTTGGTAATCGGTTTTAGGAAGAAAAGCAAATTTCTGAATTGAGCAACTGGGTCATCACAAGTGCCATTTTGCTGAGAGAGAAAAAGAGAGAGAGAGGAGTAGCGAGTTTCTAAGGAAATGTTAAGTTCCATCACAGAACCACTGACATTTCTTTTAAAACTTTGAAGTGGGTCAGAGGAAGAGAGTAGCTACAATATTCTCCTGTAAAGCAATTATATCATTCAAAGGGCTAAAACCACTAGCATCTTTCAGCTATAGAGCCTGGGTAGAATTCAAGCAGGCTGGATCAGACAGTCTGGGATCCAGTGAACTGCCCTAGTTCAAGCCCCAGTTCTGCTGCTGCTTCTTTTCCTGGCCTTGGGCTACTGCTATTTCATTAACCAGCCTGCGTCTCATTATCTTCATCTGTACAATGCAGATGATACTAGTAGCTCCTTAGGGATTGTTCTTGCAAACAGCTTGGACCGATGATTCTCAATAAGGCTACATGCTCTGTGGGGTCATTTGGCAATGTTTGGATACATTTTTGGTTGTCACAACTGGGATGGGACATGCTACTGGTATTTAGCCGACAGAGACCCAGGCATGTGCAAACCACCGTCATCACACTCCATCCAATGTCAACAGTGCCAAGGCTGAGAACTCCCGGCTCAGACAGAAACTGTCATATAATACTAGCTCAAACAATATTAGTTATTATTCTTACATTCTCAGCCCATGTACCTCTGGATTTATTTCTTCTCTACTGATATTATCAAACTTTATCAGCAGGATTCTTATAGTTTGAAATAGTCTCCAGTTTGGGTCAGCAAGTAATATCATTTTTCTTCCTACATATAAAGATAATCACTGCCACCTCCCAGGGAGAAAACATAAAATCCCATCCTATTACTTCTGGCAGCTCAATGTCCAGAATCTGTGGGTAACAAGCAGCTCTACCCATCAGTCCTACCCAGATGTGGCCCTGATTGGTCTGGTCCCCTATAAACTAAAGAGGAAAATCACCTACCTCCCCAGCTGCATGCCCCACATCTGGAGCCTAACTCAGCGCTTCTCAAACTGCTTTTGAGGAGGGACTGGCTCTGCTTGCTTGCTTGTTAGTTTTTCCCCTAATTCATCATAGACTGATACTTTAAAAATTTTAGTTTAAGTGGATTACTGGAAAAAATAAAACTAAAAAAGTCATACAAAATACAAATCTATCTCTTATTAGATTCAACACTCAGAAAATTACATTTCAGTAGATATCATGATAATAAACTTAACACAAACCAAAAAGCTAACAAATTGCTCATTGAAAGTGAATGCATGGGAGATTAATATAGATCATTACCATTACACTGGTTATAAGTAAAACAGTGATACCCATATTAAACGTCTTTATACAGACTTTGAACACTGTTCATAACAATATATATAGTTTTAAATGTGTAAAATAAGTTTGTGTCTGGTTTGTTAATTCGCATAATCTAAGATGGATTGAAGACAACACCTCTCAGGGGATAATGTTTTCTAAATTGTTGTTGTGGTTTGTTTTAATGACTCTCATGGTAGGGGAATCCTTTTCATCGTGGTATGTTGTTGGAAGCAAAAGAAAAGTTCTTAGAACATATTCAACAAGCTCAAGATATTAAATTTCACTTTTATCCGAAATGAAACAAGTAATGTCATATTTTCCATATTCATTTTCAATTCTTCATCAGTAACCAGTTTCAATAATTTATCTAGTACAGTAACATTTAAATTATCTTTTGGTAAAAAAAAAACTGGCTTTTTATGTGTGTATTTTCTTTTGACGGAGAGCAAAATTTTAAATGTTCTGTAACCCAGGCTATGCTTAACACGTGGCTCCCAAAGTCACTGAGGATGAAGAAAAGAGAGCTCTGTGTGTGGAGGGATTATGGGCCAGATATGCAAAGCCATATGTCAATTGCTCATATCCGTTGGTGAGAATGAATCACATCAGCTCACCTACATAAACAATATCAGAAACTCTATTATTCAGACCCACTATTATAAGCAGTCTGATTACAGGGAGATCCAGATGCTCTCTCAAATCAAAATGGGAGGTCCAAAAAGGCTTCCTGAAGGAGTTTGCACCTGAAGGAATTCCTTGCTGATTGTTATGGACTGAATGAGTCCCCCCACCAAATTTATATGTTGAAGCCCTAGGCCCCAATTCTGACTTTATGAGGAGATGTGGCCATGGAGAGGCGATTGGGATTAGGTGAGGTCATGAGGGTAGAACCCTCATGATGGGATTAGTGCCCTACTAAGAAAAGGAAGAGATCAAAGCCCTTCCTCTCTCTGCCAGGTGAGAATACAGAGAAAAGGAGCTTATCTGTAAACCAGGAAGATGTTCTCACCAGGATCAGAATCCATGGCCACCTTAATCCTGGACTTCCAGCCTCTGAAACTGAAAAGTAAGTGTCCATTGTTTAAGCTACCAGGTTGGTGGTCCTTTGTGATGGCAGCCCAGACTAGGACCCTGGTCAGGTGAAGGAAATGAGGAAGGCGATGTCAGGTGTTATGTGAGTAGCAAGTATCCCCTGTGACCCTGAGCTCTGAGATTCCACTTTCACAGCCACAAATGTCCTCTGAGAATGAAATGATAAAATGTATTTAAGAGTTCTCGGGAAGCAGAAGGCATAAAAATAGAAGGATAATTAAGAGAATGGTGTTGCCTGTATCATGCCCTGTGCAATCAACATTCTGACTCTCCTTGTACCCCAGAGTAAATTGGATTTTTTTTTCCTGTGGGGATAAAGTTGACTGACAGCTGGGAAAGTGGGCAACCAACTGCTTTATCCTAAAATTGAGTACATCTGCATTGCAAAATATTCATACATTCTGGTCAAATGTCATTAAGCCAGTGTCCTAATTGGGGACCCTAAGCCGGCCAATAAGATTAAGGCTCCTGTCTTTTAATCTAGGGTGTTTGTGTAACTTTGCAGGTACAAATCTCTCACTGTCTCTGGTAAGTAGCCCGTGGTTTACTAGGTGATTTTGGCAGTTTTTCCTCCAGGAAGTAAGAGCTGAACATTGACCATATCAAGATAAATTGTGAGCCTGTCAATCCTCCTGAGACATGGTGAACAGTTTCAATACATCTAAACTCTATTTGACATTTGTTGCTTTTTTTCACTGCAGTTTCTATTGGCCTCCTTCTAACACTATTTTCAAGTCTAGAAACCACTTTCTCTTAAGTGATTTTGTAAGAAGAATGAGAAAACCCTGCAAGATAGATTTGAACTAGATACAAGGAGCTTGTTAAATGCTTTCTATGCTAGAAAGAAAATGTTTTCTAAAAATCTAGAGTTTTCTGAAATTTATAAAATTTTAGTTGCCACACTGAAATTATAGTTACCAAGAAGTGAATAATGGATTGCAAAGTTCCTAAACAACTGATTTCTCAGAATGCATAGATTCAATATTGTTTTTGAGTTTTCAGAGTCATTGTTTAATTGGGTCATATTAAGAGAGCAAAATGTGTTTAACTACAAAGATAGTGGAATCTCTTTATAGTTTAAGATTTGGGTTAGACCATTATTTCTCAGTAATTTACTTTGGAGTTGACTTCCAAAAAGCCGTATTTGAGTGGGCTTAGATATTAGACACTTAGCAAATTCTTTTTATGCTTCAGATTCTGTCCATGAACCAATATCAAATACAGCTTCTCAAGAGAGAACTCTGCAAAAGATAATGCTCATATTACTGTGTTTCCTACTGTAAACACAAGAATCTTAATTCTGATATATGGAATTCACCAAGACCAGGAACATTTACATTGATAATACTGTATAGCTTGCCTAAACCTAGAACTTCATGAAAGGGAATAAGGGATCCGTTAAAAATGACCAAACTTACATTCTGTGAAAACCACAATTAGTTTTTAAAATGTACTTCCAAGGGAGAAATGTCTGTTCATGTCTTCTGCCCATTTCTTGACTGGATTATTTGTGTTTTGGGTGTTGAGTTTCATAAGTTCTTTATAGATCTTGGATACTAGCCCTTTATCTGATATGTCATTTGCAAATATCTTCTCCCATTCCGTAGGTTACGTTTTAGTTTTGTTGACTGTTTCCTTTGCTGTGCAGAAGCTTTTTATCTTGATGAAGTTCCAATAGTTCATTTTTGCTTTTGCTTCCCTTGCCTTTAGAAATGTGTCTAGGGGTTCCTGGGTGGCACAGCGGTTGAGTATCTGCCTTCGGCTCAGGGCGTGATCCCGGCGTTATGGGATCGAGCCCCACATCAGGCTCCTCCACTGTGAGCCTGCTTTCTTCCTCTCCCACTCCCCCTGCTTGTGTTCCCTCTCTCGCTGGCTGTCTCTATCTCTATCGAATAAATAAATAAAATCTTTTATAAATAAAAAAAAAAGAAATGTGTCTAGAAAGAAGTTGCTGTGGTCAAGTTTGAAGAAGTTGTTGCCTGTGTTCTCCTCTAGGATTTTGATGGATTCCTGTCTCACATTTAGGTCATTCATCCATTTTGAAACTCAAAATGGATGTGTATGGTGTAAGAAGATGGTCCAGTTTCATTCTTCTACATGTGACTGTAAATTTTCCAGCACCATTAATTGAAGAGACTGTCCTTTTTCCATAGGATATTCTCTCCTTGAAGATTGGTTGGCCATGGAGTTGAGAGTCCATTTCTGGGTTCTCTATTCTGTTCTATTGATCCATTTGTACGGTTTTTTGTCAGTACCATACTGTCATGATGCTTGCAGTTTTGTGATATAGTTTGAAGTCCAGCATTTTGATGCTACCACCTTTGGTTTTCCTTTCCAACATTCCTCTGGTACTTGGGATCTTTTCTGATTCCATTCAAATTTCAGGATTATTTGTTCCAGCTCTGTGAAAAATGTTGATGGTATTTTGATAGAGATTGCATTGAATGTAGAGATTGCTCTGGGTCACATAGACATTTTAACAATATTTATTCTTCCAATCCATGTGCATGGGATGTTTTTCCGTTTCTTTGTGTCTTCCTCAATTTCCTTCATAAGTATTTTGTAGTTACGGGCAGAAGACATGAACAGACATTTATCCAAAGAAAACATACAAATGGCCAACAGACACATGAAAAAATGCTCCACATCACTTGGCATCAGGCAAATACAAATCAAAACCACAATGAGATACCACCCCACACCAGTTAGAATGGCTAAAATTAACAAGACGGGAAACAACAAATGTTGGCAAGGATATGGAGAAAGGAGAGCCCTCTTACACTGTTGGTGGGGATGCAAACTGGTACAGCCACTCTGGAAAGTGATATGGAGGTTTCTCAAGAAGTTAAAAAGAGAGCTACTTTATGACCCAACAATTGCTCTACTAGGTATTTACCCTGAAGATACAAATGTAGTGATCCAAAGGGGCATCTACANATGGAGGTTTCTCAAGAAGTTAAAAAGAGAGCTACTTTATGACCCAACAATTGCTCTACTAGGTATTTACCCCGAAGATACAAATGTAGTGATCCAAAGGGGCATCTACGCCCCAGTGTTCATAGCAGCAATGTCCACATAGCCAAACTGTGGAAAGAGCCAAGATGTTCATCAAAAGATGAATGAATAAAGAAGATGTATACAAACACACACACACATACTCACACACACTCACACCCAATGAAATATTACTCAGCCATCAGAAAGGATAAATACCATTTACATTGATGTGGGTAGAACTGGAGGGTATTATACTGAGCGAAATTAGTCAATCAGAGAAAGACAATTATCATATGATTTCACTCATATGTGGAATATAAGAAACAGGGCAGAGAACCATAGAGGAAGGGAGGGAAAACAGAATGGGAAGAAATCAGAGAGAGAGAAAAAAACCATGAGAGACTCTTAACTACAGGAAACAAATTGAGGGTTGCTGGAAAGGAGGTGAGTAGAGAGATGGGGTAATTGTGTGATGGGCATTAAGGGGAGCACATGATGAGGTAAGCATTGGGTGTCACATGAAACTGATAATTTATTGAACACTACATTGGAAACTAATGACGTACTGTAAATACTGTAAGTTGGCTAATTTAATTTAAACTAAAAAAAGAAAAAATAAATGTATTTCCAAGGGCCGTAGATATTTTGAAATATTAACTAAATTATTGATGATTGCTGATATTTCCTCTCCTCTTCAGCCCTTCCTACATTCAGATGGGTCGGCACTCAGCACCATTGTCTTCCAGGAGGGGAGCTGCAGCAGGGAGCAAGGAAATCTGAGAAGGAGGTTCTGGATTCAGAAGTTCCACATTCAGAGAAAAGGCACAGATAGTAGATTTGAGAGAACATCTGTTGCAGAAATACATTTTCTTCTCTATGTTCTCCCCTCCCCTCCTATTACAAACTAAGAAAATTATCTTCGGAATCCTTGGGGATAGGAGATCTAGAGGAACGGCAATGAGATGCTTGTGGATCTGCAAGGAGGAGCATGGACTCTGCCTATCTCCTTCACTCTCCATTTGTTAGGAGCAGAGGGGGTTCACATGGCCACTCCCAGAGAGATCTGAGCAGGCAGCAAAACCCTGTGGTAACTAACAATGGCCATCTGGGCATCTAAGCAGGTGAGGCCCTAGATAAACATGGGGTGTCCATGGCCCAGGGTGGAGCATGAACAGCTGAAAAATTCCTAAGGAGGGCCCTGGAAGTAGCCTCTAAGATGATGTCCAGTGCTGCAGCATACTTAAAACGGCCCTGAAAAGAACAGAGAAGGATAGTGCTGAGGGACCTTGAACTGGGCTTGAAAAGTGAGTTAGCAGTACCTTTGGATGGACCTCCAAGGACTGGACAGGACAATAGTGCAGGGCAGACACTAGGGCAGTGACATAGGTGGGAAACTTCCTTCCCCCTGGTCTAGTGAAAAACACAACACAGTCCCCTCAGTGTATAGACATATGTTTGGGGAAAAGGAACTAGAGGTGGTGAGATGAACTTGAGTTGTCTAAGAGTAAGTGTCCACAATCTGCTGCAGGGGGGGCTCCACACAGAATTAAATTCATTTTAAAAATAATAAAAATAAAAAATAATAAAAAATGATAATATGAACGACCTGAGTTTATGATCTGAAATACATACCTTGCTACTTCAGAATATATTTTTAAGTCTTCTGAACTCACAGTTCCTCTTCATGATGGTGCATAGTATAACTTTTATCAGGGCTAGAGAAACAGTGTTGGTTGAGTCTGGACCCTATTCAAAGCACCCTGGGGTGTTTTTGTCACACATGAGATGGGATGGGATGACCAGACCTGGCTTTGAGCATGTGTTACTAAATCTTAGTAAATATATTCCAACATATATTTAAAGTACATCATTTAAAGACTGAACCTTTGCCAGCTGATTCAATGGAAGGCTTTTCTTTCATCCAAATTTCTATGCAAAATCCTAACTCTGGCTGGGTTTCCTCATTGCATTTCTCTCTGATCTCAGGGTTCTGTGTCTGCCAGCAGCTTCATTCAGCCTCCTTGTGGAAACCAGTCCCCTCTCTCTCTCTCTTCCTCTCTCTCTGGCAGCTGTGTTCTCTCTATAGGATCGTCTGTCTTCCGCAGGCTGTGGTGATAGGATGGGTTTTTAAACTCTTTTGGCAGAAAGAGTCACTTCCTGCCTGGGGAGAAAGATGAAAGCGAACCCCACACTGTGCAGAAACATGGACACCATGACACTTCCCGCGCAGTCCAGCTCCCACCACCCCCACCACACTCACTCAGAGCTCAACTGCTGTGGCCCTTCTTGACCTGGGCCATCTGAGCTGCATCCACTTCTCAGCTCAAGTCACATTCACCCCAGGAAAGACAATTTCTAAATACTTAGAGGCTCAGCTTTATAGTATGAGAAGTTGAGATTAGTTCCCGCATTTCCTACCATTGTCTGTGTACATTTTAATATGACACCCTCAGTCACTGAAATGTGTGCACCATATATTAAAAAACAGCTGTCATAAAATCTCTAGTGAAATCATTTCTGTGGCTACATTATAGAAAAAGGTGTTGTTAGAGTCATTGGTTATTGGAAAGCAAAGGAAGATTCCTGTTTCTGGTTCCTTTCTGTGACTTGACTTTGAGTCAACACAAGTCCTTGAGGCAGTTCAGAATCTGTCTCCTCTAGTGGCCACATATAGAAAACAGCCCATGGAAGATCAGTGGCATGACTTCAATAGGAAATTGACCTTGTGGCTGTGGGAGGAGTCCTAAGGAGAAATAAGGACACCTAAGCCTCATGCCAGAGCCACCCATGTAGAACTTTCTCCAGCTTTCTTATATACCTGCTGCCCACAGGGATTTGGGGCTATTGCTGAATAATTTCACTTCTTTGGAGACTTTATTAAATTCTTCCCAAAGCCTGGAGCCTGTGGGTAGCATGAAGATCACTAGCTCTCTTTATTCAGGCTGACAGAGGTGAGAACCCTAGATATGAGGAATTTGACCTTTAACTAGTAGACACAATGAGTCTCACTGACAGTAAGAACATCTCACACTACTGGACTGCAGATGTCCCCAGCTACTACCTGCCGTTCCTTAGTGACATCCCTTGATGATATGGGACAACTCGGGAGACAGACTCATGACCCTAAATAGAAGATGAGAGAAGAGCCCAAACACCTCGTTTCCATGGAAGGCTGTCCATCCATGTAGACTCAGTTCCTCTCCTGGGTTCTGAACTTAAAAAGACAAGTATAAGAGGGACAGTACAGGTAGAACTAAAGCCAGATTCAGAGGTAGGCAGGCAGGCAGTTGCTGGAACTGTCCCTTCTCAGGGAACCTGAGATTGCAAAGAAATGTCACTAATCTCTAGAGTAGATCCAGTTCCTGTTGAGAGCCATACAACTGAGGGACCAGGGCTGAACTGGTCTGGACCATAGATACGAAATTAGGGGCAACCAAAGTTTTCCTTGTTTTCCCATGGACGGTTTGGTCTCTGTTGCAAATAAACATTAATAATTATGTATTTTTGTTCCATTTGAAGAGCACCTGTATCTTAACCTACTAGGTTCAGCCCGCCCAGGCTATTCACGTGCCCATCCCTGCCATCACCTCAGGCATCACCTTCATTTAAAATGTTAATATTTTCATCATCATAAGTTCTCTTTTTCTTTGCAGTCATTTTGATTTTTAAACATATTACCTCAAAATATGGTTTATTTTGATTATTGATTTTTCTGGCATCCTTTTAAATCTTGTAATGGCATTAGTTTCCTAGGGCTGCTCTCACAAATTGCCACAAACTGGGCAGCTTAAAACATTAGAAACCTATTCTCTCACAGTTCTGGAGGCCAGAAGTCTGAAATCATGGTTTTGGCAGGGCCACTCTCTGGGACCTCTAGGAGAGAATCCCTCCTTGCTTCCTTCAGTTTCTGGCAGCTCCGCATGTTCCTTGGTTTGTGGCAGTGTCACTGCAATCTGCATCTCTACGTTCACATGGCCTGTGTCTCAAATCTCTCTGGTAAAGACACCTGTCCCTGGATTTAGGACCCACCCTAAATCCAAGATGATTTCATCCGAAGAGTCTTCCTGACATTTACAAAGACGCTTTATTCAAATAAGATCACATTCACAAGTTCCAGGGGTTAAGACTTGGACATATCTTTTGGGGGGCAACAACTCAACCCTCTACAGCCCCCAAAACAAGTGCTTCACCTGCCTCACCCAACTCTCAACCCCACCGCAAAGATGTGTGTCCCCTTATGGATTCTAGTTCATCATGAGAGAGTCACAGCTGGCCCTTTTAAGTCCTATGGAAGGTGTGGACAGAACAATGTAGAATGGTGAAGAGCATACTCAAAAGAGGGAGACTCTGTGTAGACTGTCCCATCTACACAGACAGAATGGCAAAGAAGAATGAATTGACATTTTTTTCAAGTTAAAGTTCTTCATAAGTCTTAAAAGTAAGTTGTAGAGATGTCACCAAACTTCTGTCGTATGCACACATATATGCACACACACACGTGTATATATATATATGAAATAGATAAGTAATGTAAGTAAACACTCTTTGTAGACCACAGCTGCATGGCTCTTAGAAACTGACATTCTTACAGCATGATCTTCTTCCCATTATCGTGGGAAAGAGTGAGCTACTTTAAAAACACACAGACACACCCACTTCTTGAAGCCATATGGAGATTTTAGTCATACAAATAGAAGCTTGGTTTTCTCCCACTTTCCCACCAGGCACTCATCAGCATCAGGAAGATCTTTGCCCCACAATAGGACTTATTAGCATGATCTCCTCTGAGTAAAAGTTTTCCCCATTCCTTGCATTGGATTTTAAATATGTACATTCTTCATTATCACTACAATGGCATCAAGGAGCAATAAAATGTAAATAAGCACCATAATCAATTCTACTGAGCAACATTCATTTTTTACCTGTAATATAATTTCAGATGAATCTGTATGTGAATTTCTACAATATTAGACAAGCCATGAGTGTTATCTCAGAAAAGTGTATAAATTCAGTGTGTTTGGGTAAACTCACATTTAATACATTTAAAATTTGGCATCATGTGAGCAAATTATTTGCAGATTGGTAGACAGGGTGAATAATCTGACACCATATGGAGACTATCTATGAACCACAGCAATTTCTACACTGTTGATCACGTCTCAGATAAACAATGTAACCAAAGTGAATTTTTAGTTTTTCATTATTTTCTTGGTATCCTTAGAGAACAAAATTCAACTGAGTAAATTTTAGAGATCTTACTGGCTTTATTCAATGATTTGTGAATCAGGCAGCTTATTCTTTAGCAGATAGAAAGTTGAAAATAGAGCTACCCTACGACCCAGCAATTGCACTAGTAGGGATTTATGCCAAAGATAAAAATGTAGTGATCCGAAGGGGCACCTACACCCCAGTGTTTATAGCAGCAATGTCCACAATAGCCAAACAATGGAAAGAGCCCAGGTGTCCATTGAGAGATGAATGGATAAAGAAGATGTGGTATATATACCTACAATGGAATACTACTCAGCCACCAAAAAAAGAAATCTTGCCATTTGCAACAACATGGATAGAACTAGAGGATGTTATGTTAAGCATAAGTCAATCNCCTAGATATGAGGAATTTGACCTTTAACTAGTAGACACAATGAGTCTCACTGACAGTAAGAACATCCCACACTACTGGACTGCAGATGTCCCCAGCTACTACCTGCCATTCCTTAGTGACATCCCTTGATGATATGGGACAACTCGGGAGACAGACTCATGACCCTAAATAGAAGATGAGAGAAGAGCCCAAACACCTCGTTTCCATGGAAGGCTGTCCATCCATGTAGACTCAGTTCCTCTCCTGGGTTCTGAACTTAAAAAGACAAGTATAAGAGGGACAGTACAGGTAGAACTAAAGCCAGATTCAGAGGTAGGCAGGCAGGCAGTTGCTGGAACTGTCCCTTCTCAGGGAACCTGAGATTGCAAGGAAATGTCACTAATCTCTAGAGTAGATCCAGTTCCTGTTGAGAGCCATACAACTGAGGGACCAGGGCTGAACTGGTCTGGACCATAGATACGAAATTAGGGGCAACCAAAGTTTTCCTTGTTTTCCCATGGACGGTTTGGTCTCTGTTGCAAATAAACATTAATAATTATGTATTTTTGTTCCATTTGAAGAGCACCTGTATCTTAACCTACTAGGTTCAGCCCGCCCAGGCTATTCACGTGCCCATCCCTGCCATCACCTCAGGCATCACCTTCATTTAAAATGTTAATATTTTCATCATCATAAGTTCTCTTTTTCTTTGCAGTCATTTTGATTTTTAAACATATTACCTCAAAATATGGTTTATTTTGATTATTGATTTTTCTGGCATCCTTTTAAATCTTGTAATGGCATTAGTTTCCTAGGGCTGCTCTCACAAATTGCCACAAACTGGGCAGCTTAAAACATTAGAAACCTATTCTCTCACAGTTCTGGAGGCCAGAAGTCTGAAATCATGGTTTTGGCAGGGCCACTCTCTGGGACCTCTAGGAGAGAATCCCTCCTTGCTTCCTTCAGTTTCTGGCAGCTCCGCATGTTCCTTGGTTTGTGGCAGTGTCACTGCAATCTGCATCTCTACGTTCACATGGCCTGTGTCTCAAATCTCTCTGGTAAAGACACCTGTCCCTGGATTTAGGACCCACCCTAAATCCAAGATGATTTCATCCGAAGAGTCTTCCTGACATTTACAAAGACGCTTTATTCAAATAAGATCACATTCACAAGTTCCAGGGGTTAAGACTTGGACATATCTTTTGGGGGGCAACAACTCAACCCTCTACAGCCCCCAAAACAAGTGCTTCACCTGCCTCACCCAACTCTCAACCCCACCGCAAAGATGTGTGTCCCCTTATGGATTCTAGTTCATCATGAGAGAGTCACAGCTGGCCCTTTTAAGTCCTATGGAAGGTGTGGACAGAACAATGTAGAATGGTGAAGAGCATACTCAAAAGAGGGAGACTCTGTGTAGACTGTCCCATCTACACAGACAGAATGGCAAAGAAGAATGAATTGACATTTTTTTCAAGTTAAAGTTCTTCCTAAGTCTTAAAAGAAAGTTGTAGAGATGTCACCAAACTTCTGTCGTATGCACACATATATGCACACACACACATGTATATATATATATGAAATAGGTAAGTAATGTAAGTAAACACTCTTTGTAGACCACAGCTGCATGGCTCTTAGAAACTGACATTCTTACAGCATGATCTTCTTCCCATTATCGTGGGAAAGAGTGAGCTACTTTAAAAACACACAGACACACCCACTTCTTGAAGCCATATGGAGATTTTAGTCATACAAATAGAAGCTTGGTTTTCTCCCACTTTCCCACCAGGCACTCATCAGCATCAGGAAGATCTTTGCCCCACAATAGGACTTATTAGCATGATCTCCTCTGAGTAAAAGTTTTCCCCATTCCTTGCATTGGATTTTAAATATGTACATTCTTCATTATCACTACAATGGCATCAAGGAGCAATAAAATGTAAATAAGCACCATAATCAATTCTACTGAGCAACATTCATTTTTTACCTGTAATATAATTTCAGATGAATCTGTATGTGAATTTCTACAATATTAGACAAGCCATGAGTGTTATCTCAGAAAAGTGTATAAATTCAGTGTGTTTGGGTAAACTCACATTTAATACATTTAAAATTTGGCATCATGTGAGCAAATTATTTGCAGATTGGTAGACAGGGTGAATAATCTGACACCATATGGAGACTATCTATGAACCACAGCAATTTCTACACTGTTGATCACGTCTCAGATAAACAATGTAACCAAAGTGAATTTTTAGTTTTTCATTATTTTCTTGGTATCCTTAGAGAACAAAATTCAACTGAGTAAATTTTAGAGATCTTACTGGCTTTATTCAATGATTTGTGAATCAGGCAGCTTATTCTTTAGCAGATAGAAAGTTGAAAATAGAGCTACCCTACGACCCAGCAATTGCACTAGTAGGGATTTATGCCAAAGATAAAAATGTAGTGATCNAGGTAAGTAATGTAAGTAAACACTCTTTGTAGACCACAGCTGCATGGCTCTTAGAAACTGACATTCTTACAGCATGATCTTCTTCCCATTATCGTGGGAAAGAGTGAGCTACTTTAAAAACACACAGACACACCCACTTCTTGAAGCCATATGGAGATTTTAGTCATACAAATAGAAGCTTGGTTTTCTCCCACTTTCCCACCAGGCACTCATCAGCATCAGGAAGATCTTTGCCCCACAATAGGACTTATTAGCATGATCTCCTCTGAGTAAAAGTTTTCCCCATTCCTTGCATTGGATTTTAAATATGTACATTCTTCATTATCACTACAATGGCATCAAGGAGCAATAAAATGTAAATAAGCACCATAATCAATTCTACTGAGCAACATTCATTTTTTACCTGTAATATAATTTCAGATGAATCTGTGTGAATTTCTACAATATTAGACAAGCCATGAGTGTTATCTCAGAAAAGTGTATAAATTCAGTGTGTTTGGGTAAACTCACATTTAATACATTTAAAATTTGGCATCATGTGAGCAAATTATTTGCAGATTGGTAGACAGGGTGAATAATCTGACACCATATGGAGACTATCTATGAACCACAGCAATTTCTACACTGTTGATCACGTCTCAGATAAACAATGTAACCAAAGTGAATTTTTAGTTTTTCATTATTTTCTTGGTATCCTTAGAGAACAAAATTCAACTGAGTAAATTTTAGAGATCTTACTGGCTTTATTCAATGATTTGTGAATCAGGCAGCTTATTCTTTAGCAGATAGAAAGTTGAAAATAGAGCTACCCTACGACCCAGCAATTGCACTAGTAGGGATTTATGCCAAAGATAAAAATGTAGTGATCCGAAGGGGCACCTACACCCCAGTGTTTATAGCAGCAATGTCCACAATAGCCAAACAATGGAAAGAGCCCAGATGTCCATTGAGAGATGAATGGATAAAGAAGATGTGGTATATATACCTACAATGGAATACTACTCAGCCATCAAAAAAAGAACTCTTGCCATTTGCAACAACATGGATAGAACTAGAGGATGTTATGCTAAGCATAAGTCAATTAGAGAAAGACAAGTATCATAAGATCTCACTCATATGTGGAATTTAAGAAACAAAACAGAGGATCATAAGGGAAGGGAGGGAATAAAAGAAAACAAAATCAGAGAGGGAGACAAACCATAAGAGACTCTTAATCATAGGAAACAAACTGAGGGTTGCTGGAGGGAAGGTGGGTGTGGGGATGGGGTAACTGGATGATGGACATTAAGGAGGGTGAGTGATGTAATGAGCACTGGGTATTATATAAGACTGATGAATCACCGAACTCTACCTCTGAAACTAATAATATGCCATATGTTAATTAATTGAATTTAAATTTAAAAAAATAATAATTAAGAAAAAGAAAGGTGTTCCGAAGAGCTATACAAAATGAGAGACTTTTATCAACAGAAGGGAGGGAGACAAGGAAGTTATACGAGCAAAGAGTGATTGGTTGTGGCAAGGTCACCTTCCTGTAGAGAATGGCAGGGGTCTATCAGGCAGGTAACCTTACTAGTGCTGACCAGTTAATTTCAGGCTGACTGGTTTAAGATTTCATTTCTGGGAAAGGCCGAACTATAATTAGGTTAGATATTACATCTCTGTCTGCTGATGTGGAACTTAGCATAAGTGACTCCATTTGGGGCCTGTTGTCTTTTTTTTTTTCCAACAGTATATTATATTTAACATTTAAAGTGAGAGAAGGAGTTTTCTGAGATTCTCTTACACGCATCTTATTATTCATTAATTAAGGGGGGATTATTTGCATTTGCCCTTCTGTGAATTTAACCCAAAACAGGCTTTTCTCTTTCTATGTGCCAACAGATATTTCATAGAGAAAAGTGTTAAACAACAGAACTTTAAGTGAATAGTGACTTTTGCTCATACAGTGTAAGTCAGAGAACTCCTCATGAGGGGACAGGATGTCAAGCAGAGGGTATCGTGAGATCGGGTGGATGAGTGGGGCACCTAGGGATAATGAACATTCAGATTTAGCATGCAGTTTTTCATTCAGATGCCTCCCGCTACCTAGACCCTCATGAGTGCTATGGATGGGAGGAGACGCTGTCAGTGACGACTAAAGGAGACTCTAGGATACAATACAGCAAGCATGAGCTATCGAACCACCTGGATATCTACTGAATCTGTCTGTCTTCTCCTGATTCAATGTTATATCATATCTTACACTTGCTTGTTTTAATACCATCCAAACTGCTCTCTGTTCTGTGTTAACCCCATCAAACCCAGACTTCACACTCTGCCAGAAATATTTTTCTAAAATGCACATCTGACCATGTCATGCCACTGATGAAAATGTTTCAATAGCTCCCAATAGAGTAAATTTCTAATTCCATAGCAGGGCTCACAGAGTCATTCACCGTCTGACTCAACCTACCTTTCCAGTGTGCCTCCTGCCTCTCGGGACAGATTGAGGAGTCAACAGTTTGGCAGAGTGGAACCATAATAGTTCAGAAGTAGTGATGAGAAGTGAGAGGGAAGAACCTTCCTTGGAGCCCTGAGGCACCTGGAGGGCTGGAGAACAGCAGCATCAACATGGGTTCATGCTTTGGGATTTGGGGGTGGGAGGCGGCCAGTAGGGCCAGGTCTCAATCAGGTCTGGGGTTTTTCCTAGCAAATATTTAACCCTTTCAGAGGCTCTTCTCAGACTTCAATGACACACCAATGTTTTATCACTTTTTTAAACTCTATCTTTGGAAAAGATTGCAAATGTCAAATGGTTCTTCCCATGGGAACAAAAATTTGATATTGAGTGACTGAACTTCCAGAAGTTGTAGGCACTGACCCAGGAATGGAGATGAACTGAGATGTAGCTTAAGGAACTCACAGGACCTTTAAAAACTTTGGATTTTTAATGAGAAATTCACTTACTGCAGGGAACTGGAGCTCAGGATCTCCTCTCCCTGTCATATTCCATAAGGAAAGGTGAATGAGACCTGGGGAGCGGGGAACACGCTGGGCTGGCAGTTCTTGGAGCACAGATGAGAGACTGCAGCCCAGAGCAGGCGGTCGCTGCTGGTCTCAGAGGGAAGGAAGGTGCCCCAGGGCAGCACCCACTGTCTCTTCACCTCTCCCAGTTCTTCTCACGGGAGGTCCTATTTTACAGAAGGAGGTGGTTTGTGGTATTGAACTGGCCCTGCGAAACCCTAACAACCAGACTCACAGTTTAACCCTCTCCCTATCTGCCCTAAGTCTTAGGAGATGAGGGACCACTTGAAAGCTGTCACTGGAGCATTCTGGTTTTGTGTAAGTGGATACTCCTTTTCAAGAAGTGCAGTTAAGAAGCCAGGTGTTGCTGTGAGCTGTCAGCTAATGCCGCATAATAACCCACCCCCAGTCGCAGAGGCTGATGACACAGCATTTATGCTTCTTGATCAGAGGCTTAGGGATTGCAGAAGTGGCTTTGCTTTGAGCTGAAGTTCAGCTGGGTTGGGCCTCAGGTGAGAATCATGTCTGTCCCACTTGTCTCCTGCTGAGAACCAGGCTGAGAACCAGCAACTAACAGAGCTAAGCTCTTCTAAGAGTGATCTCAGGGGCACAAAAGTGAGAAACACACAACGCTTCTTTAACACCTCTGTTCATGTCACATTTGCTCATGTTCCTTTGGCCAAAGCAAGATCCATGGTCAAGTCCGAAGTCGGAGGTGGGAGGATAGGAAATACATTCCACCCCATGGGACGGTATAGTGTAAGTGCCTCACTTTAAAATTTTATTGCCAAGCATCCATTTCAAAAACATTTTACCAGCTGGATGACATAGCTATTAGTAAAACAGCTGCATAAGACAACATGCTGCCCACCCACCATGACGTTCCCCTTTTAGAAATCTCCCGATGGGGCATGTGAGTGGCTCAGTCAGTTAAACCACCAACTTTTGATTTCGGCTCAGGTCATGATCTCAGGGTGGTGAGATCAAACCCAGTGTGGGCTCCGTGCTGGGAGGATGGAGCCTGCTTAAGGTTCACTCTCTCCTTCCACACCCCCCTCAAAAGCCCTGGGTGACCTAAATAACAGACCACTTGAGTGACCCTGCTTTTCCCTTCCCATGCCCTAATTCCTCTTCTAAAATTTTAATTTGCCAATAGAGTGAACCTGCGAAAACTTAGACACCCTGCCCTCGACCTCTACAAAGGCAGAGCCCAAAGTCTGTGCTCCCTCTCCCCTTACCTATGACCACTTTGCATGGCCCTTGGATGGGCCATGTACCTATCCCCAGGACTTGGGAGTAATAGATCTTTTTCTTTTTTCAAAGTTCCCTGAGAGTTGACACTGAAGTGCATCTTGCAAACATGGTAGGAGCACAAGCACTGATCTAACCACATCACTGGTTCCCGTCTGGGAAATATCTATGGGGGTTGCCAGAAGTAGGAGGGCCCAGTCAAGTGCCCCAGGCATTCCTGGCCAATAGCATCACCATCAATAGGCTTAGACCAACACAAAACAGAGGGTGAGCTAGGTGAAGAGGTATGGAACAATACTCCATTCTATCCTGCCAGGTGAGGCTACAAACTTTGTAATTACCTGAGTTGCCATAGTGACTAAATGCCACAGACGCTGGCTCTCCCAGTGTCCTGCCCTACACCTGCACTGCATCCCATGTTACCACTGTGCTGTGTATTACCATGATGCTACCACATGCCATAGATTACCAGGGTCCGATATCCCCCTGGCAACAAGGCTATTCAAGCCCTCATCTAATATTAAGATTTACTGAATCCCAGAAACACATTTTGAGGATCTATTTCCTGAAACTACTCCTGGTACCAATTACGTTGTCAGATACAGAAAATAATGTTATACCTGGTTTATGTTCATAATACTTTATGAGAGATCACACTGAATACCCAGCTTTTATACATCCCATTGATAGGAAAGAATTGATATCTTTAAAAAATACATCTAACCCTTCCATAAATCTTACTACTCAAAAACTACATTAAAAAAATTCTTGGCATTATTCCCTTCTCAGGATCTTTGTAACAGATACTGAAAATCCCCAAGATGGTTAAGAGTTTTAAAGACACAAGGCTTCTATTATGCAAATTCTATAGATTTAGTGCTGGTCAAAAATTCTGTCCACAAGGACCTGCGAAATGGAATATATATAAAAGCATGGTAATAATTGAAAAAAAATGGTCTATTAATGTCAATTTTAGTGAAGACTCACAAATCTCCCAGGAAATGTTATCAATATATCATCTTTATGAAAAGAAACAATAGGAGATACAGGACACTTTACTGGAGAAAATGAAGATTAGGGGGAAAATGTGCAAAAACATTAAGGAGATCCTAATCACTCTTACCTTTAGGGGAAAAAAAAGGTGAAAATAAAACCCATGCTCTAAAAAGTCTTTTGAGTTGTTAACCAATTAGTTTATTTTATAATATATCTTTGACTTTTTAAAATATAAAATATAGATGTCTTTCATCTATAACCTTAAAGCATAAATATCCATGCAAAGCATGCTTTCTCATGTCGAGCCACTACTAACCAAAATATTTGTTTCCTACCCACAGAGGTACACTTGGAGTGACAACAGAGATTATTTGCTAATGAAAAGGTGATTACACTCGGTGATGAAGACACGCCAGTATCCACTGGTGTTTAATTCACCATCTGTTTGTTCTTACAGCCTGGACACCTTGAAAGTCTTCAAAAACACACCTGCAAACAAAAGATATTCTGTTATCATCTGCCTGGTGAAAAACTCATTATTTGCACCTGGTGCTGAAATGTCTCTCCTTTCAAGAAAAGGATTTAGAGAGGGCTTTGGAGCACAAATCCAGTGCTAACCAACACTGACAGGAAGGGAGAGCCGGAGGCTTCTGCTCCACAGGACTGTGCTGCCCCACGGGCTCCTCCATGGTTCTGTTCTGCCCTAACTCCACCTTCAGGTACAGATGGAAGAAACACACTCCCGGGGCTGGGTGAGCAAGGACTCTCTGCACTCAGGCATCATGGATGTGAAAATACACTTCCGAAGTGGGTAGGAGTACAGACCATGGCTGGGATGACCACGTGTGATTATTGTGATTATTGACAGCTTTTCCCTTTCCTCCCAACAAATATTTCTCCTGGGGGATCCAGCTATAAACCCTTACAGGGGAAATGACTTATATAGCAGGTCTACTTGCATTTCAGAGTCTTATTTTCTGATCCCAACTTGGTTTCCATTTGGAACCTCCCTTCATCAGGATGGCAGGAAACAGATCCATCTTCCTTAGAGTTAATCTGGGTGACTGTGTTCTGGTTTGCCTCACATAGTCCCTGCTTATGCTGGTTATTCCAGGGTAATTCTTAGTACTTTCAAATGTATCCCGATGTCCATATGTGGTCACTCTGGTGAATCACCTCCCCAGTCCCCAGATCACTTCCAAGTTGCTACAGGCTCACCGGCTTTAGTATGGGAAGAGGGGACAGGGGTCTGACCATTAAATTACACAAGCTAATAGTGGAGGTGATCAGATCTGGGGGTTGGGACTTTCTGCCACCTCTCTGCCATGTTTGGGGAGTGACATCTTTCCCAATCTGTCCATATTTTGATGCAGAGATGCTGACATCCTTCTCTAGGGTCTGACTGCTTCCTTGACACAATGCCAGAAAGTTGAACTCTTGTCCACGTGGGAGGCAAACTGATAGTCATGTTCTCCCTACTGTGGCATAGACCTAGTAACATGTTTCCAATACATATAGTACAGCAAAAATGGAGGGGTGCCAGTTCTGATGTTAGGTGGCAGATAGATTCTGGCTTCTGCGTTGTTCACCCTCTCTCATGGAAGCCAGCTGCCATGTTGTGAGCTTCACAATGGAAAAGCGCACATGGCAAGGAACAACCATCAAAGACTTGAGGTCCTCAGTTCAATAGCCCACAGGGAGCTGAATCCTTCCAGCAATCACATGAGTGAGGTTGGAAGCAAATCACTCCCGGGTCAAGGCATGAGGTAACTGCAGCCATGACCAACACTTTGATGATAGCCTTGTGAGAGGCTCTGAGCAGAGGACCCGTTTAAGTGAATTTACATCTTGACCCACAGAACCTATGAGATAATAAGTCATTATTGGTTTAAGCTGCTAAATTATGGGGTAATTTGTTATATGGCAGTATATAAATAATATAGCCCTGTCCAGATCAAACCCCAGGTGGGGCTCCACTCTTAGCAGAATGTCTACTGGAGATTCTCTCCCTCTACCCCTCCCCATCCCCCTGCCTCCTGCTCTCTCTCTCTCTAAAAGTAAATAAATAAATCTTTAAAACAGTCCTCCTCTCTGCTTCCCTCCAATCAGAGGTACCCTTTATAGTTTTGTAGGTTTAAATGAAATTCCACTTTCCTTCCTGTTTCTGGTCAAACATTTGGTCTGAATACCATACCACTTCTGTTTATTTAACCCAACCACTAAATGCCAGAGATCATAGGTCTTTCTTGCTCTTAGACCTGTTTATGGGTCCCATCTTATTTAATGTAAAGGTGGGGGAGGAAATACTATGTGAAAAATACAAAGGTTAATACCATAAAATATTGTATTCTGCTGTGGCTGTGCATTTGCTCTTAGGAGTGTGAAGCCCCCAGAAAAAATATGGACAGGAAACGTACATAAGATGAATTTTTAGGGTCCATGAGAAAGAAAATGATGACTTACAGGAAGCAGGCTGTAGCTAAAGTGACCTTAAGAATTTACATTGCAAAGAAGATCATCAAAAGTTTAGTAAATTGATCAAAATGCACAAACAGTGGAATTTTTACATGTAGACTTTTTCTTTTTAAAGGAGCTAGCTTCACCTATGCTCCAGCTCTAGGAAGAAGTCTGTGATTAAAAGTAAACCCTGTCACTAATGTTGAATTCTGAATATCAAAGGGTTAAAAAAATGTTTTAGGTATAAAATTAGAAAAAAGAAACACACAAAAAAAGGCTATTTTAAGCACATGTGTGTTTTTCCATCCCTCCCTAACCCGGTAAACTTATATTAAGTAGTTCATTTAATAGACGACTTCTTGAAAACCACAGTCCATGTGCTAAGGTTTGTTTTACATGGGTCACTAATGTGGGAGGCTTTGATACCTTATGTTGAAAGTAGAGCAGTCAATTAATTCCATGAGTGTGAATTTGGCATCATATTCAATTTACTCTTAGAGGAAAGTTGCCAGCTTTCCAAATACTGGTTTCTAAATTAAATAAAATATTTAGTTCTCTGACTTGAGGTCAAAGCATTTTGCTTCTATTCATGAAGCATGAGCTGAAAATTCTATTTTTCATCCTCTTGTTTCCCCTAAGGGAATCTCAGGCAAGATTTGACTTCAAAAGGATAGGAATTCTGCTTCCTAATCTTCTGCAGAGAGATGCATGCTCATCTTGCTGAGATCATGTATTAGTCAGGGTACGATAGGGTATGCTGCAGTAACAAGCAATTCAAAATCTTTGTGGCCAAAAAAAAAAAAAAAAACGCCTATCCATCAGATTGGTAGTAATGTTCTCTTTTGCACAACCTCTCAGCAATCCATGCTTATGGAACAGTCACATTTCAAAGATCACTCATTTCTATGCCAGAGAGAGAATATTCTGGAGGATGCTGAATTTGTAAATAATGCCCCAGTCCACATTTCATTGGCCAGTGATAGTGTCATGGCCCCACTAAGGTATGATAGGGACAAAAATTCAATCTTTATGAGTCCAGAAGGAAAGGATAACTGGATTTTGGGGAGTTATCCCAAAAACTATCACAGGACCCCGTAAGAAAATGCACACCAGCCCAATGCCACTGTCTTGCCTCTAGGATGGATTCCATAGCTCTGCAAAGGCTCCAAGCCACTTTTCCTTTATCCTCAGCAGTTAATCTTTATTTCCTCCTTTATTCATTTTGGAATCCTTTTTGCATTGATATTTGGGCACTGCTGTCCATCTTGTCCATCTCACCTATAGGTTTTAGCACATGGGTGAACATTACAATCATTCAAGAATACTAATACCCAAGTGCCACCCAAAGCCAATGTCTTCAGAGTATTTGGGGGATGGGGGCAGCACACAGTTATTAGTACTTTTAAAAATCTTCCAGGTGAGTCTAATGTGCAACAGAAGTGAAAAGCATTGTTCTAATGTCTGAATGAATGGTCTGCATCAACCCTCCAGAGGCACCAAAGGTGAAACACCAAGTCCCTGAACTCAGGTTTCACGTGCCTGAACAAGAGGAACTCTACCCTCAGATCCTACAGTAAATTCTCCAGGGGTGGGAGATCACACATTCCAAACTTATTCCATCAGATGACAAGACTTGCCCTTCTTCTCACCACCACACCAAGTTGCCAGAAAACATCATTTATAGAAGTGACATAAGAGAGTCAATTACTTGAATTGAGAAACTTGAAGTTATCTTATTCCAGTTCACTAGTATTATGTCAAACATCACCCCCAAATTTAGAAGCTGAAAAGAACAACAATTATTTATTTTGCTGCCAAATCTGCATGTGTCCCTGCTCCAAGTGGTGTCATCTGGGGTTGTACTAACTGCACCCACAAGAGCTCTCTCACATGGCTGGCAAGCTGGTGGTAGCTGGTGGGGCCTCTCAATGAGACAACTTTGTGCTTCCTCACAACGTGGCTGGATTCTGAGGGAGAGAATCTCAAGATACAAAAATCTGCATTGCCTTTTTTGACTTAGAGGTCACTTTCCAGTCACAGGTCCACCCAGATTCAGGCGGATAGAACAGAGATCCTACCTCTTCAAAATCACGTTGTAAGCATAGCACATGGATGGGCAATATTATTGTTGTCATTTCTATAAATGTGTTCTGCCACATTTTCTCAATCAACCTCCAAGGGAGAGGCAGAATTCTACAGTGATTTAAACCATTAGCTCTAGGGGATCCTGAGTGGTTCAGTCAGTTCAGAGTCCGACTCTTGATACTGGTGCAGGTCATGATCTCAGGGTTGTGAGATCAAGCCCCATATTGGGCTCAGTGCTGATCATGGAGCCTGCTTAAGATTCTCTCTCTCCCTCTTCCTCTGCCTCTCCCCCCACTCGTGCACTCTGTCTCTGTCTCTCTAAAAACATAAAAAATAAAACACTAGCTCTAAGACTAAACTTATAAACTCTTCTTACTGGATGTTTGAAGTTGGTTGAGTTTCTTACCCGCCCACTCCCAACCCATGCCCAATGCTTAATTTTCCATTGTAAAATGGGGAGGAAGAAAATAAGAACAGTACCTATCCCATATACATGTTGATTATAGATTTTGGTTTACTTGTGACGTTCCCACTTTATACCTATTGTCTGACATCTTACACAGTTTAGCATTTGCCCTGAGTTTTCATGTTTTAGTTACATTTTATCATTGATATTTATAACAAAATATGTTTAGCAGATCTCTACTTCCTACTTTCAACTTCTGCTATGGTCTTGTCTAGTAGTGTAGGATACACATGTGTAATGAGTAGGGTTCTCACCATAATGTGTATTTAAATCTACAAATTGACCACCAACATCCCAACTCTTTTTGCTAACCCTTTCCTACAAGCAATACCTCCTTTTCAAATATTGTATTCAGGGTGTAATAGGCAAAATAATGGCCTGTCAGGGGCGCCTGAGTGGCTCAGTCATTAAGCGTCTGTCTGCCTTCTGCTCAGGGCATGATCCCGGAGTTCTGGGATTGAGCCCCATGTCAGGCTCTTCAGCTGGGGCCTGCTTCTTCCTCTCCCACTCCCCCTGCTTGTGTTCCCTCTCTTGCTGGCTGTCTTTCTCTCTCAAATAAATAAATAAAATCTTTAAAAAAAAAATAATGGCCTGTCAAAGATGTGTGACATCACAGGTTCCCCAGAACCTGTGAATATGTTACATTCCATGGCAAAGGGAAATTAAGATCATTAATAAACTGACCTTAAATAAAATAAAGAGATTATCCTGGATCATCCAGGTGGGTCCAATGTAGTCACAAGGATCCTTAAGTTAGAGCTGGCAGGCCAAGAAAGAATCAGCATCAGAGGGATGCCTGTGAAAGAGACTCAACTGGCCATTGATAGCTTTGAAAATGGAAGGAGGTCACCAGCCAAGGAAAGTGGGCAGACTCTAGAAGTTGGAAAAGGCAAGAAATGGGTTTTCCTCTAGAGCCTGCAGAAGGAACACAGCCCTGACTACGTTTGATTGTAGCCCCATAAAATCGGCATTGAACATCTGAACTTCAAAACTGTAAAATAGTAAATTTGTGTTGTTTTAAGGGAATAAGTTTTTTGCTAACTTTTTACAGCAGCAATAGGAAACTAATGCACTGGTTTACTTTTGACATTTATGAACTTCAGAGTAACTTGATTTTGGATTTCCCATACAGCGTTCTTTACTTTAGATAAATGTAAATTTGATGGAGTTCTTATTTTAGATCAATATATATTATGTATCACAATGGAGTAAAATTAAGAAGACCTATGATTTTACCTCATATACATATGGTAAAACATTCAAAAGAATCATAGAGAAAATTTAGACATGTTTTGTCTTATAAAAATACTGCCAAGTAAAAGCATGATGAATGGAAGTAAAAAGACAGTAGTCATGAAAATATTTGAGCTGAAATATTTATAGACTTCATTGTGGAAAACGTGAGAACTGATCATTCCTACTTTTACAACTTTACCTGAATTACCAGATATCTTAACACTTGAAGGGAGAGAATTCTTTAGCAATATTATGGTTTGCAGAAAATTGTCAATTGACTGTGTCAAGATTTGTATATTTATTAATCATAAAACACAAACTGAAAGTCCCACATAGGGCTCCCTGTTCAGCAGAAAGTCTGTTTCTCCCTCTGCCCCTCCCCACACTCATGCTCTCTCTTGCTCTCTCTCACTTTCTCTTGCAAAAATGAACAAATAAAATCTTTAAAAAAAAAAAAAAGAAGATGTACTCCAGGAATGACTATGCACAATTACTATATACAAATCTTCAGATGATCAATATAAAATTTCCTTTTAATACAATGTACATGGTTCTATGTTATTTTTTTTTCTTTGAGTAATTTTATTTTAAAAAATTGTTTTGGGGGGACCTGGCTCAGTCAGTCAAGTGTTGGACTCTTGATTTCTGCTCAGGTCATGACATCAGGATCCTGGGATCAATCCCCACACTGGGTTCTGTGTTCAGCACAGAGTCTTCTTGAAGTTCTCTCTCCCTCTTTCTCTGCCCCTCCCCCTACTCTCTCTCAAATAAATAAATAAGTCTTTTAAATAAATAGATAGATGATAGATAAAATGGTTTTGTAACAAGCAAAGGGGAAAAAAAAGAAACAAACAAACCAAGAAACAGACTCTTAACTATAAAGAAAAAACAAATGGGTCCCGGAGGGAAAGTGGGTGGGGGATGGGCGCAATAGGTGATGGGGATTAAAGAGTGCATTTATTTTAAATATGGTTTTGTAAGTAGGGCCACCAATATAATAAAATCAACTTGTAGCTCAATAAATAAATACTTCAAAAAGTTACTATGATATAAATTATTTTAGTATCCCCTTTTAATTCACAAAACATGTTTGTATTATAAATTATGTGGTCACACAGTTAATGATCAGTAATTATGATTTATAATTTTTTTAAATTAGTGACCAAGTCCTGTCAGTTGGAATTGGTGTGATACACGTGTATTTCGTGATACACCGAAATAAGTTGTGATAGTCTATCATTCAAAAGGGAAGCTTCAGTTGCCAAAAAGCATACTTTATATTGTACAGATGAAACAACTAAACTTCCAGTATATTTCCCCTCTATTAAAAAAAAAACTCCAAATCTTTTCCTTTTCCTCTTCCTTAGTTCAGACTTCTTTTTCACCCAGATCAGCACTCTGCCCCTAGGTCTTGAGGTTCAGAAGGCTTCATAATCATCTGCACATTTTTGCAAAAATGCTGATTCTGTGGACCCTACCTTGGAGGCTTCTGATTCAGTATGTTTGGATTGGTACCCAGCAATCTGCATTTCTCATGGCCCCCTAGATGATTCTGATGCGCTTCTATCATTGGAGGACAAGGGGACCATGGTTGGAAGAATTGCTTCAAATTCTGGTTCAACATGGCTGCAAGAGTGATTCTTCCAAAATCAAAGTCCCGTCTCCCTGACTGCTGGATGTAGCCCCATGTCCTTCGTGCTGTGTACAAAAACCTTCAATGGGGAGGCTACTGACTGGTTCTCTTTGCCTCCTCTGCACCTGTGTTCAGCCTCCATCTGCCAAGATGAGGGGCGTAGTGGAGGACGGCTTGCATCTGTGCCGTGCGGGCACACTGCTGCCTCGCCTGCCCTCGATTAACTACCATTCTGGAGAACTGGGCATTAGCAACAGCCCTGGGAATGAGGCCAGAAACACAGTGTTTTTAATCAAGCTAGCGTAGTTTTTGTGAATTAATCCTTGTCAATTTGTTGCATGCTTTTGAGCAGATTCTAGAGTGCTAAACATGATTGGTTGTGACCATTTTGCACAGCTTTAAAGTTGCTTTGATGGAGAGGATTTGCATCGCCAGAGTCAGAACCATGACCATAGATGGTCAGCACCACCCCCATGCACACTTCAGAAAGGTTTTCTCACACACACACACACACACACACACACTGCACTCCTGTGTGTATGACTGTATAATACTATTGGTCACCAGTGAAGTATGTGTTTGGAGTTTGTTTCCTTGGGTAGAGGGGATGGGCCACACAGGAGCATTCACCCTGTTCCTGTGACCACCAGAACCCACATCACATGGTGGCTGACCAGAGTGAGAAGCATTGTCCCTCCAGATGTCTAATTTTCTAGTACAAAATTTAAAGGCCCCTTGTCTCTCTTTCTCATTTTAATCAGTGACACATTCTTTTTTTAAAAAAATATTAAATTAATTAATTTATTTGACAGACAGTGAGGGGAGGGAGTCTCAGGCAAACTCCACAATGAGTGCATAGCAGATGCGGGTGTGGAGCCCCTCACGGGGCTTGATCCTATGACCCTGAGATCATGACCCAAGACGAAACCAAGAATTTGGATGCTCAATTGACTGAGCCACCCCGGCGCCCCAATCAGTGACACATTGTAAATGCTTGAGTGGAACAGCGCCTCCAGCTCACATCTGAATTCAAGGGCATTGAAATTGTACTGCTTACCGTGTAACAGAGCCCACTGCCATACTGCTGGAGCTTCCGGGGTGCTTTAGAAATATTTTCCCTCCAAAAAATTTCACGAGCTCACACTGAAAATATTCTGAGAAATTTCAACAACAACAGAAAAGGATAAAGGACTGTTTAGATATAAAATACTCAAATTGTTTTCATGTATTGTCTAAGCTGATGTGATTAGCTCATGAGAATAACTCCAAGCCCTTGCCAGCACATAACAGGCTTTCTACATAGGTCTAGTTGGAAAGAGAAAGAAAAACTACATACAGCTGTTGCACGGCCGGGAAATGCTGTGCAGCCCTGACAGCAGCTGTTTGCATGCCAAATAGTTTCAGCAATTTCTAATTAAATCCAGCTCTGGAGAAATTTTATGATCTGCATCACATGATTTCTGACTGTATCTGGGAGGCTTTCTCTTCCCTGGCTTGAAAGCCCCTCCAGCAAAGCCTGCCTATTTTCTTCATCTTAAAGGACTAATTAATCTAGAGGAGAAATAGCATTTTAGTCTCCGAGGTTAGAACACCCACAACAGTCAACCACCAGCATTGCAAGGAAGGAGGTTTCCCAACCTCTTCACGCTAAGGAACGAGCACTGGGGCAAAAGTGTCTGGTGCGTGCCCTTCCTGCAGCCCACATCTACTAAATGAAGGACATGCATGTCTGTGCTTTTTCGACTTTTGTTCATGACTCTCTAAGAACCCTAAGATAATTATAATAATACATTGGTATAACACTTTGTGAAGCTCTTTTATGCATATAACCTCATGTGTAACTTAAAACAACCATGTGAGATAGGCCGGCAGGTATTAACATCTCCATGTTACAAATTAAAACAGAGAGACTCTCAAAGACTAAGGGATTCCTCATAAGGGTTAAGGTCACAGCCAGTCATTGTCAGAAAAGAACCGGGCAGCACTTTCTAGCCTCAAAGCCTTTGCTTTTTCCATTTGGCCCACCACCTCCCTCACCTCGTCAGTTGGATGGGCATATCAATCTGTTCCTAAATTCAAAAGTGCCATTTTGAATTTGCCCAAGAGTATTTATTTATTTAGCAGGAAAATTATCTTTATTTTTGGTAACCCCTAGTGATTACAATGAACATTTTTCCATCTCTCACCAGACTGTGACATACAGATTAACCCTGCACGAGGCTGACGGAAACGGAGGCAAGAGACATATCTGAGTATTCATTAGTGAATAGTAAATATACTTCAAATTACACATTTTTGCCTGAATTGTACAATATCCTCATCTCTCTGGGACACAATTCCCAGAAATCAACCATAATGTACATTTGCAACATCCCTGAGGCCAAAGACCAAAAAGAATTTATTTCACACTGAACTAAAAGTCTGGTTATGAATAGGCTTCCATTAAGGTAAACAAAATAACATCCCATGGCCCTTTTACACGTTTATTCTATTATTCTGTTTCCATGTGATACCACATTCCTAGACTATTGGTAAGTGTTTGAGGGACCTGAGAACATTTTGTCCTATTATTAATGAGATCAACCAACATGAAAACATTTAATGGGACCGAATTTCGTGGAAGCACTTGACTGCCACTTTACTTGATTATTTTCTGAGTTTATTAGTGAGAGCAATAATGCTAGTGTTGCAACAGATAAATGCCCAAATCTGTGACATAATACAAAAATGTCTACTTCTCATTCACACAAAGTGTGGTGGAATTTGATCAGCTCTGGCTGTTTGGTTCAGGGAATTGTATGAAAAGCTTGTACAATTCAGGCAAGAATACTTCATTTTAACTATACTTAGTATTCCCACAAATAACTCATGCATTTGGTTGAACTGCTCTCATAGGATGTTTTTAAGCACCAGGCCTGGGAATGGCAAACATCACTTCCATGCACATTACATTGGGCGGTTTCATAGCTCTAACCCCACAGCAAGAGATTCTGAGGAACTAGTCTTCCTGTATTCACATGAAAATGCAATGTTATGGGAAACATTAAGTGTCACCTCTGCCCGCCCTAATAGATAAATTTTTATGCATCAAGGCTTTCTCTGCAACCAGATCATTCCAGAAGCACCAAATGTCTATTTTGGAGAAATAATCTAAGAACAAGAATTTTATGATCTATCAACAAGAAATATTACTAACTGAAAGGTGTTTTTCTGTTAAATACTACTCTCAAAGCCTCAAAGTGTCCTACGTATAAGGCCTAGGAGGAGGAAGATGTACAAGACAGGAGGGTGTATTGAAGAGCAGAGATTGAGCTGGGAGGGATTTAGCAATCCAGACCTGTCATTTCAATTTTGTAATCCAATGAAGATTTTCTACCAAAGATTGTGTGTGTGTGTGTGTGTGTGTGTGTGTGTGTGTGTGTGTGATTATTTCTGCTGACTAGGGTAAGCTATGCCTTATAATTCAGACGCAAATGACTACCTTGGAATCACAATAGTCTAGGAAACTCTGTATTCCCACAATTAAATCAAGTTTGACATCATCCAAATACATTAAATGGTCTAAGAAACTCTACCCTTTTAGTGTTGTTCATGCTTTTTTGTAAAACAGGACAGTAGATACACTTGTGTTCCTACAGCATATGCAGTTCTATATCTTTCAATGCTTTTCTCAGGACTGAGCAGGAAAGTTTATCAGTGTGATCACGTCTGATTTTCCTTTTCCATTTTGATGCTTTTCTTTAGACTCTATGCCATCAGCACTCTATAAACATTAGAACCCATGATCTTATGAATTTGGTTTCTCCAAAACTGAGGAAATCAAGCTGCACAGGTTAGTTCCAGACCTTATATGGTCACATTATTTTGTTTTGTTTCTCTTAATCTTGGAGAAGACATGGTCAGGCTTAGATGTCCATATCCTCCCCTGTGTTATTCTTATTTCCATAAAAAAACTGAGACCTAAAATAGTTTTATTAACCTCCCAGAACACATCTAAGAGAGAAGTATGGATAAAACATGGGACGTTTAATTCCCAATCACATGTATTATTCAGTTTTGCAGTTTAGCTGCTTCACTTAAAATCTGGGTGCATTACACTCTTTAGGAAGACAGCATGCATTTAGAGTTTGAAGTAAATCAAATAAGGCCCGTCAGTTCTCAACAGCTCTGTTCACATGTTTACTACACATATTTCTTTCCCCAAGAGTGGAACAATGTATGTGAACCTAATAGAAACAGAATTTTAGTTTCTTATAAAGCACAGTCCATACCATGTTGACACAGATAATATCAAATTTTCTCTAATCTCCAAAATGTTTCATATTCTGGGGCATGTATGCATGTCAAGACACGATTTTCTGCCAATACCAGAGGGTTGTACATTTCATGTTCAAAGTAGAATGAGTTCTCTATGAAGATAATGCAGTGTACCATTGGGAATTTTGAATTTATCACAGAAAAAATGAAATTGGTCACTAAAGTGGGTGGCTGCATCTGTTTCCCTACTTCCCAAAGAGTATCGTTTTTGGCTTAGAAAAATATACATTGGAAACCAAAAACTCTGTTAGGTCACTTAACTACTCATATATTTTCACATACTTTAGAGCTTATTGTATATTTTAAAGAAATAAAGAGAACTCTAACAAGCAGCAGGAAAAAAAAATTGATGTCCAAATTTCTTTTTCATGATTGTTCAGTTTGATTTAGAATATATCAGGAATTAGCACACTAATATAAATGCAGGGCAGGGCAGTGTTTTCTAAGCCGTTTGCATGGAACACTTAATACTGTTAGAAATAGATCTCACGGTCAAAAAATAATGGGAATGGTTGAATAAAAGACATTGAACAGATTTCTCTTATCAAAGGACTTTTCAGAGCCCTTAATAAACTAAAATACATTGAGATTCTCCCAGATGTATGGTCTCTGAAGCTATATTTCCTAACCTTACTTGGCCACCATCAACCTTTTTTGGCAGATCTCTATTAACATCTTGAGTCATAGTAGTGGTCTACAGACCAAAGCTTAGGAAAGTTACAGTGGGGACTAAAGCCCCCCTTTGGATTTTCTAGAACATATATCCTGGCTATGTCTGTACAAGTGTTAAAGGACTTCAGCAGCTTAGTGGAAAAAATCAGAACCAATTAGTTCAATGTGGAAGAGCTGTGTTGACACAACACAAATTTATTGAAGATGCTACAATGTGGTATCAGGTGCTTCTAAAGGTAAGTAACTAATAATTATGAAAATAATCTAATGGAGACAAAACCAAACTTTGAAAAGTAACAAAATGGTTAATATGCAAACTAGTGTCTCTCATATATACCTCCCATTTATTCATTTTACAAATAATTTAAGAATCTTCTGTGTAAGTCAGGCATTGGACCAGTCACCAAGGGAATAGCAGTGAGTGGACACCTGAAATCCCTATTACAAAAAGGTTCTAGAGATCCTTGGTAGTGTGATCATTTATAGTGCATCATTTATATCTTCATTCCCATTGATATAAAACAGTCCCACATGAGGTTTACCACAATAGAGAGGCAATGGTAATTAACCACAATAAGAAAATATCAGAAATATGTTAAAACTGAATTTCCTACTAAAAAGCTACAGATAGAATTCAGTATGCAGATGACTAAGTACTTTATTCTCAAATCTTTTTAAATATAAATGTGGTACTTTCTTAAGCAATTACTGCAGTTAGAGCCAAAAATGACATTTTTATCTCAAGTTTCTGTTGAGTTTACAAAACAACTTTTTGCAGGTTTCCTCTAGACACTTTCCATCCCAAGAAACCACAAGGCTATTATGTTTAGGAAATGTCACAATATTCCCCCCACACCATAAAGGAACTGCATTACTATATTATCTCCAGGCAGAGTCGTGCATTTTCCAAACAAAACATGAGCTAATCTAAAAGTCTTTATTCAATATGTAAACTTTCCATGTTTTCCAGGCTTGCCAGGTTAAAGATGGGGCCAAGAAGATTATAACATTAATGGAATGTAACTTACTTTTGTAATATAGGAAACTGCCATCCTTTTCATCAAGTCTAAGGGTGGGGTACAGTGGGAAAAAGGACAAAGTTGGATTGAGCTCTCCTTTTTCTTTCTAGTTTGTACCATTCCCCTTTGTCCATCCTACACTTCAGACTTTGGTACCAAGGACTGAAGGGGGAGCAGAGTACACCAGCAGGAAGGGAGGGAGATGCCTGGATGTGCTTGGAGTGGGCAGTGTGTGAGCATGTGCCTGGGTGTGCATGTGCCAGGGCAAGGTGGAGACAGAAAAGAAAAACACCTTTAGAAGATGAAGGATGACATTGGCTTTCTTCTGACCTCCACTGATGTCTTCATTTACAGTGGAAACTAAGTCAGATAGCTCATTGTCTACTGACCCCTGACCACATGTCCCTATCTATCTATTTGCCTTACTGGTTCAGTGACTGATGCTCCCTTGACCAAACTCACATGACATGTGTTTTCTGTTACAGGACCTCAACCACCTTCAGTGCTCTACTCTCCCCTCTCATGGTAGAGGGTGTGATCTTGTGGTTCTTGGGCCAATTCTGGCACGGAGATGGGTTTTTGGGGGGGGGGGGCTTGTCTTTTCTTTCCCCCTTAAATGTAGACTGAAATAAAATTCAGGATATTTCACGTAAAGTCCAAGTTTCTGGCTTCTTTTGAAGAACTGGAACGTCTTATAACACTGGCCTCGATATTTCTATAAGATACAACCTGCTGGGGCTGAGGAGCCTGAGAGCTCCAATTCCAACTAAATCCCACCACTCATGTAACATCTGCAGATGTGCTTAAGGCAGGCCAGCTTCACTCATGTAAACCACCTGCTTGACCCCTGGAGGCAGTAACCCCTCATCTCAGTGAAAACTGAAATTCAGCATATACAGATAACCTAATCAAGATAATTCCTCCATCCCTGCTGACTTAGTTTCTCTTCAAAGCTCATCCAGCCAGAATGCTCTGGTCCTCTGTCCCCAGCAGTCTCTGGACCTCAATCCATCAAGTATTCCTTCTTTCCTGTTTCTTCACCATTCTCCTCATCAATGATTCTCTCCTATCCACATGGAAGACAGTTTTTACCATCACAAAAGAGACTAAAGCATAATCCTTTACATTTTGTCTCACTCAAGCTATTTCCCTTCTGTTAGAGAAAGAAAAAAAAAGTCATGCAAGAAAAAATGTTCCTTGTTCTTTGCAATGCTTCACCCACTATTCACTTTTCAAATGACTGTAATCTAGCCCCAGAGGACCTTGGAAACTACTTGCATTAACATCACCATTGGCCTCCTATCTCCCAACCCGACGGTCTTCATTCCTCATTATATTAACCTTGCTGCCACTGATGACTACTGACTCTATCTTGAAACTCTGTTCTTTCTTAGTTTCCATAGCAGGACTGTCTCCATGTTTTTATTCCCATCTTTACACTCTCATGGTCCAACTTCATTGAAGATTGAAAACATTTTTCATTTTTTTGAACATAAAATGCTAAGTACTTTGTAGCCTTCAAACATTATATCCCTAATTCTTTCAATACCCCTTTGAGTCATACCTAATAACACCACACCCATATTTCAGATGATAAAATATCCTTAAAGAGGTTGAATATGTTTTACAAGGTCATTCATCTGACAGAAGCAGAGTTGGAACTCAAACCCTGGTCTTTCTTACAATAAACTCCCTGCTCATAAGTGCTTCTCTGTCCTGCCTCCCCTTTCTCAAGCTTCTTGGTGAGTCCCAGGTTCACACCTCAATTTTTTCCTCATTTAACACATTTCCACGTGCAATTCCCATGATGTCCGTGGGTCTGCCAATCCCTTTCATGTCGATGTTCTCCAATAATGGACCCCTCTTTCAGGCTTTCCCTCCAAGAACTGAATTCATTTATTAGCCCCATGTTCTGTATTTACTTTTATCTTAACATATATAATGGTTTCCCTCAGCTTCTATATGACCATTTTCTTATGAGGCAATAAAATCCTTGAAGGAACCATGTCTTCGCATCTCACATTCCCTCTGCCCAACCCAGTGCCTGGTCCATGGGTGTTTAATGAGTGTTAAACAACTGAGTGAATGATATCTAACAGCTGTCTAAACATCTCGACTTAGAACATCCACAGTCCCCTCCCCTACCTTGTCTGTATTTCCAACTCAATGTGTTTTCAAACTTTACCCTTGACTCCTCCAATTTTGCCACTGTCTCCTAAATTCCCTTAGAGAATGCTACTAACACCCAAGCACTCATCTTAAGCCAGAAACCTGAATATCAACCAGTTTCTTCTCTTTCTCTTTATAATCAATCAAAATATCTAGTTAATTTTCCTCCTGCATTTATCTCTAAGCCACCACCCTCTCCCAGACATATTCATGGTGTAGGTTCTATCATCTCATGTAGGACAATTGCAATGGCCTGTGCTCTGGCTTCTCAGCTTCTTTCAGTCCACTCTGCATGCTGTTACAGGATCATTCACTTTCTCTTTCTTTTTTTGTGCTCTCTGTTCTTGACCTTCCTCAAGTTTTTCAACTCTTCTTATGTCCCACACAATAAAATGTGCCTCCTTAATTAGGCTTGTAAGGCTCTCTATGATCTGACCTTTGCTTACTTGTCCACCCACCCATCACACTTCTTATATATTGCGTTTGGCAAANATATATATTAGAACAAAGGTAATGGAAGGCACCTTGCCTTTTTCCTTAAGAGAATATCTGGCATGATTAAAAAAATAGAGAGAGCAAAGGAAACAGAGATTTCATTCAAAAGCATACCCTTTCAGTTAATCTTTACATTTCCTCATTGAATTTTGTCTTGTTCGCTTTTATTATGATTGGATGTTTTTTCTTAGCCCATGGTTCCTTATACCCAAGTCTTTATTTTTTTTTTCATGAGGGCGAGATGGGTAATGACTATTTAGGATTTAAATATGTTAGTTTCCTCTACTGGAAAGGCTGAAAATACTCAACTGTGGAAATAACCATGTGATATAGTTCTGGACAATTGCATGTTCATGGAAGTCAGCGGAGGGAATTTCCAAGAAAGATTTTTAAAAAAGGAAAGATGTAGTAGCTATGGCCCATTTTCCCTTTTCATCTTCTTCTTCCTTCCCCCTTTTGCTGTTGGCATTGGCGCCACAATTGTCTGAGGCCCAGCTGCCATCTCACAACAGTGAAAACAAATGCTTCTTAAAATGATGGCAAAGCAAAGAAGTACAAGGAGCCTAGGTTCTTGGTGACACGTAAACAGCTACACCAACCCCGACTTCACCTGGCTAAGATGTGCTATCACTTGAAATGATAGGCCCCTACTGTTCAAGCCACCAAGTTGGTTTTTTGTCCTTGCAGATGTGGTCATTCCTGATACAAATGTTGTTATGCAAGAAGCATTCCTCATCTTGACAACTGAATGGGAGAGGATGAATTTCAGGACTCATCACCAAGGCATCCACTTCATACTGCTTTGAAAAATAAAGTAGTAGAACTAGAAGAACCCAAAGATTGATTGAAGCCACTTTGTTTGATAATTCAGGAAATTAGAACCTACAATGGCTGAGGAATTTGTTCAAGATCACTCTGCTGTTGAAGCTTGACAGAGGGTCAGGTCCTGGTTCTTAAATTCCACTCTGGATGCTTCTCTGTATCTCAAAATTAGAGAGAACATTTACATTCGAGACCCCTGAAATCCTAATTAGAGCCTTGCACAGACTCGTCTAAGCATACTTGACAGATTCAAGGCTGCAAAATAGATGTTAAGGATACTTAGGAGAAAAATAAGAATTGTTAAGGGGTGGAAAATTAACCACACGAGAAAAATTGCAAATGATCTCAGTATTTTTTAAGCCAATGAAAGAATGAGGCATAATTTAATCATCCAAAGTAGAAGATAAGCTGTATTAGAACTCAGGTCTCCTGTTTTGTTTGCTCTACCATTTGTGGTACCTAGAACAATTCCAGGCATGTACAGCATCTTCTATAGATGCTAATTAAATGAAATAATTAATAAAGGAACAGTGAATAAGCACATATAATTCTCAGAAGACTAAGGAAATGATCTTTTTAACACACAAAAGATTTCAGCTGGTTATAAAGGAAGGCATTTAGGGCAGTGAGTGATTGCATATGTTGATCATGAGAAGATCATAAAAAAGAGTCAAAGAGAAAAGGGAGATTAATCACTAAGGAACAATAATTAGGCAGCTGATTTATCAATAGTAACAATGGAAGTTAGAACAACGTGGATTAATGTCTTCAAAATGCTGTGAACAAATAACCATTAACTGAGAATTTCATAGACGACTAATCTATCATTCAAGAATAAAGACAAAAATAAAGATATTTTCAAACCAAAAAGCAAAATCAAGAGAATATACAATAGCATACAGCACAGTAAAAGAAGTACATCACGAACAACTAAAATTATCTCTGTAGGGAAGGTGGAGACCTGCTAAGGAGAAGAGAGCAAAGAAAATGACAAACACAATTAGATCTAAAAAATACTGATGGTTGCAAACAATAATGACATTTGATTTTAGAAATTTTAGGATTGAAATAATTCATTGGGTAAAAATTGAAATAATTGAATTGAAATAATTGAATTGGGTAAAAATAACTTTTAAGAGACTTAGTTTAAAATTTTTCTAAGTTCCTTTCATTATGTGGGAAAAGAATAAAGATAATGTGTTTTTTTTAAGATTTTATTTATTGGGGCGCCTGGGTGGCACAGCGGTTAAGCGTCTGCCTTCGGCTCAGGGCGTGATCCCGGCATTATTATTTAACAGAGAGACAGCCAGCGAGAGAGGGAACACAAGCAGGGGGAGTGGGAGAGGAAGAAGCAGGCTCCCAGCAGAGGAGCCCCATGTGGGGCTCAATCCCAGGACTCTGGGATCACGTCCTGAGCCGAAGGCAGATGCTTAACTACTGAGCCACCCAGGTGCCCCAGGATAATGATTAACTTTAGACTGTGTTAAATCAATTATTCATGTTAATATGTTAAGGTAACCACTGAGATGATATAAATGATATAATACAACGTTATAGCCTTCAGGAAATAAAGAGAAAAAATGAATTAAAAAATAAATCAATTGAAAAGGCAAGAGAAGAAAAAAACAAAATGTATATGTTTTAATAGACAGACGTAATACATAAAAACACAGACAGTTGAGGTCAAGGCATAGGAAAAGGATACATCAGGCAAAACCAAGAAAAAGAAAATCAGTATGGCTGTATTAATAACAGACAAAATAGACTTGATGCCAAAAAGCACAATCAGGGAGAAAGATTTACTACAAAGATATGATATAAATATACATATACAACTGTCTGTACTTAATTACCGAAGCTCAATAAATATACAAAAACTGAGAAACTCACATGGATAATATGACATCAGCGAAGTGGGAGAAATAAACAGATGTCTCAGTAATTAATAGATAAAATAGATAAAACTGAATACAGACATAGAGGAATTGAACAATATAAGGAAACAGCAGAAAAAAAATACTTGAATGAAAGGGTAGTCCCTATTGGAGAATGAACATGCTTCTTAAGCACACATGGAACTTTTATGAAAACTGACCACATACTCAGCCATAAATCAAGTGTTAATGAATGTAAATTTCTCACTGATCACATTCTTAGACAATGATGAAATTAAATTGGAAATTAACATGAAACATAAAATTAACATAACTTGACCTCCATATTTGAAAATTTTAAAAATGCAGTCCTGAATGGTTCATGACTCAAAGAAAGATATTATAATGGAAATGTTAAGATATGTAAAACTCTGTTGAATGAAACACAAAAAACTTGTGGGATAGACCTAAGCTGTTAAGTAAAATGAATATTCTTAAACGCGGATATTTGATTTGAAAAAAAAAAAAAAGACTGAAATTAGGAGCTAAGCATTCACAACTTGGAGATGTTAGAAAGTAGAATGAATCCAAGGAATTTAGAAGGAAGGAAGCAACAAAGACAGAGAAATCCTTGTAAGAGTAAATAAAAATTCAAAAGAGACAATCAATAAAGCCATAGGTTCTCTGCAAAGACTAAAAAAATAGTTAAATTTCTGGTAAGATTAACAAGAAAGAGAGAAGTTACAAATAAACAGTTCAAATAAAAGGTGGCACATAATTACTGTACAGTATAGTTTAAAATATCTATAGAAAATATCATACATATTGGCCTATTTGAATACTGATAAAAATATGCAAATTGGAAAATATAACTTACCAAAACTGAATCAAGAAAAGAAGAAAACCTGAGTGGCTTTAGAATTTTTAAATAAATTGAATCAATAGTAAGAAATACACCTGTTAAAATACCACCAGTCCCAGAAGAAAGCAAATTCTGTCATTCAACAAGGACACAATCCAATCTTTAAAAAAAAACTCTTCCAAAGAACAGAAAATTAGAGAACGCACCTCTTATTCAATGAGGTTTATATCACCTTGACACCAAAACTAGATAAGAAAAGCATAGGGGGCACCTGGGTGGCTCTGTCAGTTAAGGGACCAGCTCTTGATTTCAGCTCAGGTCCCGAGATCAAGCCCCCTAACCCACTCCACACTGGGCATAGACACTGCTTAAGATTCTCTCTCTCCCTCTCTCTCTGCCCCTCCCCCCTCCCTCCTCCCACAGGTACATGCTTGTTCCCCCTCTCTCTTTCAAAAAAAAAAAAAAAAGGATCAGCTACAAAACTATAGACTGAAAGTCAAAACACAATATTAGAAGGTGTATCAACTGCGTTATAAATGAATATTGTTACTTTGTAACACAGCCAAGGGGCAGAGAAGCAGGGAAGCACACAGCCAAGATTGTTGCCTGTGCCTGGGGCCAGGTGGGGGTGGGGGGGTGGGGGACGTGTGGCAGGGAGGCTAGTGAGCAGAACTTGGAAACAGAGTATTTTTAAAAAGCCTTGCCCTCAGGGCACATACATAGTCAGGGGACACATAGAAGCTAAAGTAAAAGTGATTTCTATAATATAGTTGAAGATCGTAATTGCTATGGAAAAATCAAGTAGGAAAATTATATAGTCTTTCGGAAATAAAGAAGAATGGACACAAAGATCCTGAGGCATTAGCATCCCCTCGTGTTTTCAAAGACAGCAAGGAAGCAAATGAGGCCAGGGCAGAGAGGGTGCAGCGAAAAATACCGAAACGTAGGAGATACGATCAGTAAAGGGTAGGGTCACGAAAGCCCTTGAGGGACCTGAAGGTCTTTGGCTTTTATTTGGAGCGAGGTTTCCACATAAATTCCTGTTTATCAGCTGTTCTTTGTCTGCCAAATGCCATTTCAATCTACAGTTTTTTTCTTCCTTCTTTTAGGGGAAAGTTTCCTGTATTACAGCTTTGTATGCTTTTTTTTTTTTCCTGTTTCATTAGTTCAGATCTCTAATTAAAGGAAACCAATTATTCCTGTATTGATACCATTTCATAAGATTTTGTTGATCCTCATTCTTTTATTCTATTTTTATTTATTTATTTTTTGTACTGCTTATGGCTGCTGGTCTGGCTGTTGCTTAAACCTATGCAGAGCCATTTTTGGTTCTTTTCCTGGCTATCACTTTTGGAAATTTTTTACCACAAAGTTACATATTTTTCCTGGGTTGATTGCGACTAGTAAATCTTGGCTGTTTTTTTTTTTTAATCTTTTAAGATTTATTTTTGCAGATGGAAAAATATTTGTGATCCTGAATGACTTTGCCAGGTTTACCCAGACATTTCTTCTTAATTTTTACTAAAAATATTTAGCCCAGAAATATTAATATCTAGCAAAATAACTAGCATGTATATTACCAGATAATCCAGTGATTATTCGAGATGGTACCCTCACAAATGCATTTACTACCACTACCACGATAGCAGAATTTGAGTGGTTAGGAGTACAGGGGTCAAATGCCTCGAAGCCAGAGGAAGGGGAATCATATTCTCCCACAAGTCTATATCTTCTCTGTTTGTTCAGAAGAAGCTGTTATGCTCAGGCCCAAGGATGTGCATTTTCTAGGCTCCTATAATTCACAAAAGAGTTAGGTAACTATTTAGCTGAGAGACTCTACGGCCGTCTTCTCTCTCTTTCTCACTTGCAGTCTTTTTGACACCCAGAAGACATTTGTTGTGACAATAACCCGCATTTCTAGGAAGTGTAATATTACAATAGATATCGCCTTTCTATCTTAGCTAGTTGATGGCCTCTAAGACCCTTGGTCTAGTATATTGGTCTGCTTAGTTTCTCAAAGATTTCTCTGAGCAGTTTATGAGAAGAGACAAAGGAAATAGGAATGTTTAATAGGCTGCCTCAAGGAAAAGAAGTCTTTACTGAATTGAATTTATTAAATAATTTTTCTCACCATCACTCACAACATTGAGGGCTTTTCCATAGGGTTTTGGACTGCATCTCCATTTGTCAACCCTCTTGGTTAATTAGGGGTCTCTGGGTGTTTTGTTCTGAGCACATTCATCTTGATTATGAGTCAGTTGAACCTATATTATTTAGTGAATGTTTATTTAGTATTGGCATTATGGGGCATCTTTCCAGGATAAGTATTGCAAAATGGGCAATTTTCTTTTTTTTTTTTTTTGTTTTGATGCANAAATGGGCAATTTTCTATTCAGAAACATATTGCAATAACTCCAATTCTATGTGCTCAATATAGTTTCAAGTTATATGCTAAGTGACAGGGCGAACACCTCTCCATAGCACATCTGATAGAGGGTGAATGGAGATCAGAAGTGCAAATCACACTAAGTTCCAGAAAGCTCTGGACTCTGCCATTCAAGGTGGAAGGATTTGCTTCTCTGGTAAGCAGTGGAAAGATCCTCTGTGGATTAAGACCTTTAGTTTCTCTTAAAGGATGAATGGATATTACAAGTCCCAAGGATTCAATAAAACCTTTATAGCTTTCGTATAGCAGAGTGTCCATCAGCCAATTCTGTGATTTTACTGTGTTTGTCTTTTGCAGAAATCCATGTGAAACCTCAAATGTTCCTTTTACAAGTTCTTTTGTTACACACATATGTTTCTGGTTAAATTAGTGGTGGTTAAATCTGGAAAAGATATCTGTAATTAGAGTCTGATTTTTGAAGTTCAAAAAAAGGGGGTTAGCACATTTTCTGTCAACTTTTCTCACAAACAACTTGCTCTACCTTCAAGGACAGTGGCTCAACGCAACAGCTCCCAGGGTCCTCCAGAAGGAAAACTTGCACTTACTGCCATATTGTTAGAAAAAGAGGAGACTTCTAGCTGTGTTTCTCCCCTCAAAATTCAAGTGGATACTCTATGTAATAATTCATATCACTTTTTATGGTGTGTTAGCTTTCAAAAAGCCACACACATAACCAAATATGATCCTCAAACCAGTAATTTCACTCATGAAGGATAAGCATTGTAATTATTTTCCTCATTTATTTTAAAAGAAAAAGAACTAGAAAAAGTATGCCTTTTGTCAAATTGAGAAAATGAAAAACCGCCTCCTTCTGTAGAAAACTATGTACCAGGGGCCTGCATTGCTCCCTTGTCCAAGTAAAGGGTCCAGCTGCTTTACAGGCTATTCCACACACTTAACCGCAGAGAAGGAAGGTGATAGAGAAGAAGGAGAATAGAAGGAAATCCTTTCTCAAGTCTTAAAGAGTCCTGCCACAATTTCTTCTCAGATTCCCAAGCTAAACCATCCTGCCATTTCTTCCTATTACCATGGCTCGCCTAAGATTGATGAAGGAGTAAATGGATATCTTAGGTCATAAGCAAAAATAAAGAGTATTATTCCCTACTTCTTTACCCTCAGCATGCCCTTTACATTTAATTCCTCAATTGCAAAGTCATATTTGAATAATAAACATTTAAATACACCCATGGGAACATTTTATTCTATGATTATATTTCCAAAAGTTAAACATGGCTATTGAAAACATTGACACCACTTTTTAAAAATATATGCAAAGTTGGGATCTGGTTGCCATTTTTTATGAAATTAAACCAAATTTTTAAAGCAAGTGAAATATTACTCTATTGAATTTATGCTGTAAGCTGAGATGAGCTATGAGGATAATAAAAATTCACACTAGGATAAATAAAAAATCCTAGGAAAATTCTCAAAGCAAAGCTTTCAGAAATCCCCTAAGATGTCAGAGTTGTTTTTCTGATGAAATGTGGGACCTATTTAAGGGCCTAATTTCATATTTCTTCTTAGTAGCAGCAGTATGACCTTATATTGGCCCAAATAGGTATTCCTATATACGTGGTTTAAAGGAGAATTTCTCAATCTCATCACTACTGGCATTAGGGCTGATAATTCCTTGTTGTAGAATGTTGAGTAACACCCCTGGTCTCTACGCACTGGATGCCATAACACTTCCTCCCAAACCTGTAATTATGACAATGAAAAACGCTTTCAGATATTACCAAATGTCAGCGTGGGGACAAAAATCACATCCAGTTGAGATCACTGGCTTAAAGAATACAAAAATGCAGTAATTCTAACATTCGCTAATTCTAATAATTTAATGTAGAGTTAAATATTCAATACACCAACTATTAAATGAACCTCTGATATATTCTAGGTGGTATAGGGCTTGCAATGATGAGTATAACATTGTGTCCAGCCCTAAGAACATACAGTGGAATAGGTTAGAGGAGTCAAGTATACAAACAACAGTAACAAATGCAAAATATGGTAAATGACATAAATATATTTTTTCTTCCACTTGACAAAAATGAAAGAATTGTCCATGCCTAGAAAGAGCATTGGCCATATAAAGAAAAGTTGTCATGGACAGCAAACAATAGCCTATTTACAAAATGCTATGATCTCTGAAATACTTGCACATGGTTTGAGGTTTTTTCCCCGTTTATTCCCTTCACCCTTATTAGGTGATTAAGTCTCTTTTAAAGATAAGTTATTTGTCTCATCCGTGGTCACATAATAAGTAAGTGGTCAACTCAGGAATCTATGCCAGGTTGATTGACTGTAAATCCCATCTTCCTGTGGTTACAAATGAGATGTCTCAGTGTCTTCTAGAGTGTTATAGAGAGGTATGGATCAACGACTTTGGAATGAAAGAAGATTGAGAGAAGGCAATACAAAGCCACATCTGGGTCTTATAGGACAGGTAGGTTTTAATCAGACTCAGAAAAGTGAGGTCTTTCCAAGTGAAAGAACAGCAAGGAGTTAAAAATAAGCTTGGCATGGGGGCACCTGGGTGGCTCAGTCATTAAGTGTCTGCCCTCGGCTCAGGTCATGATCCCAGGGTCCCGGGGCTTGGGAGCCTGCTTCTTCCTCTCCCACTCCCCCTGCTTGTGCTCCCTCTCTCGCTGGCTGTCTCTCGCCGTCAAATAAATAAATAAAATCTTTAAAAAAAAACAACCTTGGCATGATGCCTGATGCAGAGGAAGAGCTTGTAGAAGACGAAGTTGGCCAAGTCGCCTGGAGTCGGAGCTGAAAGTTCTCGTGTGACAAGCTAGAAGTTTTTACTTCGTCTTACATTTTTAGGTGACTGAAAGTCAACCAGATTTTTATGTATGGCAGTAATATCATTTCTATTCTAAAAAATAGGGCTATTACCAGTTGGAGGAGTTTTGGAGAAGAAAGAAGCTAGGGAGACAGGCATACGTAGAGACAATTTCAATGGCCTGATGACAGGTGGTGAGTGGTCATAAGGATAAGAGAAAATGGACCAGAAAGCTATTTAGGAAGCACACCTAACAAGGGATTTGGGAAACACTGAGCATGGCGAATGAGGGTATGAAAGAAGATATTAAGGGGTGCCTGGGTAATGCAGTCAGTTGAGCAACCGACTCTTGGTTTCCTCTAAGGTCACGATCTCAGGGTTGTGGAATTGAGCCCCACGTAGGGCTCTGTCCTGGGTATGGAACCTGCTTGAGATTTTCTCTCTCCCTCTCCCTCTGCCCCCCCCAATCTTGTACTCCCTCTCTCCCTCTCTCTCTCTGTCTTGCCGAGAGAAAGAAAGACGAAAGAAGAAAGAAAGAAAGAAAGAAAGAAAGAAAGAAAGAAAGAAAGAAAGAAAGAAAAAGACATAAGGCAACATGATCCCATTTTCCAGGGCACTGTATGTATGAGGAGACACACATTTGGGGAGGGAAGGTGGAGGGACAGTAAAGTGAGAAACTTTTAAGTATAAGGTGCTGAGGGATAAGCAAGTTAAGGTTTGCTTTGGGTAAACAGGAATGTGGGCCTTGAGCTCAGAGGAAGGGCCAGGTGTGGAAAGAGTGACTGGGGGCAAGAGCATAAGGGGGTGGTTGAGGTGTAAGAGTGCATGAGCTATGGCAGAGACAGACCTGACACCAGGTTCTGGAGGATTCCATCACTGAAGGTGAAATGAGACCAGGAAAGCTGAGAAGGAGCAGGTGGAGAGCCACATGGCCCACCATGAGAAAGTTAGCAGGGTGAGGAGTGTTGGGAGAAGGCTGCCAGAGAAAGATAGGCAGCGAGAGTGTGGGAAAATGCAGAAATGCCAAGTAAGACGGTGTCTCAGAATGTGCCATTGGATTTTCACTTCCCACTGTCTCTCTTCCAAGTTTTGCCAAAAAGGCCTAAGGTTCTTCTGTAAAATTGCATTGCTTTTCTGCAATACAATGCCGAGTCTCTGGGACAGTGGGAGTCCAAGCCCTGGAACTTCCGCCATTTCACGGAAGCTATTTTCTTCCTCTGGGAAAAAGAGAAAAAGAAACAAAGAAAGAAAATTGAAAAGCCTTTTTCTCTTTGACCTGACATGAGTGGATAGGCACATGTTCAAAATTTAAAATCATTTAGCCGCTAAGATCTATCTTAGAGGGAAGTAAAATACAAACCTCTTTAAAAACCTCTTTCTGGTTTTTGTTAGGGTTTTTTCCCCCAAGAATTAATGTGTTGCTAGAAAAGTGAAAGCCGAAGTCAGACAATAATGGATGGAGAGTGAGTAGAGGATGAGGAAGCAGACAGTTTTGAGGAATGTGTGAGTGAAAGAAAGGAGCCATAATATAAGCCAGTAGCTATAAAGTATGGCAGACGAGATGAGGTGCGTGTTCATGAAGGCAAGGAGAAAAGGTGGCGGGATGACATAAATGGCCATGCCAAAAAAAAAAAAAGAACCTTCTTAGAAACAAAAGCATCTCTAAGGCAGTTCAAAGCTCCGAGTTCAGAATGTGCCCCTGTAAGACCACACTGACAACTCTGACCCGGCTCCTACTTAACTTTACTAAACTTGTTGACCTACTTAGATGATTTTCTTCCACCTTGGAGTTGATCCCACAGCCAAAAGACTGACCACCTTCTATTTTCTCTACTTAGCATTAACGAAAGAAAATACTTAAGGAAATCCCTAAAGTATTTTCTCCTCTCTCGATAACGAAGTTTAAGCCTTTTGGATTGAGATGTACTCTGTAGAAATAAAATAAATAAAATCCCTCAGGCCACTCTAACTACTCCAAAAAGAGTTGCTTTCCTGGGATGTGTCAATTGAGTGGCTTTTTAAAAAATGGATTTCAACAAGCTTCTCCCAAGTACTGTAGATGATCTCTTTGCCAAGTCACAATCAGCACAGTGTTGAGGAAATAAGCAGCTTTATCTTATAAAATTTTTAAAAAATCCTTCTTTGAGGAATAATAGAAATTTGGGCCCAAGACTGAAGGATATACACAGATTCAACAAATCCATTGAGAATGGTAGCGCTGTGTTCTCTGCTTCCTCATTCATAGATTCCCTAACTTGCTCAATCTTTGGGTTTTGGTTTATTTGTGGGGTTACCTACAATATTTATAAAGCACATTATTGATGATTATGAGAGAAAGAAAGAGAGAAAGAGAGATTTTTCCCTTCTGTTGTACCATCAACTTGGCTCCAACTCTCAAAATTCAAAACTTCATTTATCCATTGTTGCTATATTTTTCTATTCATATCATCTAGAAGATTAAAGACTGAACCTGTGGGAAATGTGAAAATTAATCTTACTTGAAAAACAGTGAATTAAAAAAACACTCTGCTGAGCATTTGTAATGCATAAAAACCTGTCCAGAACAATGAAACAAAAGCAGACAGAATTGAACTCTTGAGAGATGTGGGTAATGTAATGAAAATAGCTGAAAATAGATGGAGGGTGGAAACAGAAGAATCACATAGAGCTTAACCTTCTGTCAAAACATTCTGAATTCAATATGTCCCAACAACAAGCCTACAGGACAGCAGTTTATGGTCTATTGCCTTTAGCATTTTATTGTGTGGAGTTCATTCAACAAGCGTCAGTCAGTTGACTACCCACCAAACATACTCCAGTTGCTTTGGGGAATTCAAAATAAGAATATGCTGGGGGGTGGGGCGTGCCTTCAAAGATCTTGGTGCTGGTGGTACACACTTTAGGATTCATCTGCATTTTCATTTTCTCCTTTATTTGCTGTGCTCATTCTAATGGCATTAAGTGAGCATTTCAAACCCCTTTATGTTATTCATATACGAATTATAGTAAATCATTCATCAGCAAACTTACAAGGTAGTGGGCTCCTCAACAGAGGGATGGGATGATGTTTGTTCTATCCAAAGGCGTGTTTGATGAATATATGAAAATTGAACGAATGAATGAATGAACAATTGAATGAGCGTGCTATACAAAGTATTGAGGGGGAATCAAAGACCATTCAAAAACTGAAAGTAGATATACTCTGACATCAAAAAAACAAACAACCCAGGGGCACCTGGGTGGCTCCGCCAGTTAAGTGTGACTTTGGCTCAGGTCATGATCTCAGGGTCCTGAGATCGAGCCCCACATCGGGCTCCCTGCTCAGCGGGGACTCTGCTTCTTCCTTTCCCTCTGCCCCTCCCCTCCCCACTCATGCTCTCTCTCCCTCCTTCTCTCTCAAATAAATAAAATCTTAAAAATAAAACCACCCAAACAACCCAATTAAAAAATGGGCAGAGATCCCAAATAGACATTTTCCCAAAGAAGACAGGCAGAGGGCCAACAGCCATGAAAAGATGCTCAGCATCACTAATCAACAGGGAAATGCAAATCAAAACAATAACGAGGTATCCCTTTACACCCGTCAAAATGGCTAAAATCAAAAAGACAAGAAACAACATGTGTTGGCAAGGATATAGAGGAAAAGGAGTCCCCATGTACTGTTGGTGGGAGTGCAAATTGGTATATACCCTGTGGGAAACATAGAGGTTCCTCAAAAAATTAAAAATAGAAATACCTTATATACCATATGATTCAATAATTCCACTACTGAGTATCCTGAAAACACTAATTCGAAGGACATATGCACCCTTATGTTTATTGCACCATTCTTTGCAATAACCAAGATATGGAAGCAACCTAGCAGTCTAGACACAGATGAATGGATAAGGAAGAAGTGGTGTGTGTGTGTGTGTGTGTGTGTGTGTGTGTGTGTGTAGGAATATTATGCCATCATAAAAAAGGATGAGGTGATGTAATTTACGACAACATGGGTGGAGCTAGAGGGTTTAATGCCAACTGAAATAAGTCAGACTGAAAGAGACAAATACCAAGTGATTTCACTCATATGTAGGCCCAAATATTTATTAATTTGAGAAAGAGAGAGAGAGAGGAAGAGCACAGAGGAAGAAGCACACTCCCCACTGAGCAGAGAGCCCGATGCAGAGCTCAATCCCAGGACCCTGAGATCATGACCTGAGGCAAAGTCACACTTAACTGACTGGGTAACCCAGGTGCCACTAGAATAATGTTTAAACTTGTGGAATCACTATGTTGTGCACCTGAAACTAATGTAACATGTGTTAACTGCACTCAAATAAAAAAAAATTAAACTGGTATTAGAAATTCTAAGGCTGAAATTAATAATTAAGCATTTTTTTAAAATTACAGCTGGAAAAAAACCCTTAAATTAGCTGGCTAAATTAAATCTTAGTACCAATAACTTTCCTTAAGCCAAATATATGTTTAACGAGTAGCTTTACATGCATTCTTCTTTCCGTATTATACTATGTAACCATCTAGAGGGTTCCCAGCTGCCTTTAGCACACATTTTTGTGTGCGGATGAATGTCCAGAGTTGCAAAATCAACAGAGCCATGAATGTGTTTAAAAGATAGCTAAAGAAGCTATGGTTTCTGGAAAACACTGCAGTGGTATAGAGCATTATTTTGTATAATTTTTTTTATTATTATGTTCAATTAGCCAGCATATAGTAATCATTAGTTTTTAATGTAGTGCTCAACGATTCATCAGTTGCATACAATACCCAGGGCTCATCGCATCACATGCCCTCCCCAGTACCCATCACCCGGCTCTCTCCCCCATCCCCCTCCCTTCTATAACCCTCAGTTTCCCAGAGTCCAGAGTTGTTCATGGTTTGTCCCCCTCTCTAGTTTCTTCCCATTCAGTTTTCTCTCCACTTCCCCTATGGTCCTCTACACTATTCCTTATATTCCACATATGAGTGAAACCATATGATAATTGTCTTTCTCTGCTTGACTTATCTCATAAGCATAATACCCTCCAGTTCCATCCATGTCCATGCAAATGGTTGATATTCATCCTTTCTGATGGCTGAGTAATATTCGATTGTATATATGAACTACATCTTCTTTATCCAGTCATCTGTTGCAGGACATCTAGGCTCCTTCTGCAGTTTGGCTATTGTGGATGTTGTTGCTGTGAACATTGGGGTGCATGTGCCCTTTATTATCACTACATCTGTATCTTTGGAGTAAATACCTAGTAGTGCAATTGTTGGGTCATAAGGTAGATCTATTTTTAATGTCTTGAGGAACCTCCATACTGTTTTCCAGAGTGGCTGTACCAACTTGCATTCCCACCAACAGTGTAAGAGGGCTCCCCTTTCTCTGCATCCTCGCCAACATTTGTTGCTTCCTGTCTTGTTAATTTTAGCCATTCTCACTGGTAAGGTGGTATCTCATTGTGGTTTTGATTTGTATTTCCCTGATGGCTAGTGATGTGGAGCATTTTTTCATGCGTCCGTTAGCCATTTGTATGTCTTTTTTGGAGAAATGTCTGTTCATGCCTTCTGCCCATTTCTTGACTGGATTATTTGTTTTTTGGGTGTTGGCTCAGCAATATTTTCAAAGGCTTAATTGATAGAGTTTGATTTAAATACATTTAATTATTTATTACCATTTAAAAACACTTCATATTGCTAACTTAACCATTCTTTTTCACTGAGCTGTGGGGCTTTGCTCTCCTTGGTTTGAATTTTCTTCAGAAAACAGGCTCTAAGCTCGCAGTAGTGGCGGCTCACTAGGTTGTTCAGACAAAAGGTCAGAAAGCTGGATCTGATATTTCTAGACTTTTCAGACTTCACTCCTGGATCTCAATCCTGCATCTCATGCAAAACTCCTTGATCAGCCGCCTACTCCTTCACCTTCCCCACTGCCAAATACACTACCTGCAGAGGCCAGGAAACCACAGGTATCAAAATAGTGCTATGGCTGAGAACATAATTGGGTCAGCAGGAGCTGGGAACAGCCTCTCCTCATACCCAGCGGTGAGGAGAAAGATCAAAGACCATGCAACATCCAAGCAAAGTTTCCCACCAGGAGGTTTCCTGCTCACAGCCTTCTTGTTTTAAACTAACTCACCTGGGGCCTGTAACATAGCATTGCTTTTCCTACAAGTGCTTCTCTGAATATGAGAGGGAAAAGCATTGATCTTCAAAGAAAAAAAAAACAGAAAACATTCTTAGAGTATATGGATGAGTATTGCTAGAAAACTGAAGGTTTGTCAATTAAAGATAAATTTCCTTTAACAGACACATTTTGGGCAGTTAGGGTTTGGAACTCAAAAGTCATGAAAACTTTTGGGGGGAAGCAGACGTGTTTGGATTGCTTGTATTATAAGCCTTCCTTATCCCCCATCTCCAGGAACCTGCCTGAGGAGGAGGAGGGAAACATTGAGTATACCAGTACTCCGATGCATGTTTGCCCATGTGACTGCAGGCTGTCCACTTCTGGGTCTTCTGATATCCCCAGGTTTCAAGACACTAGCTCACTCTGAAGCGCAGATTCATTTTCTTAGGTGTTGCTCTTTTCAAACCCAAAGTTTAGAATATAAGATTGAAAGAAAGAAATAGTTACAATCAGGAATGAAACACTCCCTTCTAAAGGTCACTGACTTTCCTTTACAAAATGGAATAGACGGTCTTACTGATTTCTGAGAGGAAATTGATATTTATTTTTTCACTGACGTGTTCCCTGCATGTTTAGCTATTGCAGTGATAACTGTGCTCACCACTGAAAAGGGTTTGCTCTTTGGGATATCAAAATAAAACAATTCTTCAAGAGGTGGGTGAGGTTAATATGGCTTGTCCTGAAACTGACACTCCCAACACTTTCTATCTGCCAACATCTGCATGCATTCAGGGTTTCTTTCAAACAAAGAGGTTTCTGATTATAATCCTGGATTGTTATTGCCATGACTGATGCAAAAGGATATTTATTTTTATTCATTTAGTACTTAAAAAAAAATACTTCCAAAGAAAACTCTATTTGTGATTCATAATGTGCTTTCCTATGACTAATCTGTAGCATTTAAAAATTTCTATTTTAAAATCTCATTAAAAAGAAATTATTCATTGTACTACTTTCACCCCTTATTCTATCCACTCTTTTTATATAAGAAAATAAGTAGCAGTGAGAAGAAAATCTCAATCAGGATGTGGAAGCAAGATTACCCCCATATATATTTATACATAGTCCTTCTTTCAGAAAGGGTCTTTGTAGTAGGAATATATTTAAGTGTCAGTGTTTCATTTGGCAAGTAGTTCTTCTTGCTCCAATTTGTGTCCCTTTACTTTCTTTAGGTCACATAGGAAGTCAGCATAAGAACATGATTAGAATTTAAATCATCCCATGCTGGTTAGCTTGTTTCGAAGGCGATAAACCCTCCTTTTCTTCCCTAAACATGACGAGACATTTGATGATGGTCCCACAACACAGGTGGTAACCATAAAATAGTGTGTGAGATTTCCTTAAATTATAGAAGAAAATAGTTCCACAAGTTTATCATGACACATTCTTACTAAGTACCCTTGAAGAATAGAAAATGGAAGGATAAAAATAGAAATAAAAGTTTAAAAATTAACTTATAAATTTTCAAATGGGCTACTTTACACGTGTCAGTTTTTGCAGAATCCATGAATCCTAGAGGAGGAGAAGACCAACTGTCCAAAACCAAGAGAAACATAAGACAGGTAGGCAACTGTAATTAGTGATTACCATTTCTAATGAGCCCAGGTCCAGTCATTTTATAAGTCCTAGCAGAGAAAAACTAATCTGTAATAAGGGAACTTCAAGGTCAAGAGCTTAATTGCTTAGATGTTCCATTAGTTAACAACTCACGATGTTGTCTGCCTTTTCTGACATTCTTTTGCAGACTTATGGCATTCTCAGTTCCCTGTCACAAAAGCAAATTTAATTAGTGTCTATCCTTTCTCAGAGGTGGATAAAAGCAACAGAGGTGGCTTAAAAAAAAAAAAAAAAAAGATTCCTGAACCTAACCACCTCTAGTGATTTGACATGAAAGGAAATTGGTCATTAAAAGCCAATTTCTCAGGGCAAAAGGCCTCTGCTGAAACAGCTTCCTTTTCTGGGTCACCTCAATTAAAAGTTAATTCCTCTGCAATATACCTAGTAGGCGATAATCCACTCCAGTTTGTAAATTGACATAAATCTGAACCGATAGTCCTACTTCCTGTGTTCAGAAAAAGGTCAGGGGCACAATTACAATGGCAGCCAACTTTGTCTAATCTTTCTATCTTTGGCAGGAAGTTTGAAATAAATGTTAATTGGGAAAATATAATGCCTAAAATGTAGTCTTGCAAGAAGACTACATGTAGTCTAAAGAAAGTCTTTTTGAAATTGGTTGCCTCTACCCAGTCAGTTCTCAGTCTTGTATGAGGATGAATATTAGCAATTCAAAGTAGAAGTCAGTGTGCTGAACATCCATTCTAGTCTCTAGCCCAGTTTTGACAAATCAAAAACACACATCAGTTCTCAGATATCACATATTTTGGTCCAAGTTCCCATTATATCTTAAAAGGTGGTGGGTGGGGGTTGATGTCAGCAAGATAGTAGACTTAGAAGTTTTCGGCCTTCATTCACCCTTAGACATATCAAACAAACCATTAGAAATGGAGTAAAATAACTTCACAGGAGCTCTGAAAATCAGTTAAAAACCTACAGAAACCAAGAAAGCATTCAATCAAGAAAAAGCCGCATTCAGAATGTTAGGAAGTTTCACCGTATTTTATTTGTCTTTGTCCCACCTCCTCCTTGGCAAGGCAGAGCAGAGTTTGGAGGAAGCAGTGGCTTGTTCCCGTTACCTTCTACAGAACAGAGGGAGCAGAGCACAGTGAATTTGCAACATTCTCATCTGTCTGCAGGCTGCCTGAGGAATTATTTTCAGAGTCACCTAATCTTGAGTTCAGACGCTTAAAAGCAGTTGAGATCCCAACCTAATGCAAGGTGTGGGAAGGATCAGGCACAGCTTGTGAAAATGTCAAGGAGACCACCAATCCACTGATGCCTGTGGTAAGAGGTTTCTGATTGAGAAATTACATAGAACAGCTAAGGCACCAAGAAGAGGCAGGAGCTAGACTCTAAGGGAAATCAAGACACTTAAAAGTAACTGTGTATATGGTAGAATTGGAAAAAAGCCCACATACACACACAAGCCAAGGGAAGAGACACACGATGAAAAAGCCTAAAAAGACCTTAAGAATTTATGCTGAAATGATTAGTGAAGGTCCTTCCTGCACAGAGCCCATCTGCAAAGACTGAGAAAGGTGGCTTTTTGGTCAAATGTCCAATTAAAAGAAAGTCATAAGGCTTACAGCAAAAGAGGAAAACATGGTCCATTGGAGGAAATAAATCTAAAAAAAAACATTTCTGAAGAAACACAAGCATTAGACTTACTTGAAAAAGAGTTTAAAACAAGTACCTTAAATGCCCATAGGGCCAAAGGAAAACATACACAAAGAACTAAAGGAAATCAGGACAATATTACATGAACAAAACGAGAATATCAACAGAAACAGAAATTATAAAGAACTAAACAGAAATCAAGGAATTGAAAAATTCAGTAGAGGAGTTCAATAATAAATATGAGCAGGCAGTGGAAAGAATCAATGAACTCAAAGATGGTTAATTTAAAATTACTGAGGCTAAGGAGTAAAAAGAAAAAATCATAAAGAAAAATGAAAAATCCTAAGGGATTTATGGGACTCCAACAAGCAAACCAATATACACATTATAGGGGAGAAGGGAGAAGAAAGAATGAAAGAGACAGAGAATCTATTTGAAAATATAATGGCCAAAAACTGCAAATTTAAAATATATATGTATATACACATAAAAGAATCTCAACAAACTTCACAGAGTATAAACCTAAAGGCAGCCACACTATACATTATATTAAAACTGTTGAATGTCAAAAGACAAATAGAACCTTGAAAACAGCAAGAGAACGATCACATACAAGGAATCCTCAATTACATTATCAGTGGATTTCTCAAGGACAAGTGGAATGATATATTCCAAGAGCTGAAAGAAAAACCATGATGAGATATCACGTCACACCCATTAGAATGGCTACTATAAAAGAAACAAAATAACAAACGTTGGCAAGAATGCGGAGAAATTGGAATCTTTGTACACTGTTCATGGGAATGTGCAATGATGAAGCTGCTATGAAAAATAGTTTGGGGGTTCCAGAAAGAGCTAAAAATATAATTACCTTATGATCTACAAATTCCATTTCAAGGTATATACCCAAAGGAATTGAAAGCAGAGACTCAAACAGATAATTGTACACCCATGTTCATTGTAGCATTATTCACAATAGCCAAATGTGGAAACAACCCAGTGTCTATCAACAGATGAATGGATAAACAAAATGTGGCATACACATAGAGTGGAATATTTTTTTTTATTTTTTTATTTTATTTTTTATTTTTTTTATTTTTTTTATTTTTTTTATTTTTTTTAAATTTTTTTTTAATTTTTTATTTATTTATTTGACAGAGATAGAGACAGCCAGCGAGAGAGGGGACACAAGCAGGGGGAGTGGGAGAGGAAGAAGCAGGCTCATAGAGGAGGAGCCTGATGTGGGGCTTGATCCCATAACGCTGGGATCACGCCCTGAGCCGAAGGCAGATGCTTAACCGCTGTGCCACCCAGGCGCCCCCACATAGAGTGGAATATTATTCAGCCATAAAAATAGAGCTCTGGTATATTCTATAACATGGATAAACTTTGAAAACATTATGTTAAGTAAAATAAGCCAGATGCAAAGGAATAAATACTGTATAATTGCTCTTATAAGAGGTGTCAAGAATAGGCAAATTCATAGAGACAGGAAATTACCAGAAATGAGGGGAAGGAGAAATGGAAATTAGTGCTTAACGATTACAGAGTTTCTGCTTGGGGCAATGAAAAAGTTTTGAAAATAGATAGTAGTGATGTTTTCACAACATTGTAAATATGAATATAATTCTGTTTAAACTAGTTACACATGCCCTAAGGGCCATGTCCTAGAAGAATGTCAACAGCAAACCCACTATAACAGGGCCTAAAACCAAGCCCTAACACCATTTGCAAAGGTAGAGAGTTTAAAGTTTGAGTCAGCATATTAGAGAGTCTTGGGAAACACATTTTTTCTTTTCATAGATCTTCCCTAATAAAGCAAAATGCTAAGCCTATCCAAGTTCAAGGTTAATCAAGCAATGATTTATCCATCCAATAGAACAAACTTCAGTTCTTTTAGAGGATAATAACGCATTCTGAAGTTCTACAGCATACCATCCACATTGTCTACTATACAACAAAAAATTCTAATTGTCCAAAAAAGTGGAAAGGGTAAGTGTGAGTCATAATCAAGAAAAAAGCAGCCAAAGAATCAAAGGCAAAAATGGACCAGATATTGAACTTAGCAGACAAAACTTGAAAGCACCTATTATAAGTATGTTTTAAAAATTAAAAGAAAATATGTTCAAAGAAATGAAGAAAACATGGTCTTAGGAGTCAACAAATAAAGAATCTCAGCAAAGAAATGGAAATTATGAAGAAGACCCAAATGGAAATTCTAGAACAGAGAAATGAAAATAAATAAAAATTCAAAATTTACTAGATGGGCTCAACAGCAGATTGGAGATGGCAGAAGAGTCAATGAACTTGAAGACACACATAGAAATTATGCCACCTGAAGGATGTCGAAGACTGAAGGAAAGGAAGAGCATCATAGGACCCGTGGAACAGTATCTATAATAGAGACAAAGATGCATTGCCCAGATACCCTTTCAGAGAAGGTCTTTCAACCCAACTGTAGGGAATGTAGCTGGCATGCAGTCTCCAGCTAGTATCTACGTCAGAGCCTGACTTATCTATGAAAAGCTATCTTGTCCAACATCATTTTGGGTACATCTGGTATACCTAAATATATGGTGACTGAGCAACATCTGGCGTCTGGGCAATGCAGAGGTATGAGGGCTTGGTCATTTAAGCCTACCATGAGCAATATTAACTCTGGAGCATCCTACACTGTGGGCCACATTTTCTTGGCCTGCATCCCAGTTCTTCTTCTCTCCAGATGAGTTCCTTCTCCCTTCCTTTCACATGAATCAGCCCCACAAAAGATTTTACATGTCAACGTCTACTTTCAGAGAATTCAGCCTGGGACCATTTATACCAACAGTGTTCTGGAAAGCAGTTGATAAGATGAGATTTTTGAGGTAAGTCACTCATTGCTCAGATGGCAATAAGGTTCCTAAACTGATGTGCAGTGGAGGACAAATAACTAGACACAAGGAGATGTTAAATGCTGAATTTACCGCAGTCATAAACTGGGATGATCTGCTATTGGGAGATAATGCATGAGAGGATTCAGTGCATGCATCAGGCTTTTGAGGACCCTCAGATTCATGGAAAAAATAGATTAAAATATCGAGATCAGATGGATATTGTCAAGTGACATTGGTGCTCTATAAAAATATGACCAAAAACTGAGGGATCATAACAGGCAATGAAGGCCTATTACAAAACAGCTTTTATCTCCTGTAGCAGCAGGGCAGAGACCATAGAGGATCAAGGCCAGGAATTAGGAGTTCAAATGGCTGAAACGCAAAGAAGTTTAAAATCCCAACTAAATAACCCCTTGTAAACCAAAGTGAAACACATGGGATGGTTACATCTGGTGGACACTCCTAAAGATGTATGAATTCTCCAGTGTTCTCTAGTAAGAGTTAGCCCTGTATCTCACGGTGAATATAATGCAAAGACCTCTCCCTTCAACAGGTTTTCCACTCAGAATCTACCTTTACCTCACATACGGGCCGTTAAGCTTATAGGGTAAAGTCACAGGAAAGCTTAGCTGTGAATGTACTGAGACTGATAAGGAATAAAAGGACTATATTTTATTATCTATTTATTTATTTATTCATTTATTCATTTATTTATTTTAGAGAGAGGAAGAGAGCATGTGCAGGAGGGGGAGAGGGAGCGAGAATCTCAAGCAGATGCCACGCTGAGCACGGAGCCCAACTCTGGGCTTGATCTCACAACCCTGAGATCATGACCTGAGCCAAAACCAAGAGTTGGATGCTTAACTGATGGAGCCATCCAGAGGCCCAAGGACTATATTTAAAGGAGCTGAAGAGTTAGCTGGTTGGTATTGGCAAGAGCTAGAGGGAGTATGTATGGGACTGGACTCTGAGGGTGCCGAATGTGACTATGAGAACTAGAATGGGAAACAGGAGAGGATGGACCTGGCAGGGTTCTCCTGAGATACTGTATTTTACAACCTGGCAAGGACCAGAGGAGATGAGGCAAACTTGCAGGAAGGATGACCCTTAGAAACGTGAAAGTAGGAATGGTCCCCACTAAGACAGTCAAAATGCCAGAATCGCCACAGAAGATGGTAGAAAAGGGATTAAGAGGCTCAAGATAGTGGGTATGCTTAAATATGAGACCTGAAACAATAAAAATCTTAGAAGAGAGCTCAGGCAGTGATTTCTCTGAGATTAGCCATAGCAACTTCTTACTCGTTGCCTCCTGAGGCAAGGGAAACAAAAGCAAAAATAAACTATTGGGACTACATCAAAATAAGAAGCTTCTGCACAGTGAAGGAAACAGTCAACAAAGCTAAAAGACACCCTACAGAATGGGAGAAGATTTTTGCAAATGACATATCTGATTAAGGGCTAGTATCCAAAATATATAAAGAACTTATCAAACTCAACACCAAAAAACCCCCCAAATAATCCAATTAAGAAATGGGCAGAAAACATGAATAGACATTTTTCCAAAGAAGATATGCAGATGGCTGACACATGAAAAGATGCTCATCATCTCTCATCATCAGGGAAATACAAATCAAAACCATAATGCGATATCACTTCATGCTTGTCAGGATGGCCAAAATCAACAACAGAAGAAATAAGAGGTGTTGGTGAGGATGCTGAGAAAGGGGAAGCCTCTTGCACTATTGGTAGGAATGCAAACTGGTGCAGACACTGTGGAAAACAATATGGAAGTTCCTCAAAAAGTTAAAAGTAGAACTACCTAACAATCCAGCAATTGCACTACTGGGTATTTATCCAAAGAATACAAGAACACTAATTCAAAGACATAAATGCATCCTGATGTTTATAGCAGCTATTTACAATAGCTAAACTATGGAAGCAGCCCAAGTGAGCATCAACTGATGAATGGACAAAAAAGATATATATAGAGAGAACTGAATATTATTAAGCATAAAAAAAAGAAGGAAATCTTTCCATTTGCAATGACATGGATGGAGCTAAAGAATATAATGCTTAGTGAAATAAGTCACTCAGAAAAGACAAATACCATATGATTTCACTCATATGTGGAATTTAAGAAACAAAAGAAACAAGCAAAGGGGAAATAATTAGAGAGAGCAAGAGACAAACCAAGAAACAGACTCTTAATTATAGAGAACAAACTGATGGTTACAGAGGGGACTGGGTTGGGGGGGGGGGATGTGTGAATAGATGATGGGGATTAAGGAGTGCACTTGTGATGAGCACCGGGCAATGTGTAAAATTGTTGAATCACTGTATTGTACACCCAAAACTAATGTAACACTGTATGTTAACTAACTGGAATTAAAAACTTTAACAGAAAAAGAAAGTGGGTATGCTGAGTGGATACGTATGTACAGTGGGAAAAGTCCCCACATGATTAGGCTCCACCAGAAACATCAGGGGATTCACCTCATGAGAAGAGGAAGAGACACAGAGATGTGTGCACAGGGAAAAAAGGCAAGCGAGGGCACAGCAAGACAGCCGTCTGCAGGCACAGGCCTTAGGAGACATGAAACATGCCAACACCTTGATCTTGGACTTTCAGCATCCAGTACAGTGAGAAAGTAAATTTCTGTTATGTAAGCCCCTCCCCTCCCCATCTGTGGTATTTTGTTATAGCAGCCCTCACTGACTAATACGATACTCAACTCTGCCCCTAACGGTTCAGGTAGGAATTATCCTGACCTCGCTTCTGCAATTCCAGTTGTGAACAGGTGACCCACCCATGCCACGCAATCATAACGTCCCACCCCAGGCCTCAGAGATTGGTTCAGAGTGGAGCATTCAACCCGAGCCAAGCCAACCAGAGTGAGTCCCAGGGTGGGGGCCAGAACTCTGAGCAAAGGGGCACTCCTTCTTCCTCTGAGGTTGCTTAGCTGAAAGAAGGTAAGCCTCCAGCTTCTAGGATTCTTGCTGTCCACTGTGAAGAAAAGGACTTTCTGAGAGAGAAGCCAAGAGAAAGCAGAGCCAGGGGATGGAGAGAGACGGGTTCCAGACGTCAGTGTGTGAGCATCTGGCTTTGGCCTTGCCTGATACTATCTACCCTAGACTGGTGTTGTGTCAGCCAACACATCTCCCTTGGTTAAGATGCTCTGAGTTCAGTTTCTTTCACTCACAGCCAAAAAAAAAAAACAAAAAAACAAAAAAAACATCCAAACACAAGCAAAGCCTGAGCCTTATATTACTGTGTCAATGTTTGAATATGATTTGATGCTGTCTAGAAAAACAGCAATATGTTACTTAAATATTTGTGGCACTTACATGCCTTTAAGTCCAACATGTCTTTAATATTTATTGTAGATTTTTCTTTTTTAAATCCTTCATAAAGTACCAAGCATTTTTGCCTAAACCCACAGGCTACAACCATCCTATTCATGAAAACACACTGCATTTCAAAGGTGAGGTGCTCAGTTTCCCAGAATTCCTCTCCAATCACACATCCAAGTTCATCAAGTTCCAGCAGCACCTTCGTGCAGCTGCGTCCTCGGAGCAGTGTGTGCAAGGGTGTAGCCACTGGGTTTTCTGAAAGGAAACGTCAAAGAGGAGCTAAGACTGCAGACTGAAACCATCATTTCTCTCCTGCTGGTGACATAACCAGCCAGGTGTTACTTCTTAGTAACACGTTGGTGCTCTTTTTCTTATTTTCAGAAAGAACTTTCACTTGGGATTGACTTGAAATGGAGAAAGGATGTATTTTCAGTAAAATGCTGCAGGACGGCAATTCGATTTGTTTCTCCCCCTCCTTCCCCCGGTGGAATAAACACATTTCTTGAATGAAGTAAGTCTTGGTGGACACCTTTTACTGTCAACTCGATGGCATTCGGCGAGTATATCTGGAGGCTCCTCTGAATAGAGAGCAAACATTCCTTGGGCAATTGATTCCCCAGCCCTTCCCTGAAGGGGCCATTGAAGAAGGAGGGCTTCATCTAGAAGAGAGCCTACAGAAGTATAGACTTTCTCAAACAGGGAATTTGTGTTATTAAAATTTTTATTTGTGCCAAAATATATCAATCTTAAATACATAAAGGATGCTGACATGACCAGAAATTGTATTACCAATTGAAGAATGAATCCCATAGGACCTAGGTCTATACTATTATATTTCAATTGTGCTATATAATCCAAAACCAAATTCCAAACCCAACCAAGTTATAAGCCATGCCATTAAGCAAAAGAAAGACTGGGATAAAAGAATGGGGTATATTTAATTCATTTATATCCAAAAATCAATTAAAATGACTTTATTTTTACTTCTAATATCCATCTCAAACTTAACTTGTCAAAAATTGAACTCTTGATTTCCTCGGGCGCAAAAAGAACCCCCAAACCAAAAACCAAATAACATCCTTCTTCCTTCCTTCTTTCCTTTGATTTCCTACTTCCTTCCTTCCTGCATGTTTTTTTCTTTCCTTATAATTAATCAGTAGATATTTATTATAGAAAACATAAACACGTATTTCAGACATTGACTTTGGGGGTTTGTGTGCTTTGAAATTTCTTGATATCATGTTAGATCACTTTCCCATCTAATGTGCCATTTCACACCATCACCAGCCACACTTCAGAAGGCCTCTGTCTGCGCTCAAGGCAGCATGGACACTCCTCTGTTCTACCTTTATTATCTCAATGAACAAAAATTGCACTAACACTGCTTTTTTAGATTTTTGTGTCCTTTGTTACCAGTGGGTACAATCTTTCTTGCTAAGAGGGACATTACACAACCTGCCCTCTCCTGTCGGAATCCTATTTTATGATTCATAGGATGTGGGAACTGGAAAGAGGTCCACCCTCTCATTTTACAGATGAGAAGATTGAGGCCAGCAAGGCAAAGCGTCTTTCTCTAAACCAGTCTCCTAATTTGCAGCAAGACTGAAACTAGAAAGAGGAACGACCTGACTTCAAGATCAGCTTTCTGTACATTACCCCAATTTGAAAGGGGTTATTATTTTAAAGTTATTGTGATGGAAGAAGAGTTTAGAACATATTTGCAGCGCTGGTCAGGGTCCTTACATAGAGCAGCTCCTTGAGATGCTGAGCAAATGTGGATGGGTCCTTCCAGTAGCAGCACTGGAAACCCAAGGGCAGAGAGTTTCAGGAGTCTGCTCAGAGTTCTGGGTGTGGCCTTTTCAGACACACTTGATGATATAAGATTTTCCTCTCCTATAAACACACAGAAGAAAGTTGCCCAGCTCTGCCACTTGGCCGTGAGCCCTCAGACTGCGTGATGAACAGCACGCAAGCAACTCCAGCAATGTTATTGCCATTTTGAAGGCCAGCTTCTGGGCTTTGTAATCCCCTCCCTGCACCCCCCACCCCCACCCCACTGTTAACCATTTCTGCAATTCTTCCAGACAGAGGAAGGAATTCTCCACCCAAAGATATCCACCTGGCTGACTTGGCATCCACTTTTTTTTTAACACATTCTCTCACCAATTCTTGCTGGTCTTGAGCAAGGAATGATTTACCATGGCCGCCTCTACTGCAGACAAAACAGACACAGCCTCTGTCTGAAAGAGATTAGGATCTAAATAAACCTGACTGAAGAGGCCCGCGTTTCCTCAGGGAGAGGATCTCTAAGAGAGGGATATTACACAGGGGATTCTGGAGTGAGATCACACCAGGGTGCTCTGCAGGACGGGACCTGGGCTTATGGCTCCAGGTAGAGAGATCTGGACAGAATGAAGCTCTGTCTTCCCAGAGGTTCAGATTTCTCAAGATTTGCTGATAATCTTTACCATTTGGTGTTCTGGAAACACCTAGAGGGAGAGAGAGTTTAAACCATTTCAAAGCCACTTGTCCAGGTCAGACAGTCAATTCGCAGTCTGTGACACCACTTTTCTGCAGGAGGCAAGAGATCCCAAGAGTCTCATTTTCTTGGCTGTCTGAGAGATCGGGACTTCGCAGAGCCTTGCCTGCTTCCCCAGGCTGTCCCACACAGTCATTTCAGCTGTGGCCCCAGCCCTTGCAGGTTGAATGGATTACCCACCTTCCCCAAGGTCTCTGGACCAAACCCACCTGCATCTCATCAGTCAAAGAAGCCTGAGTTTCCCACATCCTCCCTTATCCCTTGGCCTCTACATCTTCCTGAACCTAACCCATCTTTCCAACCTCTCCTACTTTGGGCCCTTGAATGGTGTCCTCTGGGTGCTCTGGCATCCACAAATTCCTACGGATCTTTGATGTCTCTGAAAATTTCCTTCACCTTCTTGCCCCTCTGACCATACTGATTCCTTTTCACCCTCTTCAGTGGATGTAGTTCCGTGGCTTTGGGTCCTTCAACGAAAACTGTTCAACACAGCTGTTGATGTCAAGGGCTGGAGGTGGGGAGAGTTTCCTCCATGTTCTCCACTGCTGTTTCCAAATCACCTGACTTCTCCTTACTTCAACCCCCCCCCCATTTCCTGGGAAGTCCATATTCTCCAGTAAACCTGCCAGCTTGCCCCTCAGTAAACCTTCTCTGGTCATCGTCTACCACATCCTTCATTCTCTGACGGTGGGCACAGCACCTGCGTCTCTGCCTTAGTCTCACTCTTACTTCTCCATTTCATTGGCCTCGACATCTGTGAATGATCCCCCAACCATTTGCCCCTTTGCCTTCTGAACGCCTCACCTCCAGAGATCTTATTCTCTACCCCCCATTAGCAATCTCACAGTCCTCTTTTCACCTCATCCTCTCTCAGAATCACATTATCTTGAAATCCTCAGTCTCAAGCTTCTTCCTCAACAATAACCGTTTCCTATTATTCCAGCTCATTAGTTAATGCTATCATTTCGTTCTTTTAAACAAAATATAAAACCCACTGACCATTCAACATTTTCCCTGTTCATATTCACCTGCATGTCTCCCCCCACCTCCTTTTACCCAATTTAAACTCCGTGGTCCATTATTATAATCTTTTTCTGCCAAACAGTCTTAACTCTCCTTACCCCTCTCTTCCCATTCATGCTCACCTGGCAAAAAACCTAAACTCTGCTGATTCCTCCCCTGAAACTGAGTAGCTGAATATTAACTAAAGAAACCTTCAAAACTATATTGTCCGGCCTCACTTTAAATTTATTACCACAAATCTCAAGAAGTCATTTACCATGACTCATCCTTCCTCCTGCATCTGTCTCGATGCTTATTTTCTCGCTTTCTAAAATGGGTATTTCTCATTTTCTTCTTCCTCTTTAAACACCCTCTGCCATGTATCCTACCCATGCCTCTCAGCTGATTTCCATCCCCCATATCGTACAGGGAAACTGTAAAACAACAGATGGAAACTTCCTCCTCTCTCCTTCCAAATGTACTAATCTTGCACGATGCACACTTAACTTGTGCTCTTTCATGTTACAATGGACGGAATACTCCACTTCTATCCCAGGCCAATCCCTCAACGCATGCCATGGATCCTGTCATCTCTCACCTTCCCAAGCACTTCACTTCTGCCCCATCAATTTTTGCCTTTGCTCCTGAATAAGTCTCATCACTGTACAATCAAACCCTAGTATATCCAATCTAAAAACCAGATTCCTTCTTTCTTTACATGCCTTTCCAACTACCTCCATTTCTACTTACCACTTATCTGCTCCCTTTTAAATAAAACGTCTTGAAAGAAGTGTCTATTGTTACTGTTTCTAATCCTTCATTCCCTTCTCTCCTCAATCCACCGCAATAGCGCTATCATTTCCCTATATCAGTGACATTGCTCTTGTCGAGATCATCAATAATCTCTGCTCCAAACCCAATGGGTGGTTTTCCGTCCTCATATCTTAACATTGTAACATTAACATCTTAACATCATGACTTAACGTCTTAGCAATATTCATCACAGTTGACTCACTTCTTTGCTCATGAATGTTTTCTTTTAATTTCATAACATAACACTCCCTCAATTTCCTGGTTTCCCTTCCACCAAAACAGTGTCTTCCCTTTCAGTCTTCTTTGATAAGCTCTCCTCCTCTGAAAGACCTAGAGATGTTGCCTTGGCCTAGGTCTTGGTTCTGAAAACTTCCCTTGTCAACCTACCTTGTCCATATAGGTAATAAAATCTCCTTTCATAGTTCAAATGCCATCTATATGTCAGGGAGTCCCAAGGTGAGCATTAGATACATTTAAAATAGTCTATACACAATGGTAAATTAATGCAGAAGTAACAAATTTGTGTAGGCCATGAAGCGATCTTGTCTCTTACTTCTCAGGAATGCCAAATGGAATAATATAATAAGAATAATTAACAATCTAGTGCATATATTTTCTACCAACTCAGGATTATTAATCAAGGACATTTTTAATACTCTATGTGATAATATATATGCAATTGTGTACATACGTGTGTTTGCATGTGTGTGAGTGTGTATGTTTATTTCCTCATAAAATGTTCCTAGCTTTCAACAGATTCTCTTTAGAAGTTGGGGTAAGTTTGTTTTCTGAAGCAATTAGTTTAAGAACTATTTTTTTGATCAGAGCTGATGCCATTGTAAGTTTATTTTTGTGGCCACTGTTTATACCAAGTAAAAATTTCCTGAGTCAATTCACCAGATCTAAAGTTTACTATGTGTGGTTTAGTGCCTATATTTCATTTTTATGTGCCTATATCTACTAATTACCATTAATTATATAAACTGGATAAAAAACAAAGTCATGTTATTGCTTAGCTGATATCATTCCAACAAATTGAAAACCATTGGTTCTGCATGTTGCTCTTATATCCAGACACCTTAAAATTTTTTATTTGTTCTTATATATTTTCAAAAATGGGCAGTTATTTTGTTGTTAAGAAATATTTCTTGCTGATACTTTTGCCCAAACTAATTTTAACACTTCAGATAAATGTATAAAACACTTGCAAAAAAATTTCCTAACTAAAATCTGAAAAATGGAAATTAAGAATGACATCATTTTTGCTCATAATTAGAATTTATTTTTTAATTTGATAATAGCTCATGTTGGCAACATTGCAAACAATTAGTCTTAAATAGTTCTCGCGGGAATGTAAATTGATCTAACCTTGCATGAAAGCAATATAACAGAGTGAGTCAATATTTAAATGCATAACCCCTTTGATCCAGCAATCATACATAAAGGTATCTGTTATATCGAATTTCCAGCAGATGTACATGAAATGATATATATGTTTTCATGGATGACATGACACCTGACAGAAACTTGAAGGACAGTGAATAAATTTTGCAGGCTAAGAAGACCTAAATAAATAAATAGGTTTCATTTCGCTTTGTTTTTCATTTGGATGAATTAGCATGTTTAAGAGTTTGGAAAATCTAGGGGCGCCTGGGTGGCATAGTGGTTAAGCATCTGCATTTGGCTCAGGGCATGATCCCAGCGTTATGGGATCGAGCCCCACATCAGGCTCCTCCGCTATGAGCCTGCTTCTTCCTCTCCCACTCCCCCTGCTTGTGTTCCCTCTTTCACTGGCTGTCTCTATCTCTGTTGAATAAATAAATAAAATCTTTAACAAAAAAAAAAAAGAGTTTGGAAAATCTAAAAAGAACTCAAAAGCTAAAGAAACATGATAAATTTGGTTAAAGAAATCATAAAGCAAATCTATAACTTATTACTGGTCATAAATTTTACACACATACACACACACACACAAAACACACACACACAGCATTCCATTGGTTGAAACAGCCACAAACTGACCAGATTCAAAGGAATAAGATAAAGCTCTATTTCTCGATTGGGTGGAATGTCAAAGAATTTGGGGTCATACTTTAAAATCACCATAGTATTTGTCCTCATTTTTCTAGTGGAAGAGACAGACAATAAACAAATAAATACATGATATATCCATAGCAGCTCATTTAATCCTCCCACCAGCCCTGTACTTCTCATTTTACAGTTGTAGAAACAATTCAGAGAGATTAGTTAACTGGTAAAATGTCACAAGGCATGTAAATAAAAGTTAGCATCATTCTATTCTTGAAAGGGAGTATGTATGTCGGGACATGGTTCAATTCAACTTAGACAAAAAGGGGCACTGGTTGGCTCATACCATGGGGAAGGACGAGCCCGAGTCACAGATGGCAGGAATGAGGGACTGTGGGTCACCCCTGCAGTCAGTTTCTGCTTCATACTGACTGTCAGCTTTATTATCTCCTGCAGTAGACTAGCTTCTAAAAAAGGCTGCTAGCAGCTCCCAGATACACACTTTTGTTTTGCCACAGCGAGTAAGGGCTACTCTTTACATCACAACTGGAAAATCCTAAAAGAAAGACTGACCGGTCAGGCTGGTGTCAATGCCCTCCTTTGTCTTCAGCAGAGGAGGGGTCGTTTGTCAGACAGGATATATCACTGGTCAAAGTGTGAGCAGTTCCTCTAAAATAGCTGCGTTGCCCTCTAAAAAGGAAGGGATGCTGGACAGTTCAACAATAAGTGCCCAACTTCAACAAAGCTAGGAGAGGTGTTTTACTCATATGGCCCTTCCATCCAACCTACAGCAGGAACACTGTCAGCTGTTTGCACAAATTTTTCTTCTCAATACTTTGGGACTTTGTATTTTAAGGCTTTTCCTTTACTGCTTCTGCTAGAGTCATGACAGAGAACTTTCAAAAGCTAGCTTTTTGCTACATATGGGTCTTTTTATTGAAAACAAAATATTTGCATAGAGCATAGAATGTAATAATAGTGTGGCGGTGTTGGGACTTCTTTTGTGGATGACAGAGTTTGGCAGTAGTTAGCAACTGCTATGGCATTAATTACATATTTTCTTTCTGCTCTGGTGTTTATTGGAATGTGGAAAGTGTTTAGAACCTTGTACAATCACTGTTCATTTCTGCTACAATATGCCTTTAATATCTTGAAGATTGAATCTGGTCTCTTGCTCACTTGTACCAGACCCACGCAAATTTCATTCTAAGGTACCACGAGGCTGGCAGGGTTTTCAAGGTCACAGCAACTGGGAGCCCACTCTCCCCAATGCGGTGTCCTCCTTTTGCTTTCCAAAAGTAAAATAAGTCTTACTGGCCTGATCATAAATAAGATCTCCGTGCTACAAAGTTCCCCGGGGCATACACCTTCCAAGAAATGTACCTCCTTTACAGTAAAGCCTTGAAGAATTATCTTTCTTTCAAGGACATATATTGACTCCCTGGAAAATAATTCAGAATTATGCATTGAAAGTGGTAGTTGCCTAAAATTTAAATAAGAGTTAAATCACAAAGAACTGGATTCTGTACATGGTACCATAGAATGATTATTATTGCAAAATAAGGATTTTTAAGGAGTGACATGATCTTTATGGACAATTAGAAATTGACTAAATGGTGTTAGTTTTGTTCAACATACACATTGTCAATACACAACCCTTAAATAACCAAATAATTGGTTTGCCAGAGGATCCTAATTTCAATATTCTGGATAAGTAAAAGTTTTCTATACTTTTATTTAAATACAATTAATACCATTCTTTTCACATGAATACTACACTGTCAGTTAAAGAAATCCTACTATACTTTTTAGAAAGTCTTAGGAAATTAAACAAAAATTAAGTTCCTCAAAAATAAATTAATTACTTAATCAATTTTTTAAAATGCTACTACATAACAAGTAAATGTCTTACCAGGGACCAAAATAGTGGAAACATTTATATAGAGTACAGAGTACAATGTCTACTCTACAGGCTTTTTATTGGCCAACTTTGACTGAGGTACACATTTGATACTACAGACCTGCAATAGTAAATTTCACAGACACTAACCAGACACTTAAGAATACCTGTTTAGTGTGAAGCAAGGCAGCATTATATGCCATGGGCCATCATTAATTCCATCCCATTCATTCATTATGCCTTTTTTAAAGATTTTTTTTATTTGATGGAGAGAGAGAAATAGTGAGAGAGAGAGCATGAGCAGGGGTGAGAGGGAGAAGCAGGTTCCCCACTGAGCAGGGAGCCCAATGTGGGGCTTGATCCTGGGACCCTGGGATCATGACCTGAGCCAGAGGGAGACGCTTAACCAACTGAGCCACCCAGGAACCCCTTCATTATGTCTTGAGTAACTACTGTGTGTACTTAATTCATTTCTTTTTTGTTCTCTTGGATCTTCCACCCCTTTAATCCTTTCTTTCTCGTGCCAGTTTTTCTCTAAAAAGCACCTTATTCTCTTAGCCAAAAGATTGTGTCAGTGTTAGACCCATAGCCAGAGCTCTGCTCTCAGTCACCGCTATCCTATACCAAAACCAAGGAAAAGATTTAATTAAGGAGGTAGAATCAATCAGATAAAAACTCCTGAGTGCTTATTCTAAGGTATTTATAACCTTGTAGGATCACCACTAAAACATGTGCTTGGCAAAATAAATAAAGAACATCGGGCAAAACTGTTCCAATTATCCATTTTACACTCGCTTTGGAGGTTTGGTCTTTGTGGTTATGAAGCCTTCTTCTCTTGTGTCATGAGAGCCCTGTCCCTAACTAACAGCCAACTCTGTCTTTCTTTCTCTCATTTTTTATTTATTTTATTTTTATTTATTTATTTATTGGACACCTGTTTAATCTCCTAGCCAGGGTCAGTAATCCCCACTGGCTTCAGTTCTCCAGCGACCTCCCCTGGGCAAATGACTCCACTTCAGATGGTATTGAATGATCTGTCTCTTCCAATGTTCAGTGTTTTGCCAGTCCTACCTCTGATTACTTTCCCTGCCAACGCGCCCATTTGTTCCTGCTCAGAATCCAAGTAGTGACACAATCCTAATTATTTTCAGATGATCTTTAATGATGTCATTTTATTTGAGTACATGGCAAAGAATAAAAGCGAACCATCATATACCCATGCTTGAAATAAGTACCTAATGTGAATAAACTCCCAAATCCCTTTAACTAAAAATTATATGTTATTTACTGCTGTTTTCAATAGTACAAACTTCCCATTTTGCCCTTCACCCAAAGGAGACATTTTCAAAATAGTAGACCTATGTTTGAGTGAGCCAAAAATTCTCTGGAAATGAAGCATTCCACCATATGTCATATATTAGGTATTTCAGGTAACTTGCTTCATAAGGACATTAGTGTCTTGTGGAATTCAGTCATTTCCCATTCATGATGAGTTTCCTTTCAAAGAAGTGATTTGCCATGGAATTATGGTTAGTTGAATTAACACAACTATAGCCCTTTATTCAAATCTAATCCAAAACAATAATTTGAAGTAGAAATCCTTAGCAGTTTCGTTTCATCAGACTTATACCACTTGCTATAAAAGTTTAAAAGTCTCTTAACTATCATTGTTATTCAACATTGTCTGTGTTTCCTGCCAGTGCACTAAAGCAAAGGAGGAAAAAAAGTATTATTCTTGGAAAGTAATTATTATTTGCAAGTAATGTGATTTACCCATCCAGAAAACCCAGAAAAATAATGAAAACTACTGGAGCCCCTAAGATCTATTAAGAATTATGTGTCTAATATAAGATAAAAATAACAAATTAATAGCTCTCTTTTATATTTACAATAATTTGATTATATGAAGAAGGCAAATCCATTTATATTAACAACAGTTCATATAAAATGTGTAGAATTAACTTTATGAGAAATGTGCAAGCTTGGTATAAAGAAAAAAATTTAAACTTTATGGAAGGTCATAAAAGAAAAATTGAAAAGATAGGAAAACAGATAGTGTTCCAACCTGAATAATCTTAATAATCTAAACCTTCCAACTCATCTAAAATGTATTCTATGTATTTAATATAATATCAGGCAAAGTTCCAAAGGGTTTGTTCCATTGGCAAAATGACCTTAAAGTTCATCAGGAAGATTTAATGCTCAGATTCAATGGTAACTATAAGTAAATTCGTTTGGGAACATGAGGACAGGATTATTAGATTTTAATTGCTCCACCTAGCCCTTTATGTGATAATTATATAAGGAAAAATGTAAATATCACAATGGGGCATTAGGGAGTATAGGGAGAACAGATGTTTCAACCTGACTTCACTTTTGTTTCTTCTCAACTTCCGTCTCTTCTGTTCCTCTAAGTAATCAGAGAATCAGTTTTCAATGATGTCTTCTAGTTTTCGTACTCACACTGTGGATTGCCAAGCCAGCCTCTTCATAAGTCTCTGTCTTCCTTCCCCCAAGGCTCCAGAATATTCCAGACACTGCTTTTGTAACCTTGCACAAGAACACCAGAATTTGCAAAGACCTACAGTCGACTAGCAAATCAAATTTAAATGACTGCATACATAGTTTGAGGTATTTCAACCATGAAGTTAGGAAGACTCCCCACTAATAGTGTAATCTTGGGTGTATTTCTAAAACCTCACTAACCCTCATTTCCTCCTCCGTAGTGAGCATTATATTACTTCATAGGGTCTTTGTGACAATTAAATATGCCTGGATTATCGATGAAGATATCAGTTTAGGGTTTTGTGCTGAGACATAGAGCACTAAGAGGAATGAATAAAAGAGAGTCTTCTCTCATTCCAAGAAGTTAGACAGTTGTGTTTTGAGTTCTGACTTTCTTGCCTCAAGATTTTGAATCCTAGAGATGAAAATAGAAATTTCCAAGCACCTCTAACATCCCAGGGCCCTGGATGCTCTCAGCCTCTCAGTGGGTATAAGTACACTGGCATAGAAATGAGAGGTTTTGAGAGTCCTTCTGTAAACTCGGAAGGTGGTTAACTGGAATATTTCAGGTTCATGAATAGTGGAACCAGTGTCTGGTTTCGCCAAGTGTCTTGAGGAAGCTTTAGAATCTTAAATAGGAAAAACTGTTAGGTGCTCTTCCCTTCACAAAGACCCATATGCTCACACTTGACAGAGCCACTTGCCTTCAAAGAATCCTACACCTTAGAAACTAAGCAAGTGAAGGGAACTCAAGTGAACTCAAGGCCCATCGCCTTATCACTGAATGTTCTGACCTTGGACTCAGGTATGGTCTGAAGGAGAGGAACAGCACCCAGTAAATACAACCAAGAGAGAATTTCCCATCAGTGGAGTGAGAAGGAATGGGGAACTAATTTGGGTGTTCTGGTACCAATTTCAATAAATTCTCAGACACCATCTTTGTGTGTCCAGGAGTTCAACTCAGTTCTAACACTCTCTTCCCCATATAGCATCAGATTCATAGGTTCAGTGCCAACCATCCCCCACTTCAGACTCTAATGCCAAGCCCAGATGGTTACCTCTGTTTCTGACCAAGCAGCTACAAACTGGAGGTTCCAACAACCCCCTTCTTGGACTTCAGACACCAGTCACAAGTCCAAGTTTGTTACCTATACTTCTTCTTTTTTTTAAATATTTTATTTATTTGTTTGATGGAGAGAGAGACAGCCAGTGAGAGAGGGAACACAAGCAGGGGGAGTGGGAGAAGAAGAAGCAGACTCCCAGTGGAGGAGCCTGATGTGGGGCTCGATCCCATAACACTGGGAACACGCCCTGAGCCAAAGGCAGACGCTTAACGACTGAGCCACCCAAGTGCCCCTGTTACCTATACTTCTGACCGACTGGCTATAAATCAAAGGTTCCCAAGACTCCCTCCTCAGGCTTGACTACTTTGCTAGAGCAGCTCACAGAACTCAGAGCAACATTTTACTTACTAGATTATCAGTTTATTATAAAAAGGATATAACTCAGGAACACTCAGATGGAAGAGATGCATGGGGCAAAGCATAGGGAAAGGATGGAGCTTCCTTGCTCTCCCCAGGCACCACTCTTCCTGCATCTCCAGATGTCAATGCACCTGGAAGTTCTCCAGCCTTGTCCTTTGAGTTTTTATGGAAGTTTCAGTATGTAGGCTTGATTGATTAAATCATTGGCCATTGGTGGGGCGCCTTGGTGGCTCAGTCAGTTAAGTATCTGACTCTTGATTTCGACTCAGGTCATGAGCTGAACCAGAGTCGGGCTCCTTCCTCAGTGGGGAGTCTGCTTGAGATTCTCTCTCTCCCTCTCCCTCAGTCCCTCCCCCCTCTCTAAAATAAGTAAATAAATCTTTTAAAAAAATCATTGGTCACTGGTGATTGATTCAACCTCTAGTACCTCTCCCCTCCCTGAAGGTCCGGAGAGTGGCACTGAGGTTCCAGCCCTCTAATTACATGGTTGGTTTCCCTTCCAAACAATCCCCATCCTTAGGTGAGGTCCAAAAATCACCTTATTAACAGAACAAAAGACACCTTTATCACTTTCATTACTTCGGAATTTTAAAGGTTTTAGGAACTCTGTGCCAGAAATGAAGGTACAGACTAAATTCACATTTCTTATTTTAAGTTGCAATTATCATAGAAACAAATTTAAATTGATTTGGAAAAAGTTTTTTTAATGTGGACTTTCTTATGTCAGAATGGTATGCAATAGTTTCATGTTACATGAAAAAGATCATGAAAATAAAGTGCTCAGCACAGTAAGAGGCATATATAAGTGCCTAGGACATGTCAGTAATTATTATCATATTTTATAATTTATGTTTCATTCACAGTATGTCTTCACGCGGTACCAAGCAAGCCCCAGTCTATTCCTCAGTATGGCACCTCTATTCCAGGTATGCTGCCACCCGTGCTTACTCACCACAGTGTCTTTGTCCTTGTGGGTTTCACAAACTTCACCTAGAGTGCTAAGCCTCCATCTCACTGAGGTTCTGCTGGTACCCATCCTTGACAGCCCCACTCAAAATAAACTTCCTCCAAGTAAGCATCCTTGAATAATGTTCGATATTTTCCTATCTCTAAAGTTTATTTATATTTAAGGTTATTTATTATCTAGGATTATCTATGTATTTCTATGATACATAACAGCAGTCAATGCTGACCGTGCCCCACCCATATCCCTTCGTTTCCCACCATCCCCTTACAAACTTTTGGCTTTATGTTCTAAGAGACTATGATTCTGCCTGAAGGCTTTCTCTGGTCAACAGAGCATGCTCACCAGCACATGTGTGGAGCAGGAGAAAATGAAAGAATACCCCACTCAACCAGTGATGCTGGAGGACAAACACTTCTGATTTCTCAGTGTTGTGTGGGATGACTCAGCCCATTTACAGTCTGAGGAGCCCAGCAGGAATTGTCTCAGTCTACCCCAGCAATAACCTGCTCATGAAGGCACTCTGTTTTGACAAGTTTCCTTTCCCTCCCTCACATCCCTCTCCTCTAGAAGTACCTCCTGAGATCATTTCCCCATGACCCACCTTCATCTAAATTCTCATCTACAGACCAGTCCACTAGGGACACTCTAGAAATAACAGCACTCACGTTTTCTTATATGCTGCTTTAGAAATAGTGACTTCCCTTCCTTGATGATTACTGTGCCTTCCAAATGAAAAATTAAGGAACTCAATTGAAGGATAAGATATTTATTTAAAAAATAGGGGCACCTGGGTGGCACAGCGGTTGAGCGTCTGCCTTCGGCTCAGGGCGTGATCCCAGCGTTATGGGATCGAGCGCCACATCAGGCTCTTCCGCTATGAGCCTGCTTCTTCCTCTCCCACTCCCCCTGCTTGTGTTCCCTCTCTCGCTGGCTGTCTCTATCTCTGTCGAATAAATAAATAAAATCTTTAAAAAATAAATAAATAAAATAAAATAAAAATAAAAAATAAATATTGCAGATACATGAACTTGCCAGATTCATGACCCATAGCTTTGATGAGCTTGAGATCATCAGCAAATTAAAGTTTTGAATTCTCCCCATATAAAATGTTAATGGGCAAGTTGTTGAGACTTTCTATCATTACCTAAGGCCCTCCAGTGGCAGGACATTTGTGTGTTGCATAATGTTGGGTTACAATTATTTGAAAGTATTATTGAAACATACCAAAACCAAAATTCACTCCTTTTATTAATTCATTCAAGAAATATTTATTTCTTACCTACCATGTTTACTATGTAAAAGGTACAGTCATTGAGTTTCAGCACTGAAAAAAAAAAAACCAATGATCCTTGTCTTTTTGTAGCTTATAATTGAAATAAGCAATTTAAAAATAAAATTAAAAATAAAGGGTGTAGTACATTAGAAGGTAATAAGTGCTATGAAAAAGAGAAGCTATAGTGCAGCGTAAGGAGTATGGATTTTTACATAAGGTCACCATGTAAGCAAAGAATTAGAGATAAGACAGTCGTGCAGAAATCTGTGAGATGAGCAGTTATGGAATTTGTCAGACAAAGATGTCACTGGAACCCCACTACCAGGGACATTACCAAAGTCCTATCACTAGTGCTGCTCTCCATGGCCAAGGCCTTCCCGAGTGGTCCAGGCTCTTTACTCTAAGACGATATAACCCACAGCCACTTAACAACTTCTTAGGTCTTGGATCTGAAACTGATAAGCCACTGCTGTGCCAGTGCATGAGAACACCTTGTAGACCCAAACCACACAAACCTAGCTGATAAACCTCAAACTTCACCTGTAACTTTCAGAGAGTAAAATCTACCCCTACGGCAAGAGTTATCAGTTGACATCCTCAATTGCTCCAAGGGGACTCTTGCCTTCTCAGGTGACACAGCAAATAATCTCCAAAGGATCTCCACCTGACCTGTGTCAACAAGAAAACTTTAAAAAAGAGAGAGAGAGAAAAGAAAAATGAAGTCTTGCACTGTGTCCATTTAAGTTTGAATTTGCCCTATAGTTATAGGTTGATCATTGCTATTGGGAAGTAATTTTAATGTTGGGTCTCTTTAAACAAGGTCAAGAGGCAGCAAATTTGGAGACAGACATAATGCACTGATATTCTCTTCAGGTATTGATTTAATCACTTTTCCCAATGGATAATCCATCTCTACTCTGGGCCTATCACCCCACCTGTTGCTAGCCATTCTACCCTGAGTTGTCTCTCATCCATTAGACAAAGTCTATCACTAAGGACAATGCGTGGAGCAGTAAGCAAACACCCCACGAGCTGCTCATCATTCCTTGCTCCAAACCTCTCTGATGTGGTCAAAAGTCTCGACTGTAGGGTGAAGAGGATTCATTGTCACGAGCTCATTAAAAATGGTCCCTACTGAAAATTATGGGCTGTATTTTTTCTGCTACTACATTCTGTTTATTGGAACACAAAGGCCTCAGAACAATATGGTCCTTCATCCTTATTTCTAGATATAAAAGACATAAGTTTCTATATGCTGACCTTTCGTGTGCCACACAATGCTGAAGGGATATCATTTCATGTGAATTGAAATGTATAACATTAAACAGCAAAGGAGTGAAAATCTCCCTGAAGGTTCTGCATATGGCAATAACCTTACTTCTAAAAATTGGCATTTCCCCACCCTCAGAGTGGAAGAAACATAGAGGCACCCATCCTTCAATTAGCAACTCTAGTCTCTAGGTTATTTTGTGATGCCAATAATGACATTGGCATTTTAGAAACTAATTGTATCCTGGGCTGTGCTCAGAATATTTCCAAAGCATAAGATTACTCTGTCTGGGGGAAAAAGGTAGTTTTATGAAAGCAGGTATGATAGGTATAGTACCTATTGTGAAACCAAGAGATATAAGTTGCCTAAAGTATTGTGATAATACCGAGAATTAAATTCTTGTTAGATATGAAAGTAATATTGATAAATGACGTGGAAGCTGCACCTTTTAAAAAATGGCAGCTCTTTCTCATAAGATGTTAAACAAAATGTACGTATACAAATTTAGGGGGACATAAATCTAAAAATCTGAAAATGGATCTTGTACAGATCCAACTTTGAAGTAATATGGTGCCAAAAGAGGCACCAAGAAAGATAACTATCAAAGAATATTAAACCCTCTTATTCTTTTTAAAGACTGATTCCTAAGCTCTTCTGTTAAGTTTCTTTTTTTAATCTTAAAACAATACCTATTTTATTTGCCCGTGATTCTGTGGTTCAGGAATTCAGGTAGGGCTCAGCTGGGTGGCTCTTCTCCACACATGTTGGCAGGAGCCATTCACTTGGCTATTTTAGGCTGGTGGTTTGGCTGGATTCTCTCATATGTAGGTCTCTTGTCACTTAGCCTCTCTGGGCTGATTCCTCTGTCTTCCCTTCTTGGGTTCTCCTCATTGCCAGTAGTATGTGTGGGTCCCAGGATTCTGATTGCTGTGAAATGTTTCTGGTAGGGACCATAGAGAGAACTGGAAGAGAACTGGCCCTTTCCCAGGGTGCATAGGACACAGGCACCCAATATACCTCTCTGTAGCCAGGACCATGTGCCCATCACAGACCCTACATTTCTGATTCTATTCTTATCAAATGAAATCCTGCCTATAGCCATAAATATACAGGCTCTCTTAATAAGTTATGTTTGTATCAGGAATGCTGAAAAAATGGGGTGGGGTGTTTAAGTAGGTAGAAGAAAGACAATTTGAAAGACCAAAATCATTAAGAAGAAATTTGTTAGTTAAGTCTGAAGGCTGTGAATATTCACTAGAACTAAAATCTTTTCAGGGTTTATAACCAAGCAAGCATTCTTTTAAATTTGCCTATAAAAATGCCCCTTGAATCCAGATGGATTTCAAAGCTTCAATGGTATCTCCCATGGAATGTAAAAATATTACATGCTAATTGACTGTCGTGGTACCTACATTGAAATTGGCATCTGTAACTCCAAAAAGTTTTGGTTGGCAGAAGAGCTAATATGCATTCCATCTCTTCTCCATTTGGCCAAAGGAAAAGTTAATAAATCAATGATTTTGCAAGGTAGTGCATAGAAAATTGGTATTACCACTTCCAAAGCAGAATTACTCTTCATGAAGTAATAAGAGAAGGCTTGCTAATACTCCAGATCTATGCCTCAGGTAAGACAACTATACTTTTGTGGTCTCATCACACTTTATATTCCTGAAGGCAGGAGATGCAGTTAGAATTTCTCCTAAGATTCTGTACAGCTCTAGAACCTTTTATTCTATACTTTAAAAACTTCAAAATTCTCCTGTTGACTTCAGAAAAGTCAAAATAATGCTGATCTTGGCAACCAGGATTCTCCATATTCTGATTCCCCCACTGCACTTCCCAGCCACCCATTCTCTTAGGACATTTCAACATGGGACTCAAAAGCAGCAGGAATGTTTCCTCACTGCCCTGAAACATACTACACTCATTCTTTTACTATATGGAAAATGATTCCTGTGTAGCTATCCCAATTCTACCTGGCCCTGGTAAACAGAATGATGGCTCCAATGCTTGGAGCTACGACTGTGTTACCTGACATGGCTAAAGGGTTTTTGCAGATGTGATTAAATTAATGACTTTGATATGGGGAGATTACCCTGGATTATCTTGGTGGGCCCATGTAATCCTCAGGGCCCTTATTAGTGGAAGAAGCGGACAGGAGAAGCAGTGTCAGGGAAACAGAGGTACAGACAGAAGCAGAGATAAAGCAATGTGATTGCTGGCTTTGCAGGTGGAAGGAGGCATGAGCTGTAGAATGCCAGGTCATCTCTGGAAGCTAGAAAAAGGGAGGAAATGGATTCTTCCTTCTCCTGAAGAAGTACAGCCCTGCTGACGTTCTGATGTTAGACCTCCGAAACTGTAAAAATAAATGTGTGTTTTAGGCCACTAAGTTTGTGGCAATTTGTTACAGCAGCAATGGGAAACTACTACATAAGGCTTTAAGATGAACCTCAAGTGTTGCTTTCTTAGAAGTTCTACCCAAATGCTCTAACCTATCCTACATAGTTTTCTTAAAGTTGCCTTGATTATCTACTTGTTTTCCATTACGCCTCCAGCGTAAGAGGCCTGGTAGCAAAAAAACTGCAACTCCACATACAAGTGAGAAGCTTAGGCTAAAGATCCGTATCATGCTGATAGAAGACAAGCCATTAAAAATGGGTAAAATCACTTGGGATTTGTAGCATGAGATCTGAAGGAAGATGTGCCCTTCACTTTCTGAAATGTTCTCCAATTATGTATTGATGATTTCTTCCTCATACATGTTTTGATCTCTTTCTAGAACTGCTCTTACTCAAACGTTAAATCTTTTGGACAGATTCACTAATTTCCTTATAATTTCTCCCCTATTGAGTCCCTCAACCTCATCTTCTAACTCTGCCAAATATCTTTTATTTCTGCTATCTAGTTTTCACTTCCCAAAATGGGTATTTGTCCTCTGATTTTTTTCTTGGTTTTTGTTTTTACAAGTTTGTTTTGTTTTGTAGATGCAACATATTCTCTCACTTCTCTAAGGAGCTTAATGTTAAAGTTGGTTTGGAAGTTTTCCTTTATAATTTCTGTTTCTCCAGGTTGTTTTCATTTTATATTTGCTTGTTTGAGTCTCTATCTTCAGTGGCTTTCCTTAGATGTCTGCTCACAGTTGGCTGTTTGCTTATGTTTCACAGTTGGGAAGTGAAAATGTATTTGGGAGCTCTGAACATGTGGATGGAGCTTGTCAACTTGAGGATTATTGTAGAGCGATCTTAGAGAACCTTTTGTTGGGAAACTACTGAAGTCAGTAAATTTAATTATTTTTTCTTCTTGTTCTTTCACTATCACATATAATACATATGTAAATGTATCCTGTATTGTGTATATGTATACTGTATAATGTCACCTGTAGGCATTATAGGCATTATATGTGTGTGCTTTACTGAATTAAGATACTTTCCTTCAATTCCTGCCTTGCCGAGTGTTTTTGTAATCATGAATGTGTGTTAAATTTTGTAATACTACCAATATTTATAGCAGCCATGTCCACAATTGTGAAAATATGGAAAGAGTCCAGAGTCCATTAACAGATGAATGGAGAAAGAAGATGTGGTATACATACAATGGAATATTACTTAGCCATTAAAAGGAATGAAATCTTGCCATTTACAACAACGTGAATAGAACTAGAGGGTACTATGCTAAGTGAAATAAGTGAGGACACTTGATGTAATGAGCACTGGGTATTATATGCAAATGATGAATCATGAAATTCCACCCCCTGAAACTAATAACAGTATATGTTACCTAACTTGAATTTAAGTAAAAATTTTTTAAAAAATTATAATACTTTCATTGAGTTATATGTTTTCCTTTCTCTATATTCATTAGTGTACTAAATTACATTTAATGATTTTCCACATGTTAAACCAACCTTGCACTCCTGGGATAAATCCCATTTGGCCATAATGAATTATTCATTTGATAAAATTGTTGGATTTGACTTGTAAAGTTTTGAGTCTAAGTTCAAGAGAAAGATGGATGAAAAATTTTGTTTCTTATAATGCCATATCAGGTTTTGGTATTAGGGATACACTGGCCTCACAAAAAAAAGTTGAGGAATGTTCTTTCTTCTCTGTTTTCTGAAATAATTTGTGTAAGGTTAAGTATTATTTATATCTTAAACCTTTGATAGAATTAATCAAAAATAATATAGACCTGGGAAATTTTTTAGAATCATTTTTAATTAAAAAATCAATTTATTTAATAAACACGGGGCCATCAAATTTTCTATTTTTTCTTGTATTTGTTTTGGAAGTTTTGCCATTTCATCTAAGCTGTTGAATTTGTGCAGTTATTTATACTTTTACTGTTTTTGTCTTTCTTGTAGGATTAGTAGTGAGATATCCTTTCATTCTTGATATTGGTAATTTATGTTTTCTCCTTGTTTTGTTTAGTGAGATTTTGTTTTGTTTTGGTAGGTGTGTATATGTGTGCATGTATGGTGAATGTAGCTAGGGGATTATAACTTTTATTATTATCATATGAAATTTATTGGATTTTTTTCATTGTTTTCTCCTTTATAGCTATACTTATGATTATTATTTCTTTTTCTTCTATAACTTTGGGTTTAATTTCTTATTTTTAAGAAAAAATTTCATAGCTTCTTGTAATGGTTTCTCAAATATAAATATTGATAGCCATGATTTTGCCTCTAAGCAGTGCTTTGGCTGCATCCCATAAATTTTGATGTGTTGTGTTTTAAGAACCATTTAATTAAAAGTATTTCCTAATTCATCTTGTGACTTCTTCTTTAATCCACTAGTTATTTGGAGAAGTGTTGCTTATTTTCCAATATTTGATAATTTTGTGGATTTTACTACTGAATCCTAACTTAATTCTCTTAAGAATAGTATACTGTATATTTTAATCCTTAGGTATTTATCAAAATATGCTTTATGATCTGTCACATGGTCTATCTTGACAGTTGTTACATGCCTATTTGGAAAGGATTACATATTCTACAGCTGTTGGGTATAATTGTTCTAGATAATTGTGCTTTCAGTGTTAGAGCTTTTGAATCAATGTGAATGTTTTTATTTGGATATGTAGTCTATTTATTACTGAGAATGTTGTGTTAATATCTTCAATTGTTAATTGTGGACTTTTCTATTTCTTAGTTCTGTAAGTTTCACTTCATGTATTTGAAAGTTCTGTTATAACATGGGTATGCATTTGGTATTGTTTTATGCTCTTAATGAATTCACCCTTTTAGCACTATAAAATGACTCTCTTTACTGCCAGTAATGCATTTTGCCTTGAAGTCTGCTTCATGTGATGATATACGGTACATAAGCTTTCACACTTAGAATTTGCATGCTGTATCATTTTCTATTTAGTCTGTTCGTATTCACTGGCAATCTCTTATAAACAGCATGTGGTTGTATATCTTTTTTTAAAAATCTAGTCTGCCATCTGCCTTCTACATAGAATTTTTAGTACATTTAGATTTAACACAATTATTAATTGAGTTGTGTTTAATGCTTTCATCTTGCTATATGTTTTCTAGTCATTCCTTCTATTTGAGTTATTGCTTTATTATTTTGATCCTTACTTCACTTCCTCTTGGATTTATCACGTGCTTTTTAGTATTCCATTCCATTTCCTCTATTGGCTTTTTATTGATACCTTCACATACATATGAAGCAATTTTTAGTGATTGCTCCAGGGATCGTATTATGCATCTTTAACTTACCAGTCAAACTTGAATTGATATTATGGCTTTCCATATAAGAATCTCACAACAGTATAGCTCCACTTATACCCTCTTCATCTTTATGTTACTATTGCTGTATATTTTATTGTTACATATATCACAAACCCCTCAGTACACCATTAATATTTTTGCTGTAAGAAGCCAATTGACTTTAAAAGAATTTGAATTGTTTGGTTTTTAAAGTAACTGTAGTGAGGCCAGGGTCAGAAAAAAAATAACAAAGTAACTATAGTGAATATATCAGAAGAAAAGCAATGATCTTTTGACAAGTTGGAATTTTAAGTCAAAGATATTTTTCCCTTTTGGTAAGTACAGTCTTAACTGGGCATGTATTAGAGGTAAAGCAGGGAGTCTTCCTAAGAGTCACCTTAGTGTAGATTCATTCACATATCATTTTTTTCATCTTTTGATCTATTGTACAAGTTGGTCCTTAAGATATCATTTTTACTGCAAGTGTAAAGTTTATATCTAAGGGCTTTAGAGAGATGTTCTATTCCTAAATATGATTTTAATGCAGTTTGTGATACGTTCTGTCTTTTTTCCTAAGAAGCTTACTGGTCTTATTTCAATGCAATCTGTACACACAAGGGGGCAGAGTTAAACTAGTCGTGAGAACCAGATCCTGAGCATTCTGGTTTGTAAGTAGTTCAGATTTCATATTTGATTTACAGCAATCATTTCCTATATGGAATGTTTTTCCTTTTCATTGAAATATATTTAACTATTAGAAACAGTTCCTCTAATGAGGTGGTCCCTATGCCTTAGAAACAAGCAGTCTATGTTTACGGGGTCATTCTTGTTCTTGAATGTTTCTCATTTAAATATTATCTAAATCCCACTCACCATTTTCGGTCTCTGGGAAGATTGAACATATAAGTCAAACATAATGACTTTTTCAATACAATAAGCAACTAATGAGAATACAGAGCTTGGTTCTTTTCAGTTGAAAATGTGATAAAATTCAAAAGAGAACAAGATCCGAGCAAGCTTGAGAGTTGCAGCCAGAACTAAATATGCTGATTTCTCAAAGCTTTTTGGACTTCTCAGATATGTGTTTGTTTCTCAAAGGCAAAGTTTTTCACATATCTCCTCTCCTCATCCTGTGGGCATTTTTGAGTAGGAGTATTTGTTTCTGTTCCAGCCAACATGACCCGATCTTAAGCATTGAATGTATGATCATTGAAGGACCAAAAGCAATGCTCCTCTGCTTTAAAATACGCTTCCTTCACCTGCTAAGATGTAAATATAGGCTTCCAAGAAGAAATCACTGTCTTCAATATTTATTGATCAGACCTAAAAGGAAAATAACCTTGGGAAAAGTAATTCACTGGCTTCCATTCACATAGAGAAAAATTGAATGAAAACAAGTCCCTGCTTTAGTCCATATTTTTGTTAAAGCTGAGAGGAGAGGCTGAGAGGAAAGTTCCACTTGGCAAAGGAGAGTTGAGGAAGAAACCAAGAAAATGGGAAACAACCCAGAAACAGAAATGGGCAGATGCCAAGACAACTTCCTCAGATCACAGTTTACCCTTGGGAACAACCCACTGAGCAGCCTGTCATCTATCTCAGGTCTCCTTTTAGAAGATATTTCAGTGAAAATAGATGCAGAAACATGAAGTGTCTGATGTTTGACATGATAGAAAAAGACTGATATTTACTTCTCTTAATTCAAACTTGCGTGTGAAATTTTTTGCCAGGCACCAGTGACCTGATTTATGAAATGATTAATTTTTTTAATTGCGAAGATCACATATAAAAATATAATGAACACACTCCCTGAAAACTAAGACTATAAATACATAAAAGCACGTCATTCTATAGCCTGTATTTTGTCATTTTAAACATGTTTCCTCTGTTCAAATAAAACAGGGGAATGATCTCAAAACAGCTACTATTCCCTGTTACTTACTGGAGAGGGATTATTAGAAAGCAAGCCTCGGGGCCCCTGGGTGGCTCAGTCATTAAGCATCTGCCTTCAGTTCAGGTCATGATCCCAGGGTCCTGGGATCCAGCCCCACATCCAGCTCCCTGCTCAGCGGGGAGCCTGCTACTCCCTCTCCCACTCCCCCTGCTGGTGTTCCCTCTAGCGCTGTGTCTTTCTCTGTCCAATAAATAAATAAAATCTTTAAAAAAAGAAAAAAAAGAAAGCAAGCCTCACAGTTCTATGTTGTGGGTAGAAGAGCTGAAAATCAACAGAACCCTAAAAGACAGAATAAATGAGGCAGCATTGGAGAAAGTGCCTGGAGAAGATTCTAATGGAACTAAAAATAAGCGTCATGGCTTCTAATTCCCAATTATCCACCAATTAACAAAGAACATTTCCTGCCCCGTTTTTGTATTTTAAAATGTAGCCATAAGGAAGAGTCCCACAATTATTTGATTCTTTCAGAAGGTTTAATTTTAACATTTTTTAAAATCCACCCAACCGCTTAAAACAAGCCAGCTGGTTAAACTTGGCGGGGTGCCAAGAAAACACCCTTAATGTCTACTTTTTGCTAATGATCTTAGGAAGGTCTCATTTGATATAAAATAATGTATTAGGTCACATTCTTTCGACTTCTGGTATTTGGTCTTTAACTGTATCTTTTTTTCTTTTCCTTCCATATCACAAGCCGCTCTCTCTTCTTTCCATTAATATAGTGATAAGCATGCTAGCATTGAGAGTAAAGGTGTATTCAGATAAGGCATTTGAGGAAATAGTAATACAGGTGGGACTAGGAAATAAGAATTTGTAAGAAACAATTCTCATTTTCAGGACCCTGGCTTATAGCAGCTCTAATTCAGTTCTTGTGCTCACCATCCTTGTAAGGTCAGTGGACAAACTATCATGATTTCAGTTTACAATGAGAAACTGAGGTGGGGAGAAGTCCAGTGACTTGTCTGAGTTTACAGGGCCAGTAGAAGACCAAGGGATTCAGCCTGGGTTCCCTGAATTTATATTTATTTTTTATTTTTCTTAAAGATTTTATTTTTTTATCTGTCAGAGAGGCAGAGAGCACAAACAGGGGAAGTGGCAGTCAGAGGGAGAAGAAGGCTCTCCACTGAGCAAGGAGCCCAATGCAGGACTCGATCCCAGGAGCCTGGGACCATGCCTGGAGCTGAAGGCAGATGCTTAACCAACTGAGCCACCCAGGCGTCCTGCTGACTTTATATTTCAAAAATATGACTATAACTAGTATTAGTTAGGCTCCTACTGTGTGTGGCAAGCACTATTCTGTAAAATGGTTTACGTGCATTATTACAATCCTCAAATCAACCCCATTATTTTTATCCCCATTTTGTAGAAGAGGAAACCGAGGTGTGGGGAGTTGAAATAACGTACTAAGTGTTGAAAACAGAGTTTGCTTCTCGTGCTCCAGCCATGCTGCTCACTGAAGCACTTTTATTGCCACGTACTGCAGAAAATTTACCTTCAGGCTTTCTTTCCTGATTTTGTGCTCTCTATGCCTAAACTACCATGAAATGTTTGAGGTTATCGGTTACAGGCATAGATTTATCCTCCTTTTCTGTGTACTCCATTCTCTTACTTGGGGAATAGGACCCCAGCACAGGGAATCCCAGCCCCAGCCGGCCGCAGCCCACTGTTGCCTGGAGTACGGTCATCCAAACTCCTCTTGGCCTTCGCTTTCTCTAAAGTGAAGCTCTAGTTGGCTCCAGAGAAAAGAGGTTAAAATTACGATTTATAAAACCTATTTCCATTCTCATGCTCACAGGGTTATGTTATGCTTTTGCAATCCACTCTTTCTGTTTTGGAAAGAAAAGTTGGTTTGGGTGTTTTTTTGTTTTGTACCGTGGTAGCCGGCAACTTCGAAAGCTACACAATCACTGTTCCAAGCAGGAATAGGAAAGGTATTTGATGTGGCAAAACATTCACTGAGTATGTAACCAAAAGTATTTTAGGATAGCAGATGCATCCGACAATACAAAATAAGCCAACTGTAAGTAATTCATTCCCAAAATGGAAATAAGAAGAGCATCGATAAGACACACTAGATAAGACCTTCAAAGTATAACCTTATTTTAACAGGTCCAGAACTAGGTCTGTCACTAATGAAGTTTATCTCAAGTGCAAACTTATTTCTGACGTTCAGTATTCGGTGGAGGGTGATAATCTAGCTACTATGGAAAGTCAGCGGTAAAAGCCGCCTGCGCATAAAATAACTAAAATTAAATTTAATTTTCATTATTACATCTTCCCAAGGGGTGCGGTGAGAAAGAGTACNTTTTGAGAAGAGGAGATCATCCTGCATTATCAAGTTGTCCCTAAATCCAAAGACAAGTGTCCTCATAAAAGACACACAGAGGAGTAGACAGAGATGAGGAGGAGGGATGTAGCCATGGGGGCAGGGTGTGGAATGATGAGGCCACAAGCCAAGGAACCCCTGAAGCCACGAGAAGCTGCAAGAGGCAAAGAACAGAATCTCCCCGAGAACCTTGGGAGTGAGCACGACCCTGTCCACACCTTGATTTCTAACTTCNCAGGTCCAGAACTAGGTCTGTCACTAATGAAGTTTATCTCAAGTGCAAACTTATTTCTGACATTCAGTATTGGGTGGAGGGTGATAATCTAGCTACTATGGAAAGTCAGAGGTAAAAGCCGCCTGCGCATAAAATAACTAAAATTAAATTTAATTTTCATTATTACATCTTCCCAGGGGGTGCGGTGAGAAAGAGAATGGGTCACAACCAGTTCTTTTTTACGGAAGTATAGTTGACGCACAACATTACGTTAGTTTCAGGTGTCCTGCATAGCAATTCAACAGCTATCTACATTATGCTGCTTTTTTTGATCAAACTCTTCCTAGTACAGAAAGTTTTACATAGGAGACACTACATCTATTAGAAACAGGANTGGATCAGGTGCTCCTACCAGTGCCGCTAAAAAAGCCACTTTTTTCAGTTCATTAGACCGAATTTCAGTTTAATTGCNATGGAATTTGGAAGTAAGAAAACTAACTTGAAATTCTGGCATTCTAATTACTTCTCTTTGGGCAAGGTCTTTCAATTTTTTGTGGGTTTCCACTTGCGTGTGTATAATATGTGATGCTTGTCTACTCTACCTCACCAGATGATTCGGGGCTCACTTTTGTTTTCTTTATGTATTTGCACCTGAGAGATCTCACTAAGTCTGTGCTTTCTCTATGCTAACAACTGAAAACTTAATTCTCCTGTCTGGAGTTTTCCCTGTCCTCCAAACACATACATCTGATTTTGTTTGACATCTCCGTTTTGATGTCTACTAGGCATCTCGAACTTAAAAACCAAATTCTTGAATGAAGTCCTCCCCCCTTCCTGCAATATTATTTATTTTAGAATACAGCCAGTTGCTCAGACCAAAAACCCAGAATCATCCTTGACTCCTGTCTCCTTACACTATACATTCATCCATCAGCAAATCCTATTGGTTCAACCTTCAGTACACACACAGAGTCTGACCACTTCTCACTAACGCCATCTCTAGCTCTCTGGTCTGGGCCACCA